>NC_012871.2:21124206-21428166 GCF_000003195.3 Sorghum bicolor
AGACACTTCCCAGTAGTATGTAGCAAAGTACTAGAAAAAAAGTTTTAATTTGCACGGTAGAGATAATAATAAATAAATATAATTAGTGTCATTGATAGAGATCTTTGTATTTATTTTTTAATAAAATTATTTAGAGATAAAATATTGCTAAATTTAAAAAGTTTAACCGGCACGCTTCGACAAGGGATCTATGTTGCACATATACTTCTGAGAGCTGCTGTTTCCGTATCCGATACGTATCAGATACTGATACTCCTTGAATAGAGATTAGGCGTCCAAATAACTTTTTTTACACAAGTGTTCTTGGTTTGTCATTTTTTTACTTTCTAAATCAAATAATGTGTTATATAAATTGATTCAAAACTTGTAAGTTTTAAGTTAAAACTTGCTAGATAATAGCTTGTGATTCATATGTAATAATTATTATATTAAAATATATTAGACATATCCCATGTCAGTGTACTCTAAAGAATGGTGTGTCCACGTGTCTGTATACATCCTATTCGATACTCGTATCTTTGACCAACTCCAATAACAACACTAAAAGTACAAGACTCATTCAACTTTTGGATAGCGCTACAGACAAAAAGTTTAATACTCATTCGACATCTTCTCCAACAATAGGACTTAAAAGAGAATCCTTTCTACAAAAGGGTTTTTAGGAGAGAAGATGCTCATATTTGGGTTGTGCCTCTTAGACAATCCAAAATGGATATCTCATATAGGTACTCTATTGGAGACCGATTTTTGGTCTTCTGCTACCTATTTTGGGTTTAGATGTCTATATAGGTCACATGTTGGAGACAATTTATCAAGGCAACATAGAGAGGGAGTACTGAGTAAGAAAGAAAAGTCAACTCTAAGGTTTGGCGTAGGTATGACTTGTACTTTGAATACTGACTTGCTTGTTTTACAATTCCTACGGTAGGCCTTCTTTTATAAGGAATTCCTAGAGTATTGGACAAGGAGAGAGGAGGACAAGGAAAACTTACCGAGATGCAGGTTAGGTCAACACACGCACGTATACAAATATGCAATGCTCACATACACGCACATCGATAGATGCAACTAAGAAAATCCCCTCTTATAAAGGGTCTGCTAGGGGTCGCTACTGCCACTCTACACGTTGACACTATAGAGTAGTGACAGAGCAATGTAGTGTAGATAAAACGACTCTAACTTCAACTAAAAATAATCAAGAAACTTAGGTCTTGTTTAGATCCAAAAATTTTTTGGATTTTGACACTGTAGCACTTTCGTTTTTATTTGACAAATATTATCCAATTATGGAGTAACTAGGCTTAAAGGATTCGTCTCGTGATTTACAGACAAACTGTGCAATTAGTTTCTGTTTTTATCTATATTTAATGCTTCATACATGTACCGCAAGATTCGATGTGACGGGGAATCTTGAAAAGTTTTAGGTTTTTGGGGTGAACTAAACAAGGCCTTAATGAGTTAGAGAAGTTGCAGTTTTGGCAATGACACTGCAATAATAGTACTATTCTAGAGCCGGAGTGTAAGGTCCAAATAGCTAGAGGGGGTGAATAGCTTATTTAAAATTCTACAAGCTCAATTAAACAAGTGTCTTAGCAAAATAAATGCAAAGTAATTCTAGCACTAGCACAACTAACCTATGCAAGCCACCTACATAAGTCCAGTGCAAGGGTAAACACTGAACCACAATAATAAGGGAAGCAAGTAAGGAGAGAGTGATGATTCTTATACCGACGTTGAAGAGTAGAGATATGTCCATGAATCAATCACAATAGCATACACAATATGAAATCCTCGGTAAAAGATGTCATAAGATTTTTTTTACCGAGGTTCACTTGCTTCCCAACAAGCTAGTCCTTGTTGTGGCGATACACCCACTTGATGGATCACGAGTTAATTAGCAATCCAAAGTCAAACCCTCAGCGGGTGCCGCACATCCACTCACAAGATGGGAATCCTCCAAGCCACGAGCAATCCACTAGAGTAGCTAAGTGCGATCTCCCACGAAGAAGGCTCAAGAACCCCTCACAAATCACTTGGTGAGGCTCGAAACAATCTTCAATCATGAGCTCAACACCTCCGTTGCTCCAAGCCGTCTAGGGTGTTCGAAAACACCCAAGAGTAACAAGAAATCCGCAGCAAATTTAAAGATCAAGTGCCACTAGATGCAAGTCTCTATACAATACACTTGAATCTCACTCAATCTCACTAGGATGAGCAATCAAGCAAGGAGATGAGAAAGGGGATGTTCTCTAGCTCAAAGTATGCCTCAAGTATTCCAAATGGCAAGAGAGAAGCCCCCAAACACGACCACCTTCTATTTATAATGTTACCCTCGTGGGCTAGTTGTTAGGTGTAGGATCAGGGGTGTCAGACACTCCGACGCTTATCCGTTGGACGTGGTCCAGCGTTCGACGCTCACCTACCATGTGCGTTAGATCGCTGCCATGTGTCCCTCTTTGAACATGAACTATTGATCACCAATGGTCACTTAAACGTTAAAGAACTTCTAGAGAAAGCGTTAGACGCGTCAGATGCTAGGTGTCGGACACGCCACCTCACACCAAATGCTACTCAGAGAGTTTTAGAAACTCTCTGGGACGCGTCGAACACGTCCGACGGTATGGCTTCGGACGCATGCCAGCGTCTGACGCACACAACATCAAAACAACGCTGTTACAGTGCGAGTATTGGACGCATCAACATGTGAGGGTCGGATACTCCGACACACAAGTCAGATTGCGCCCAACTGCGTTGTACTCATCGGACGTGGGCTCAACATCCGACGCTATCTGACCGAGCATTTGATGAGTGTTTCTCAACAAGAAACACTCACACGACTTAACTGAAACTTTCCTTCAGCGTAATCGAAAACAAGCATCTCTTTTTTCTAAAAACGCCAAACCTACCCCTATCAACCCCTCGAACTTCACCTCCTTTGTAAATATGGTAACACCACCAAGTGTACACTACCATTATGGATGTGTGTTAGCATTTCACAAATAGTTTCTTCAAAGGAGTTAGGTTAGCACTTTACTACATCCTAATGCATATGCTCAAGAATTGACCTAGTAGCACTTGATTCGAGAGATGACCATGATTTCCCCTATTGATAGTCGGCTATCCATCCTAAATCTGGTCAATCACTTCTCTACTCATCTTAGACTGGCAAAAGCAAAACCCTATGTTTATATCTTTGCCTTGATCGCTTTACTCGTCCATCACCATGATCTCCACTTCATGCTTCATCTTTTTGTAATCATATGTCCACCACTCCATGTCACATTGCTCCTTCATCACATGTGTTATTATGTCTAACTCAAATCACTTAAACATAAGACATTAGAAACTTGATGTCATTAATTATTAAAACCAAACTTGGGCTTTCACAGAGTCGTACGAAACCCTCTAAACAAGTCCTAAATATAAGGGAACATTGGCGCAGCTCCTGTTGACGGTCGTTAAGTACTAAATATAACCATTAACTATTGCATAATTTAATATAAAATAAATCACAAAGCATAGTTGTAGGGTTTGATTCTAACGAGTTCCACGAGTTTGGTGTTCTCACTTGTTTTGTAGGAATATGCAATTTTCCATCAAATAAAAGTATGTCAAATGATGATTAGGACTACACCATTGCGACGGGCTCATAGAGATGATCAAAACAGACATATCATTTGTTATATTTAGAGTCCGGAGTAAAAAGATATTAATTTTACAAATAAAAGAGAATTACCACTAATGGGCCCCACGCCCAAGCAAGGCCCATGACGTGAGAAGAGGCTCATATGGCATGATAGAGGCCCAAGAGAGGCGCCCCAAGCTACTCCTTTGAGTGGGCTCACATGAGGGATGATTGAAAGACCTAAGTTGATGTATAATAGCCCAACAGAGCAAACGGTGGAAGAATTAGTCCCACATCGCCTGTCTAGAAGAGGTGGGAGGCTTTTCTAGGCTATAAATAAAGAGACATGGGGGCACCACATTATGGAGATGTAGAGGCGTCCCTCGAATGGATGACCTCTCACCTCTAGAGAATTAGGGCTAGACACTCCAATGTAGTAGATTAGTTCTAGTTGAGAGTTAGGGAGAGCGGCGCTACGCCTGGGTTCTTGAGCAGTCTTTGGAGGAGTCATCAGAGTTCTGGTAATTCTTTGTATCTATTCTTGTAAGACTTATGCTTTAATATATTTCATCTTCTCTATTCATTTTTATGCGTTACATTTGATTGGTTAGTATAGTTGTTATACTTTAGCATAGGATCTCCGTCCGCATCGGGTGCTCTAGTTATTAATTGTGACTAGAGTAGTAATTATTAGTAGAGACATGGTGTCTAGACTATAGGTTACCTGAGATTGCACCCAGTCCAACATATAGTTGTGGTAGCCCGAGGTGGTGATAGCCCTAACGGCCGACGTATTCCACCATGTTAGGGTTGGTGTCTGTAGGACCGTAGTTAGACCTTTCTAGTCCCCTTCTCATCTTTCCGTGACTAGTGTTCCAATGTCCTAAAGTGTTATTATATGATTGCTTTACCTACCATGAATTAGTTATTATAGAACCCTAGTAATAGAGAAGTATTTAGGAATCTTAAACTCTCCCGTTGTCCTCTCACTTTAGCTATCCACTCTTTTATCATAGAATTCTCCGGTGTGTGTCAAATATGCATAATTCCTATCATCCATTATTTACCCCTACTTTAGTCTAGTTGGCGTATTAGTTAGTAGATACATGATGGTGAACTATCAATATCTTTATCTATTGTTTCCCTGCGGTAAAATATAAATAACGATACTTGGAATACTCCCGGTAAAATGCTACAATGGTTTTTTATGCGCTTGCGGAATCCTTCATATTTTAACTGTGCGTAAGAAATACCAACAGCTCCCTAGGGCTCTAGCTCCTCAACTATAGCACCACTCTAGCGCTACTATGGAGGAGCCATCGGAAACCCAAACTAGCAGCTTCTCTAGCTCCTCCGTGTTCTCAGTGTATTTCGAAAGGAGCCTGAGCCATTTTTTGTTGCGCTACAGTATACAGTAGTGTTCAATAGTATCCTATTGTAACCAAAGAGAAGGAGCCATAGCCCCATAAGCTGTGCCAAACATGCCCTAAATGGTTTAGCCTCTGTCTCCACCACGCCATAGGTGACTGATGCTTTGACAAAACGTGGTCACCTTCAACCTCCTTCCACACTAGACTCTTCCTCCTCGCACCCCCTTCTTCCTTGCCTTCTTTCTCCTCCTGTCTTCTTTCTCACACCCCACCCTCACCAGCCTCGCCCTCCTCCTACTCCTTGTCCCTGCCGTGGCACGCTAGGGCTTCACTCGAGCTCTATGGCTATTGTCATGGCCCTGGAGCTCTAGCCAAACCCTAGCATGCCCGCCTTCTTCCCCTCCCCTTCCTACTTTCACGATAAAGCTCTAGCTAGCCATGGAGATCTACCGTGGCCCCAGGAGCTCTGGCCAAACCTTAGCATGTCCACCTTCTTCCCTTTCCCTACCTACTTTCACAACAAGCTCTAGCCATGGAGCTTCTCTGCCTTGACCTGGCTCGGTTGCTTCCACCATCGCTAAGGCCTCTAAACTACCTTACCACCATCCCCACCATCTGGCCAAGCTTCCTCCCCACAAACCTTTCTCTTCTAAGCCCACCATAGTTGGGGAAAAAGAGGATGGTGTGGGTGTGGGCACGTGGGGTGGGAAGAAGAACAATGTGAGAGAAAATGGTGGAGAAAAGTATGGGAAGGCAAGTGACCGATGGGATTGCAACTTATCAGGAAACTGCAAACGAGTATTTTTGTTAGAGCCTTATGTAGAAGGCTAGACTAGGTAAGAGTGAAAATTAGTAGCCTAGTTTAACATCCCGGCCCAAGGCATAATAGGATTAATAAGATACTCATACTGATAAGTTGCAACCATTGTTTTTGAGGCGTCGCCTAGTCATCGCCTAGGCGACAAGGCATTCTAGAGGGCCTGGACGTCGGGGGCGCCACGACCTGCATCGGTATGGCGTCCACCTAATCGAGTTAGGCGTCGCTTAGGAGAAGAATGGTGTCGGGCGGACGCCTATAGCCCTGCCGCGGACGCCGAATGTCGATTTGTGGGGGAAGGGCAGTAAAAGGACCACGACCCCATGGGAAATCGACTGCGCATCTGCGCTGAAAGGAAAAGGCGTAGGAACTGTGAGGGTGTGGAACTAGATAGGCCCTTCGCGCGGCAAATCTGTCGTGTGCGGCACTTACTGTGACCACGAGTGAGGGCGAGGGGAGAGGAAGAGAGAAGGCAGAGGCAGAGGCAGACCTCAAGCTCCGCTTAGAGGAAGAGAGAAGGCGACACGCGGACCTTGAGCTATGCTTGGAGGAAGAGAGAAGGCAACAAGGGGACCTTGAGCTCTGCTTGGTTGCTCCTCTGTTCGTCCACTGGCTAGCCGGCTACCCTGCCATGGAGCCAGCGCTACATCTCTGCTTGGCCTCTGCACCTGCCATGGAGCCACAGTCCGCATCTCTGCTTGGCTGCTCCTCTGTTCGTCCGCCATCTGCCTGTGTGTCTCATATGCTCCGTGCCTCCTCTCTGATCTCCTCTGCAGCTCTGCTTACCTCCTCTTCCTTTGTTTCTTTCCGTCTTCCCCTATTTCTTTTCTTTGTTTCTTTACCTCTTCCTCTATTTTTTTCCTATTCTCTTGCTTTGTTATATTAGAGACTAATTGGTTGCTATTGAGTGATGAGAGATTTCAGATTTGCTATTTTGCTACTTTATGTTGTGCACTAGCACTTTGGTAGCATTTATTAATTATGGTATTACATGCTAACACTTGGCAATATTAAGGTATGATTTGCTTTCTGAATTTAGTAGCATTATATATTAAGATTATCATATGGCATCTCCTAGGCGTTCGCCATAAACGCCTAGGCATTGTGAAGGGGGTAGGGCGCCGCGCGTTGCCGCAGCGCCTCAAAAATATTGGTTGCAACTTCTTTTTTGAAAGCCCCATCTGCAAAGAACTTTAAAGTTAAGCATTCTTGGCCTATAAAAATTTAGGGATAGGTAACCGTCTGGAAAAATTCTTCCCAAGTGCGCACGAGTAAGGACAAAGTGCACATAAAGACTAGTGTTGGTTTGTGAGGACACTCTATGTCCTACAAAAGCTGTTAGATGTAAGCTGACCCAGCCTCGTGGAGGTGGGATGTTACAAAATGGTATTAGAGTCGACTCTCGTGGTTTCATGAGCACGTGTGTCGCAGTTGCGTTGGCATGGTGCGCATGGCTGGTGTAGACCCAGAGTGGTCACATAGCATGGCACATATGTTGGCACTGGACACACAGACGTGGCCAAGAGGGGACATTCCTGGCTCGGGCTTCACCGATAAGGACATCGGTCTCTTAATGGGGTGAGGATGTAACATCCCGGTACAAGGCTTAATAGGATACTCATATCAATAAGTTGTAACTTTTTCTTGAAGTCCATCTCCAAAGAACTCTAAAGTTAAGCGTACTTGGCCTGAAGAAATTTAGAGATGGGTGACCGACCGAGAAATTCTTTCCGGTTGCGTACAAGTGAGGACAAAGTACGTAGAAAAAACTGGTGTTGGTCTGTGAGGGTAGTCTATGTCCTACAAAAGTAAGTTGGTCCGGTCTCATGGAGAAAATATATGGCCTAGCTTCATATATTGGGAATATGCCTCATTCATTTCTGAGGGCATGGTAATGTAATATTCAGTAAGTGGCCATAGGGAATAAGGAGGAGATAAAATGATAAAGGATATAGTGATGTTCTAAACAAATATATATTTTCTATGGTGTTGTGTACCATAATTTGTCCCTAAAAATCATATTTTTCTTGTAGTGTTAAATAAAGATACTTTGCATATGAAAATTTTAGTTCTCGATGAGATCTACATATTTCTAGTTTTTGAGTTTTGTCATTTAAGATTGTTAAGATGGTCAAAATATTAATTCAAACTTCAGAGAGACAAACAATATACTACCACTGACATGTTGATCCTGTCTGTCCGATCTATGTAAGCGCTAAATCGACATGCCACGTAGCATATAGCCAGTCACGTAAACATTTGTTTGGACCAAGATGAGACCCATTACAACTTCATGGTGTCAAATATATATGTATTTTGGGACTCTGAGGACATAGATGACATCTGCAATTAACTTTGAGGACTATCGGTAAAGCGTAACGACTACAATAACAATCTACTTTTAGGGTAAACGAGACACTGCTTGTTCATTAATAATTAACCTTCCTTCTATTGCAACACATAGACATCAATATTTTGTAGATTTATATTAAAAACTGAAAAATTCTTCTCATTTGTCTCTCGCTCTTTATCACCCGTCCATCACTCACTCCGATCCTGTTCCATCTCTTGTTGGTCTATCGTTTATCTTTCTCATTTTAAATTTCAAAGCGAATAGGGCGTTTTTTAACACTGTACCACTTATAGGTGGCCATCGGACCATGCCGTGCCTACATCAGGTCGTGCCATGTCTACATCGTGCCGCGTCGTGCCGTCATGTCGGTCGTGCCGTGCTATTATCGTGCCTCGTGCCGGGGGTACGGCCCAAGGCACGGCCCATGGGCCGTTGGGCCGGTCCGAAGGCATGGCGGGCCACCAGACCAAACTCGTGCCTAATGCTATGATAGGCTAGCAGGATAGCTGGATGGGCTAGTAGCAGGCCAGCTGGCCTATATTTTCTTTTTTTAGATGTAATAGGCTAATTTAACAGACTCTATATTTCTTTTTTTAGAATTAGTACTGTTGGGTACCGTAATAAGGGATACCCAAATCAGAGCAACAAAAAACGCGAAGGAACATACTAATTATAATCATCGGGCGCCGGACCCCACTCCACCTGGGCAACAAGACTTCCCCCGACATGACGGATGCGACGGCCCCCATAACGCGGCAGGGCAAGGCGACAACTGTTTCAACCACCCTAGTCACTGCGGCCTTACCTCTGTCACTATACATCCTTACCCCTGTTCACTGTAGCACACTACCGCACAGTAGAAAGGGAATGGGTGAGGTAAATCAGCACCACTGTTTGTGGTCATTTCCCACTGTTGACAGGATATGCAGCAGTGCCGGCGATCCGACCCCCGCGACCCCTACAGGGTTCGATAACCCTCTACAGGAGTAGACATGCCGTCAACCATCCCACAAGGATGAGATGGACCAGCCTCAACAGGGTCGGGACTGTGTTTTGACCCCTCAATAAAAGAAATCTACTCATGTAAATACCCGGCTTTCCCTTGGGACTATAAAAGGGGAGTCAGGGTTCACAACTGGGGGAAAGGAGAACACGTACACAACACTCTTTCACAGAACGACAGCCCGCACTCTGTCCACACCAAGCCGAGACCTGGGACTTAGCCCTCTCTTGCAACCAGCTTGTACCCCCTACTGCAAGCACCTTTGGGTGCAAGGTTATACAGAATCCACAGCTACACTGGACGTAGGGCATTCTTAGCCCGAACCAGTATAAAACCCTCTGTGTCTCACTTGCATCACCATCCAAGCTTGGTCAGT
This sequence comes from Sorghum bicolor, assembly GCF_000003195.3. Lineage (NCBI taxonomy): Eukaryota > Viridiplantae > Streptophyta > Magnoliopsida > Poales > Poaceae > Sorghum > Sorghum bicolor. The sequence goes on from NC_012871.2 coordinate 21,133,751, forward strand.
CACGCAGATTTATACTTGTTAGTGCCTAGACCGCGAGTCTAGACGCCGACAGTTGGCGCGCCAGGTAGGGGCCTTCTGCGTGACATCCACCTGCCCCTACTGGGAAGATTTGGATGGCAGACGGTTTTCGCCCGCTCTGCCGCGGCACCATCATGATATTTGGGAGTTTGGAGTTCATGTCCCTCGGTTCCGGCTACGACATGATCCTCCTCCCGCCATGTGACAACGTTGAACCTAGCCCCGAGCCGATCCCACCACAATCAGTGCGTGGGAGACGGTCGGGACACCATGCGGGGGGCTCACGGAGGGGGCGTCAGAGATCAAGGATCTCCGACCCCACCACTGAGGCCAGGGTCCGTCCGGTCCTCCCCCCGCATATTCCTCATCAGGTCGCCCGCTCCTCCGGTCCGACAGGCGCTAGAGGAAGGGCTCGCGGGGCGTCAAGCTCCGCTCCCAGGACCAACAGAGGATTATCGCGGCCACCCGTCCCACCCCGTTCGAAGGGGAAGGCACGGCCCGCGCCCGCCCCCCGCCAGGGGGACAAAGGGGCCTCGACGTCCCGTCCTCCTCCACCTGCGGATGAAGTAGCAGCAGCGGCACCTCCCGAGTTACCTTTTGGGCTCAGGAATGCCGCCGCTACCTACGCCTCTTCCGTAAGCACTTCATTAAGTGCGTACGCGGAACTCCCCGGGCACCACTTGAGGTCTACACTGGACCTCGTCTCCACACCGCCCGCCTCATCCTACCCAGAGGACCTCACCTCGGGCAACGACGGGTGGGCTGGCGCTGATTTCTCCGGATGTGGCGACCCGGAGACCTTCATGCGTTTCTTGGAGGCCAGTAACTATTGTCTCGGCTACTCCGACTCCGACGACGAAAGCTACGACCCGTCTCGAGAGTGCTTCAACTTAGAAGTCGGAGGCACGCCGCATAGCGCCCAGGGGGACGCAGGGCCCTCTAGGCAAGAGGACGCAACTCCACCTCCCAATCCAACTCCCGGAACCAATCCCGGAGCCCGTGGGGTAGCATCCGCCCCCACTGGGGGACACCATCCTGACCTCGCACAGCTCGATGAGCTGGAGGCCAGGCTCGAAGAAGAGCGCACACGCCTCCGCCAACTCCGCGAGGCCCTGGTCCGAGAGCCGTCCGGCCACAGAGACGGGGGTGAAGCTAGGCGTCACGCCCGTGACGTCAACCGTCACATTGTTGCGGACCAAGGGGAAGACGCACCAGTCTTCAGCACGGCCAGCCAGAATGTGATGGCCGCCGCGCTCCTCCTCAGGGCAATGCCCGAGCCTTCGACTCCTGAGGGAAGGAGAGTGCGCCAGGGGCTACGTGGCCTCCTGGAGCAGGCTGTGGTGCAGAACGCGGAAAGTTCTGCTTCACAATCCCATAGCACGAGACGTCATGGGGAACGCCCCCTCCTAACAAGGCACCAACAGTACAGGGTCTGCCACCGCCTAACCCACAGGGGGGCAACAGGGCCCCGTCAGTCCACGAGCGCGTCGGAGCCGACGCGGACGTACGGGCCACCCTCGAGGCCAAGCGACGTGACAGGGACGAGGCCGAGTCCCGAAGTTACCGGCCGCGCCGAGGCGGGAGGTACGACCCTGATCACGACCGAAGCACGTCACCAGAGCCTCCGGGTCCCCGCGTCTTCAGCGAGGCCATACGCAGGGCCACGTTCCCGGCGCGGTTCCGACAGCCCGCCAACCTCGCCAAGTACTCAGGGGAAACGAACCCTGAGCTCTGGCTGGCGGATTACCGCCTGGCATGCTAGCTAGGCGGGGCGGATGACGACCTGCTTATCATCCGTAACCTCCCACTGCATCTGGCCGACACGGCCAGGGCGTGGCTTGAGCACCTCCCTGAGCGCATGATCCATGACTGGGCTGACCTGGTCAGAATCTTTGTCGGGAACTTCCAGGGCACGTACGTGCGCCCTGGGAACTCCTGGGACCTCAGGAGTTGCCGGCAGAAACCTGACGAGTGCCTCCGAGACTTCATCAGGCGATTCTCCAAACAATGCACCGAGCTCCCCAACATTACGGACTCCGACGTGATCGGAGCCTTCATTTCCGGTACCACCTACAAGGAGTTGGTCGACATCGCCACCAACTTTGCCTCAGGCGAAGAAGCAGTTGGCGCCATTTTCTCCGACAGCACAGCCAAGGGGAAACAAAAGGCCGAGGCTACCAAGGCCTCGGGCTCGCGCGATCCAAAGAAGAAGAAGAAGAGTCGCAAGGGGAAGCAGGGACAGTCGGACGACAACCTGGTCGCTGCGGTAGATCGCAAGAACCCCAAGCGGGCTCCGGCTGGCCCCGGTCTCTTCGACGAAATGTTGAAGAAGCCGTGCCCCTATCACAGGGGGCCAACCAAACACACCCTAGAGGAGTGCACCGTCCTCCGTCGGTACTACACCGACATCCTCACCAAAGAGAGTGCCGAAGAGCCCCCCAAGGACGACGACCTCCAGGGGGAGGATTTCCCCAAGGTCAAGAATTGCCTTCTGATCTTTGGGGGACAAGCGGCTCGCCTCACCGCGAGTCAGAGGAAGCGCGAACTCCGAGAAGTTTGCGCGAACAGCACGGCCGCGCCCTCATACCTCAAATGGTCCGAGAGCGCAATCACGTTCGACAGATAGGATCACCCGGATCGGATCCCCAATCCCGGGAGCTATCCTCTGATCGTCGACCCCATCATCGCCGAGACCCGTCTCACTAAGGTGCTGATGGACGGAGGCAGCGGCCTCAACATCCTCTATGCCGAGACTCTGGCCCTCATGGGGATCAGCAGGTCTCGGCTGAGGAACGACACCGCACCATTCCACGGAGTGGTGCCGGGGCATCGTGCCCACCCCCTCGGACAGATCGACCTGTCCGTCTGCTTCGGGACCCTGACAATTTTAGACGAGAGTTCCTCACTTTCGATGTGGTCAGGTTCCCAGAGACCTACCACGCGATCCTGGGACGACCATGCTACGCCAAGTTCATGGCCGTCCCCAACTACACTTACCTCAAGCTCAAGATGCTAGGGCCAAAGGGCATCATCACCGTCAGCACGACCAGCCAGCACGCCTACCAGTGCGACGTCGAGTGCGTCGAGCAGGCCGAGGCTTTGGCGGAATCTCTAGCCATCCTTACTGGCCTCGGCGACTGCGACCAGGACGTCCCCGACCCCAAACGTCACGCCGGAAGCTTCGAGCCGGCGGAGGAGACCAAGCTAGTTTTCCTCGACCCCGGGACCTCTGAAGGCAAGGCGTTGAGGATCAGCTCTAGCCTCGAGCCCAAATAGGAAGTAGTGCTCGTCGACTTTCTCCGCGCGAACGCCGACATATTTGCGTGGGGTCCCTCGGACATGCCTGGCATACCGAGGGAGGTCGCCGAGCACTCCTTGGATATCTGAGCCGGTTCCAAACCCGTGAAGCAACGCCTGCGCCGATTCGATGAGGAGAAGCGCAGGGCCATCGGGGAGGAGATCCACAAGCTGCTGGCGGCCGGATTCATCAAGGAAGTATTCCATCCCGAGTGGTTAGCCAACCCCGTGCTAGTTAAAAAGAAAAATGGGAAGTGGAGGATGTGTGTAGACTACACTAGTTTAAATAAAGCATGTCCAAAGAATCCCTTTCCATTGCCTCGTATCGATCAGATAGTTGACTCCACCGTGGGATGCGAAATTTTATCTTTCCTTGATGCTTACTCCGGCTACCACCAAATCAAGATGAAAGAGTCTGACCAGCTCGCGACTTCATTCATCACCCCTTTCGGAATGTATTGCTACGTGACCATGCCTTTTGGCCTCAAGAACGCGGGAGCTACATATCAACGATGTATGCTCCAGGTTTTTGGGAACCTTATAGGCAAAACGGTAGAGGCATACGTAGACGACATCGTCGTCAAGTCCAGGAAAGCGAGCGGCCTGGTCGCCGACCTGGAAGAAACATTCCGATGCCTCAGGGCAAAAGGGATCAGACTCAACCCCGAAAAGTGTGTTTTCGGGGTCCCCCGAGACATGCTCCTTGGGTTTATCGTGTCTGAGCGAGGGATCGAGGCCAACCCAGAAAAGGTCTCGGCCATCGCAAATATGGGCCCCATCCATAACCTAAAGGGAGTACAGAGGGTAATGGGATGTCTTGCCTCCCTAAGCCGTTTCATTTCTCGCCTCGGTGAAAAAGGGCTGCCTCTGTATAGGTTACTTAGGAAATCTGAGCACTTTTCCTGGACCCCCGAGGCCCAGGAAGCCCTCGACAAGCTCAAGGCTCTGCTCACCAACCCTCTCATCCTGGTGCCCCCCGCCGAGGGGGAACCACTTCTTCTTTACGTCACAGCCACTGATCAGGTGGCCAGCGCAGCTATCGTGGTCGAAAGGAAGGAAGAAGGACACGCCCTGCCGGTCCAAAGGCCGGTATACTTCGTCAGTGAAGTACTCTCCGACACAAAGACCCGATACCCCCAGATTCAAAAATTACTCTACGCTGTAGTGTTGGCCCGGCGCAAGCTCCGACATTACTTCGAATCTCACCCGGTCTCAGTGGTCTCATCTTTCCCTCTGGGAGAAGTGATTCAGAACCGAGAGGCCAACGGGAGGATTGCCAAATGGGCCATAGAGCTCATGGGCGATGGGATCGCCAATGAGCCTCGCAAGGCCATAAAGTCCCAGGTCCTGGCAGACTTTGTGGCAGAATGGACGGGGACTCAGCTCCCACCCCCACAAATCCAACACGAATGCTGGACCATGTACTTTGACGGGTCTTTGATGAAAACCGGGGCCGGCGCGGGCCTTGTCTACATCTCACCCCTCGGGGTAAGGATGCGATACGCGATCCGGCTCCACTTCCCTGCTTCAAACAACACAGCAGAGTATGAGGCCCTTGTGAACGGTCTTCACATCGCGATCGAACTTGGGATCAAGCGGCTTGACGTCCGAGGCGATTCCAGACTCGTCATCGATCAAGTCATGAAAGAATCTAGCAGCCATGACCCCAAGATGGACGCATACTGCAAAGCGGTTCGACGCCTGGAAGAGAAGTTCGACGGCCTCGAACTTAACCACGTGTTAAGGAAGTATAATGAAGCCGCCGACGCACTCGCCAAGATGGCATCCGAGCGGGCCACCGTCCCCCAGGATGTTTTCGTCAGCGACATCTACAAACCTTCCGTCGACTACAAGGACGACGGGGGGTCGGATGAGCCCCAAAACAAACAGAGTGCCGACCCCAAAGACGCTGTCGCCCAAGAACAGGAGGCCATGGACATCGAGCCAGAGCCACCTGCGATTGACGACTCGCCTGACTGGCGCTACCCTTTGCTTCAACGCCTGGTCGATGGCACTCTGCCCCTGGACCAGGCTGAAGCGAGACGCGTGGCTCGTCGTGCCAAGACCTTCGTCCTCCTCGACGGGGAAATGTACAAACGTAGCCCCTCAGGCATCCTCATGCGTTGCATCCCACGTCAGGAAGGAGTCAAGCTCCTACAGGACATACACTCGGGGGCTTGTGGCCATCACGCCGCGCCTCGGACGCTGGTAGGAAATGCCTTCCGACAAGGTTTCTACTGGCCCACCGCTGTAGCCGACGCCACAGAGATCGTCAGGTCCTGCAAGGGATGCCAGTTCTACGCTCGGCAGACGCATCTCCCCGCTCAGGCCCTACAAACGATCCCCATAACCTGGCCTTTCGCTGTCTGGGGCCTTGACCTGGTCGGGCCTCTGCAGAAAGCGCCTGGGGGCTTCACCCACTTGCTTGTCGCTTCGACAAGTTCTCTAAGTGGATCGAAGTCCGACCCATTACAAGGATCAAGGCCGAGCAAGCCGTTTTATTCTTCACAGACATCATCCATCGATTTGGAGTACCGAACTCCATAATCACCGATAACGGCACACAGTTCACCGGGCGAAAGTTCTTGCAGTTCTGCGACAAACACCACATACGTGTGGACTGGGCGGCAGTGGCTCACCCCAAGACCAACAGTCAAGTGGAGCGTTCCAACGGCATGATCCTCCAGGGTTTGAAGCCCAGGATTTTCAACCGACTGAACAAGTTTGGAAAAAGGTGGCTCAAGGAGCTACCAGCCGTGCTCTGGAGCCTGAGAACCTCCCGAAGCCGAGCCACAGGCTTCACCCCGTTCTTCATGATCTACGGGTCAGAAGCTGTCCTCCCCACTGACCTGGAGTACGGGTCCCCAAGGGTACAAGCCTACGACGAAAATAGCGGCAAGACGTTCCAAGAAGACGCGCTGGACCAGCTGGATGAAGCCAGGGACGTAGCCCTCTTACACTCTGCCAAATACCAGCAGGCCCTCCGCCGATACCACGCACGACGAATCCGAGGCCGATCCTTTCAAGTCGGCGACTTGGTGCTGAGTCTCAGACAGAGCAACAAGGGTCGTCACAAGCTCACACCCCCCTGGGAAGGACCTTTCGTCATCGCCGAGGTTCTCCGACCAGGCACCTACAAGCTCGCCAATGAAGCAGGGGAGGTCTTCAAAAACGCATGGAACATAAAACAGCTACGTCGCTTTTTCCCTTAGAGCTTTGTAAAAATTTCTTTGTTCATCCGTCGCCTCCAAGGAATAAATCAAAGTTTAAGTTATCAGAGAGTCTCAGACCTGCCGAGCAGAGTCCGAACCTCCCACGGGGGCTACATGGGGGGAACCCCCTATGTCGACTCCGAATCTTTTTCTTCTTTCGCACAAGTTAAAAGAACCCAGACCCAAGGTCTTCCTCCTCCTTCCTAAAAAAGATTCAAGAAACCAAGAATCCGTCCCCTAAATCTTAAGGCATGAGCTCGAGGAAGGATCTGCGCTCACGGGCAAGGACCACCTCAACTCACCTTAGATTCGGGAACGAATTCGGGCTTCCAAGAATTACTAAGGAAAAAGAAAAAGCACTTAGGCTTGGGGACTCCGACCTGCGCGATAACTTTAAGTAGCTCACCCGACCCCGCGCTGCCGAGGTCGGATCGGTATAAAGAGAAAGGAAATAAGATACTTAGGGAAAATACTCAAAAAGTGCAGTTATATTTACATTCGACATTAACGTTATATATATATGTTACAAGGCCCACCGGCCTCAACACCCACAAAAAGAAAAGAAAAACTAAGAATCCTATTGCCCTACCTACTCAGGTCCTTGAGCCCCGAGGGGGGGAAGCTCCGCCTCATCGTCAAAAAAGGCGACCAAGGCGCCTCCAGGGACAGCCGCGGCATCATCGAGCCTCAGCACCTCCTCCTGGGCTTCTGTTTCGTCGTCAGGGAGGACGTAGCCCTCACAAACCGCCGGCAAATCAATGTCGGCATAGTGAGAGCTCACCACCGCTAGGGCCTTCTTCACGCCGGTGTGGAGCGCCTCCCTCATCCTCTCCCCAGCCCGGGAGTAAAGGGCCTCGACCGGACTGCACAGCGACGACCCCGACACCGATACCCCGAGCCCCTCACACGCCGAGGTGACCACGGCTTCAAGAGCCGAGCGGTCCGAAGCCTCAGCGTCGAGGGACTTTTTCAGGGCCTCGGCAGTAGAGGTCGCCTCGACCACCTTCACCTCCAATTCTGATCAAAAAACAGAGCAAGAAACGAGAAGTCAGGAAAAGCTAACTCAAAAGTACAAAGGCGTCTAAGGAAAAGGGCGCAAGTCCTACCCTTGGCGCGCTTCTCGTACTCGGCCAAGCTCTGATGCCAGCGGGACACCTGGCTCAGAGCCCCGGCCAGGTCGGTCTGAGCTTGGTTCAAGGCGAGGTCTTTTTCGGCGAGCAAAGCTTCAAGCCGAGCGACCTCACCCTTGTACCCTTCAGCCGCCGCCTTCTGCGCCTCGGACTCTTGCGTGAGGGCCCCGATCCTCTCCTCCAGGGGGGCGACCTTGTCTCGGGCCTCCCGAGCCTCAGTGGCCAGTGCTGAGCACTTCTGCCGAAGATCGGCAGAAATCTCGCACTCCTTCGCGAGCTCCCCCTCGGCCGCCTCCCTGGCAGCCCTCTCCTTCTCAAAGGACACCCAAGCATCCTTCTCCCGACGGAGAAACACCGATTTCTCCTGGGAGGTGGCCTTGAGCGCCTGCAAGATCAGAGGTCCCACGGGGGGTTAGTAACGCAAAGGTAAGCACAAGACTACTTCGTAACACGGATAAAAATCTCACCTGAGCCAAATTAAACATGTCATGACCCACGAGCTGGGTGGCTCGGTTGAGGGCCTCGACACCGGCACGCCCACACGTGTCCAGACCCTGCCAGAGGTAATTCTCTGACGGGTCATCCAGGACAAATCTGGCTCCCCCCTCGGCATCGCCGAGGTTGGGCCAGATTACGGGGCTCTTGCCCCATCCGGCTTCCTCCTCCCTTCCCGCCGCGGGGGCCTCGGGCGCCGCGCTGGACACCACGATGGCTCGCCCCTCCTCGGCGCACGTAGGACGAGCCGCGCCTCCGAGGTCAGCATCCTCCTGTCCTTGAGGTTTCGGCGCCCCCGTGTCTTGCCCCGGGTGGCGCCCCGCCTCCTCGTAGCCTGGAGGCGGCGGAGACACGGGCCTAGCCGACCCAGGAGTCGACTGAGCCCCCCTCTTTACGGCCTTCAGGGGGGCCAGCGCCACTGAGGGCGCCTTCTGCTTACGGCTGGGGGAACAACATCAAGTTAGAAGAAAGAGAAAAACAAAAAATCGGCAGAAGGATCAGGAATGCTATCTTTACCTCGCCCGGGGAGCAGATTTCTTATACGAGCCCTGGGCTCCTTGGGGGTCTCCCGCGGCGCCTGAGGCCGACGGCCGGACCCCTGCCTCACCCGCCGACGGCGCAGGGGGCGCCATGATGGCCTCGGCCTGCAACACCTCCACGGAGGCCCCAGCTCCCGTCCCGGACATTGTAATGGGCTCGGCCGGACCCTCCGGCGCTACCAACTGAGGGGTCTCCTCGGGCTCGGCCTCCGACGCCTTCTCCCCCTCTTGGAGGCCCACGGGAGCCGAATCTTCATGAGGGGCGCCGTCCTCATCGTCCACAACGATGTGGGGGACGGGCTGCCCGCCCCCTGGTGTCTGGGTCCCCTCGGGGGTCTCCGACCCATCTCGGGCCTTTGACCCCTCCGGGGCCTCGATCCCCCCGGCAGGAGGGACTGCGTCGTCCTCCTCCATCAGCTCGTCGATCCAGTCGACGTCGCCGCCCCCGCCCTCTATCTCCGAGACTGAAGTCTCAGGAGACGGAGGCGGGGCAACCCCTGCCTTCTCGGCTTCACGGCGGTTCTTGGAGGCGACCTCCCGTCTCTCCGCCCTTCGCGCCGCCTTAGCTTTTTTCCCTTCCTTGACCTTATTTTGCTCCTCGTTCCGGGCCCGATTCTTGGCCCGGATCTCTTTGTCCTTCGGGACAGGGGGCAGGGAGTCCTTGACGGCCCCGATCCCCTGTGGAGCAAGCAGATCAACAAGAAAATCAGGTGAAAGAAAAACGGGAGCAGGTGATCGAAATCAAAGGACACCTTCTTACCAAGGAAATGTAGCCCTTTTCAGGGCGCATCGGCACCACCCGGGAGTTCTTCATCTCCGGGTGTGCGGTCTTCTCGACCCGGGCGGCGATGTCCGAAGCCGATATCGGCTCGGCTAACATCCTCGTCCCTGCCCAAGGGACGTCCCGGGTCATTCCGAACATTGGCACCCGGCGCTGCGCCAGCGGAAGCAGGCTCCTCTTGTGGAACGCCGTTGCCACCGTGGCCGCAGTAACTCGGGCCTCTCGCAGCTTCTGAAGCCCCGCAAGAAGCGGGGCGAGCCTTTTCTGCTCCTCGGCCGGAGCGCCCACACCCACTTCTGGGGGGCCTCTGTCACCATCTTTCCGGAGTACTTCGGCAGAAGACCACCGTCATTCCAGAGGTAGAACCACGCGCTCTGCCACCCCCGATTTGACGATGGCATCGTGGTCCAGATGTACAGTCCGGACCGTTGCTGGCGAAGCTGCAGCGTGCAGCCGCCGGCCCGCAGGGGGATCTTCTCCTTCCCCACATAACGGGCCGACAAGTCCGCCTTGAAGAGGTGAAGCCAGAGGTTCCAATTGACAGGAACCCCTCGCAAATTGTGGTGAAGACGGCGGCCTGCATCACCGAGTTCGGGTTCAGGTTGTGCAGCTCCACCTCGTAGTAGTGGAGGATGGCCCTGATCAGGCGGCCGGCCGGAACCCCGAACCCCCGGTCTAGGAACGACAGGAAGCACACCACATAGCCCGGAGGCGGGTTTGGCTCCCTGTCGTTCGCCGAGGGAACGATCCATTCCGGGAACCCGACGTCCTTGAGAGGACGAAGAATCCCGGCCCTCACGCGCGCCTCCAGCGCGGACTTGGTCACGTTGCTAGGCGGCCACGCCTCGACGCCGGCCATGGCTCTCGAAGGAAGAAGGAAGTCTGTGCGATGGAGGTGGAAGAGACGGCGGCAGAAGAAGGGGCAGGAGGCAAAGGTTTTGTGGCGCAAGAGCGAGAGGAAAGAAACCAAAACCCCAGCGGCCGCTTTTATAGAAGGGAGCGAGCCACGACCACGCCCCTGCGAGGAAGGCCAAGAGAGAGAGAAAGAGAGCAACCGTCGCCCACTCAGGTGAAAAACTCGAAGCGCCAACTCCCTCCGATTCCCGCGCCGGCCGCACGCACGCATTAAATTCGCAGGCGAAACGTCCCGTCCAAACCAGGGCGAGACGGCACAGCCGTTTCGAGTCCCCACGCGCCGCGCCTCAAAAGGAGCGCCCCGAAAAGTTATGACAGGGCGGTTCCTTCCAAGAGACGCGGCGCCCGACCCCCCGCTGAATAAGCATCGCATGGAGGTCTCCGTCGGGCATCAGACTCCGTCTCGCCCGACCCCGACGCGAAAGAACGAGCCTGAAGAGAGCCTTTCAAGGTCCAAAATCCCCAGGCCATGGTCACCTACGTTCCAGAGGTTGCGAGACTGACCTGCAACACAGGTTCGAACAGTCGCCTCAGGATAACTGAGTGAGGGATGACTAGAGATAAGCACAATAGAGGCCAAGGTCCGAACCCTACAGGGAGTCGGCGCATCTTTGCAAGTCATATCCGAGACCCATGCGGGTGTCACGAGAGTGGTATCCCATCGAGGGAGGCATCGAGCCCTCGGGACCTAACGAACGGTTCCGACATCCACCATGACTGCCCTCGGGTACTTTTTGAGATGTGCCCATAAGGCCACTAGCCGACCCCTATCGAACGGGGCTCGGACATCCACTCGGATCTACCCGCCTGTAGCTCCCGGGAAGCATCGTCACTCGCCCATCGAGGGTAGTACGGCATGACCCACCCCTCCTCCGAGCGAAAGGAAGAATGAGGGCCGTAATTACAAGACGAGAAAGAACCTGATCGACCCTCGCGGGGAAAGGGCTCGGGGGCTTCCTCGCACCATGGGAACAGGCACTACATGTAAAGAACACGCAACCTATCTGTCGAGGGTATCAGTAAGGGGTACCCTCAGCGATACGCAGGTCGAGACCCTCAATTCGACGCTCTAATCTTACGTATGCGCCGCCATCGACGGCTGTAACCTCGAAGACGGAAATAGCGTCGAGCGAATCGATCAGGCGTCGAGCGCCGGTTACCGTCGAATACGGAACAGGCTCACGCGAACCAGGGGGCGTCGAGCGCAAGGACGCCGTCCGCCGCCTGACGCGCGCACGCGGGCCGGAACATTAAATGCGCCTGATGCTTCCCCACCTAACACACAGGTCACGGGAGGCGTGATAGGGAACAGGCTTCCGTCCCATCAATCTTTTTGCAGCCTTCCCGCCGAACGACCCAGGGCATGACAGGGCACGGGAAATAAGGATGGGACGTCTAATCGGGACCCCCTCGAGACGTCTAAAGTCAGCGCTCCAGATATCAGCACAATGTACGGCATCTGACCCTCGACTAGACAGAGATCCTTCCAGGGGACGGGTTGGGCGTCGACTGACTACATCCCAACCACTCCGCCGGATTTGCCGCCGGATCGTACAAGCATGCATCCGTCGAACCAATCCAAGACGGCGCGCAGAGCAGAATGCGGGGGCATGCGTGATCATCACCAGGCTATTAGGACGAGACGGCTCGAGGTCATGCCGGTACGGAAGCCTCGAGTAGGTCAGCGCTCCATGCTGCTATCGACTCCTATTCTTGCACCTATACATGTACCCTAGGTCCCTCCTTGGAACTATAAAAGGAGGGACTCAGGAATAGAATAGGAGAGATCACGACACAAGACCACGCTCATACGTAGTAGAGCTCCACACTTCATACCACGCTTGTATTCGCCCCTGTACAAGCACCTAGGTGCAAGATAATACAAACTCTCTCCCCCCCGCTGGACGTAGGGCCTTCTCTTGCCCGAACCAGGATAAATCTCTGTGTCTTCTTGCATCACCATCCGGGAAAGGGAGCACGCATACAAATTGACTCGTTGGTGTGACCCCCCGGGGGGAAAACACCGACAGTTGGCACGCCAGGTAGGGGTCCTGCGTGTTTTTCATCGATTTCCCACTCCTTTCCGGATGGCTACTCTTGCCTCGCCGTTTCCGCGCTCCACGGTGATTTGGTTTGGGAGTCTCGAGTTCATGTCTACGGGCTCCGGCTACGACATGATCTTGCTCTCAGTCAAAGGACCAGGAGGAGCCCGCGTTACGCCAGCACGGTTGAAGGCCCCGAGACGCCCTCACCACCACGCCTCCCCGCCTAAGAAGAGGCGCGAACAGCACCACCGCGGCCCCTCTGCTTCAGCACGACCAACAACTCGTGCGAGGCAGGACGTAGGCCACAAGTTGGCAGCACCGAGTGACGGAGCAACAAACGCGACGACTCAGCACCGCGCGACGACGGGAGGGGACGCGTCTCGCGCGCTCTCCCCCACCGCTGCTAGGCTACTTCCACACGGGTTGTTCACTCCAAGAGCGGCACTGCCGTTTGGATTGGACAACGCCGCGGCGTCGCTCGCCAGGGCGATATGCCCAAACGCCCAGACGTACGTAGAAAGACCAATGGTCCTCCCACGTAGCTCTGAAGCGCGGCGGCCGGCGTCCGAGCTGCCGGACCTTTCCCGAGTACGAGGCCTCCGTCGTCTAGGCTCCGGACGATACTCGATCACCTCCCTCAGGCAACGATTGCTGGAGGAAGGACGTGGGTGTTTCTACGCCGCCAAACCGGACTCCGACTCCGAGACAGATAGCTATGACCCTACGAGGGAATGCTATCACATCGATGGGGCGGTAGAAACTACTGACGAGACACGGGATGCTGCTGCGGGTGGTCGAGCCCCCGCGGCGCGAGAAGACCCCAGGACGCATGGGAACGACGGACAGGTCGACCCCCCTCCTCAGGAAGACAGAACCGCGCAGCTCGCGCAGCTGCGGGAGCTCAAGATGAAGCTCGACGAAGACCGCGAGCGCCTCGTCCTGCTCGAGCAAATCCTCGAGCAAGACCTGCCCTACCCGCCGGGCGGAAGTGCCCGCAGACGCGCTCGAGAGGTACATCGACAGATCGTCGGCAACGCAGAGCCAGAGCAACGTGTCAGCCGTTTCCCTCGAGCAGGCCAGAATGTAGTAGCAGCGACGATGCTGCTACGTAACATGCCAGAGCCGTCGAATTCCCAGGCCCGACGCATTCGAGATGAGGTACAGACATTGCTCCAGGTGGCGGCGGTTCAACAAGCCGAAAGTTCGGCATCTCGACGACGAGGAGCTGCCACAGAGAAGCGCGACGAACAGCCTCTAAACGAAGAGGAGGTGTCAGTCCATCAACAACCTCCCCCTCGAGGTAGAAAGACCGCACTCATCTTCCTGCTCGCTGGGCTCTTGCGGCTCCGATGGAACTGGCTGGGCCGGACCTTGGGGCGGAGGCTCGAGCAGTCCCTCCTCTTGGCCCCCCTGCTGCTGCTGCTGTTGCTGCTGCGGTTGTTGCTGCTGTTGCTGTTGCTGCTGCGGTGTTTGCTGTTGCTGCTGCTGCTGTTGCTGTTGCTGCTGTTGTTGCTGCTGCTGTTGCTGCTGCGGTTGTTGCTGCTGCTGCTGTGCCTCGTGCTCCTGCGGCTGCCGCGCCGCCTCGCGCTCCCGCTGTTCATCCTCCTCCCTCTTCTTTTTCTGCTCCTCGAGAGTACGGAGGCCGGCGGGCCAGGGAGTTGACCCCGCGACACGAGGGCTCGACGTTTCCTCCTCCATAGGGCAGGCACCCCCAGACGCTCTGTCACCATCAGACGTGTCGCTGATGGTGATGGGTTCCCCCTCGACCCCCAATCGAGGGGGCTTGGGGGCTCCCTCTGACGCTTGCGTCTGGGACGCCTCGCCACAAGTCGGCGGCGACGAGGCAGGCACGGGATGAGGTGGACTCCTCTCGACACCGGCTGGAGGTTGGGAGTCGGAGGAGCCTACAAAACAAGGGATAAAGGTTAGACGCTGTAATAACCGACGCGAGAACATCACAGGGCCCATAAACAAGCTATAAACCTGGTTCCTTGGAGGCGGTTCCCGTTTTGAGCCTCTTTGCCATGGACGGCTGGGCCCGCTTGAGGGTCCGCTTTAGCCTGAGAAAAGATCGGCATATGAGCAAACGCAGAGGAGCAGGAAGACAAAGGCCACAGCATCGAAAAGGCTTACCCCACAGGGAGAACGGCTCGCCTCCCGCCAGCCCGACCAGTGGGCCTCGAGCCACCCCGCGTCAGGGCTCCAGGCCCCTCGAGGGCAGGCACTGGCCTAGGCGCGTCGGTCCCCGCCTGGCGGGCGCCGGGACTGGCGCTCCTACGGCCGGCATCTCCTTTCTCAGAGGCCGCGGCGCGACCACGAGTTAGTGGCCCCGACGCCTGGGGCCTAGCCAGACCGCTCTCCCTGGGCACCGGGGGAGGGCGCGGTGCGTCTTGGCCCGCCTTGGGCGCGGGAGGGGTGTCGGCCCGGGGGCGACGAGATCCGCTCGGACGCTCCTCTGGCGCCTCCGTCCGGGGGGCGTCGACGTCACCTCGAGGCGGGCCCTCGAGAATCCGATCAAGGCGCGACGCCATCCCCTCAGAGTCATCGCTGTCCTCGTCGTCATCGTCATCATCGTTAGGGGATTCTTCCTCAGGCTCCCCCCTCTGCCTGGATTTAGCTCGACGCGCCTCTAATGCTTGGCGGTCGAGGTTCTTCTTCTTCTCCCCCTTCTTTGCAGAGTCCTTGGCAGACTTTAGCTTTTCGGCAGATTGGCGCCGTTTGTCACGATCGACCTCGTCCTCCTTTACCGGAGGCCTCGAGGACCGGACATCAATCCGACCCTACCAAAACAAAGGTAGACTTAGAAAAAAGAGAGGGGAGAAAGGAAACCCAGAATCGAGGCTGCGCGCAAGAAGAAAGCGTACCAGATCGATCGAGCCTGCGTCTGGTCTCATGGGGAAGCCGTTAACGTGCTCCGGATGAAAATCACCGGCAATTGCAACCCTGACTCGGGCCGCGACTTCGTCGTCCGCCGGAGCCTCGTTGGACATCCGACACGCCTCGAGGTCCCGAGATGAGACGCCAGGGCCCATCTCGTCCATCCTCAACGGTCGAGACATCAAAGGGAGAACTCTCCGGTGATGGACGGCCGAGAGGACGAGAGCGGCGGTCAAACCCTCCTGGCGAAGCTTCTTCAGGGCGTCGAGGAGGGGGTCGAGCCGAGATTGATGAGCTTGGACGACGCCGTATGTCCAGTCCGCTGGACGCTCCATGATCAGACGGCCCGAGTAGGAAGGCAGGAGGTTGTCATCGTTCCGCAGGTAAAACCACTGGGAGTCCCAGCCGGCGTGGTTGGTCGATAACCCTACCGGGATGTACTCCCGCGGCCTGTCCGTCTTCCCCGTCTTCTGCACCAGATTGAGGCATCCCGCCCGCACGGGCTTCCTTACGCCCGTGGTTCCAGTGGGGGCATGGAAAAGCTCGCCCCTGTAGAGGTGGAGCCACAGCTCCCAGTGCGGCATCATCCCCAAGTAGCCCTCACACACGGCGGCGAAGACCGCCGCTACGGTGATGGCGTTCGGAGAGAAGTGCTGGAGCTCCACCCCATAATGGAAGCAGAGGGCCCGCATGAAGCGGCTCGGGGGCGCGCCCAGACCGTGGCGGTGGAACTTGGCGAACGGCACCACGTAGCCCTCGGGCGGCTGAGGCCCCCTGTGACTCGCCGGCGGCGCGATCCACTCTGGCGACGATAGCGAGGTACGGCGGCGCAGCAGTCCCTCTTTCTCAAGCTCTAACAACCGGCGCTCCGTCATCGACGACGGGCGCCAGTCGTCGGCGGCGACGAGTCTTACAGGCATCTCGGCTGGAGGGACGGTGGATTCACTACAGCGCGAGGAGGCGTGTGCGCGTGAGACGGCGAGAAAGCAAAGGCAACGAGAGAATAAAAGCGAGAAGGCGGAAGGGAGAGGAACGGCGGCGACGCCACGACGTATTTATAGGCAGCAGTCCGCCAACGGACAGATCCGAGAAATAAGGTAACTCCCTCCCTTAAATGCGCCACCTAATCGTCTCTTTCCCACGCAGGCATGGCGCCCCGAATTCCACGCCGACGCAGTGTCGTAACGTCACCCGCCTAAAAAGGCGCGCCCAACGGGCAGAAAGGCGAACCGCCACGGCCACTTCCTTCCCTCGTAAGCCAAGGGACGTACCCGCGAGAGTCTCGAGAGGTCGATGGCTGGCCCGCCGAAAGGGTTCGACAGCCGATCTCGAGCACCAAGAGTCAGGGGTCCCCAGCGAGTGGTCGAAAATCGAGGCATGCCTCGAAAACTCGCTGGCGATGTCCAAGGCAGGGTCGAGACAGTCGAGAGGAATCCCCCCGACGGGAGGCATCGAGCCGCTGGACTTTATCGAATGAGACCGGTATCCCCGACAACGTCGACCCAGCTTTATGAGAACGCCTCCGGGCTACAGCTGACCCCCTCGAAAGGGGCACAGGTTCTCACTTGGACTACCCGCCAGGAACTCAATTTGGGGTGGAAGACGCTCGCTCTATCGAGAGTACGTCGAAACCCCCGGGCAAAACGAGCCAGTCAGAACCTTCCACCACTGGTGTCGAAAGCGCTTCTGCGAATTAGACAACATAACCCTCGAAGGAGTCAAAAACTCCTCCGAGGGCTCGGGGGCTACCCCCGCGGGGTCGCTCGCGCGCCCCCACGGAAATTCGACCACAAAACAAAGCCTCCACTCGAGCGCTAGCGCTCAAATGGAGGCTCGGGTGCTACTGTCGAGGGTATCAGTAAGGGGTACCCTCAGCGATGCGCATTATGAGATTGCCCGTACGCAGGTCGAGACCCTCAATTCGACGCTCTAATCTTACGTATGCGCCGCCATCGACGGCTGTAACCTCGAAGACGGAAATAGCGTCGAGCGAATCGATCAGGCGTCGAGCGCCGGTTACCGTCGAATACGGAACAGGCTCACGCGAACCAGGGGGCGTCGAGCGCAAGGACGTCGTCCGCCGCCTGACGCGCGCACGCGGACCGGAACATTAAATGCGCCTGATGCTTCCCCACCTAACACACAGGTCACGGGAGGCGTCATAGGGAACAGGCTTCCATCCCATCAATCTTTTTGCAGCCTTCCCGCCGAACGACCCAGGGCATGACAGGGCACGGGAAATAAGGATGGGACGTCTAATCGGGACCCCCTCGAGACGTCTAAAGTCAGCGCTCCGGATATCAGCACAATGTACGGCATCTGACCCTCAACCAGACAGAGATCCTTCCAGGGGACGGGTTGGGCGTCGACTGACTACATCCCAACCACTCCGCCGGATTTGCCGCCGGATCGTACAAGCGTGCATCCGTCGAACCAATCCAAGACGGCGCGCAGAGCAGAATGCGGGGGCATGCGTGATCATCACCAGGCTATTAGGACGAGACGGCTCGAGGTCATGCCGGTACGGAAGCCTCGAGTAGGTCAGCGCTCCATGCTGCTATCGACTCCTATTCTTGCACCTATACATGTACCCTAGGTCCCTCCTTGGAACTATAAAAGGAGGGACTCAGGAATAGAACAGGAGAGATCACGACACAAGACCACGCTCATACGTAGTAGAGCTCCACACTTCATACCACGCTTGTATTCGCCCCTGTACAAGCACCTAGGTGCAAGATAATACAAACTCTCTCCCCCCCCCCCCGCTGGACGTAGGGCCTTCTCTTGCCCGAACCAGGATAAATCTCTGTGTCTTCTTGCATCACCATCCGGGAAAGGGAGCACGCATACAAATTTACTCGTTGGTGTGACCCCCCGGGGGGAAAACACCGACACTATCCCATAAAACACTCCAGACTAAATATGTCAAGGGGTGAAAGCCTTTGAAGGAATAACACCATTCCTCCAAAAGGCTCGGGGGCTACACCCGGCGGGTGCGCTCGCGCGCACCCCCCGGCAACAGTAAAAGGCTCCGAGTCAACTACGGCCCACGGGGAAAAAACCCCTAAAGAGGTGACCTCACCTCTTCAGAGGCTCGGGGGCTACTGTTGGGTACCGTAATAAGGGATACCCAAATCAGAGCAACAAAAAACGTGAAGGAACATACTAATTATAATCATCAGGGCCTCGGACGCAAGTTCCGACTCGCCCGACCCCTCAGGGCCTCGGACGCCAGTTCCGACTCGCCCGACCCCTCAGGGCCTCGGACGCAAGTTCCGACTCGCCCGACCCCTCAGGGCCTCGGACGCAAGTTCTGACTCGCC
Organism: Sorghum bicolor; assembly: GCF_000003195.3. Classification (NCBI taxonomy): domain Eukaryota; kingdom Viridiplantae; phylum Streptophyta; class Magnoliopsida; order Poales; family Poaceae; genus Sorghum; species Sorghum bicolor. The sequence continues at coordinate 21,152,383 of NC_012871.2, forward strand.
CGATCCCGTCCAGGCTCGGGCGCCGGACCCCACTCCACCTCGGCAACAAGACTTCCCCCGACATGACGGATGCGACGGCCCCCATAACGCGGCAGGGCAAGGCGACAACTGTTTCAACCACCCCAGTCACTGCGGCCTTACCTCTGTCACTATACATCCTTACCCCTGTTCACTGTAGCACACTACCGCACAGTAGAAAGGGAATGGGTGAGGTAAATCAGCACCACTGTTTGTGGTCATTTCCCACTGTTGACAGGATATGCAGCAGTGCCGGCGATCCGACCCCCGCGACCCCTACAGGGTTCGATAACCCTCTACAGGAGTAGCCATGTCGTCAACCATCCCACAAGGACGAGATGGACCAGCCTCAACAGGGTCGGGACTGTGTTTTCACCCCTCAATAAAAGAAATCTACTCATGTAAATACCCGGCCTTCTCTTGGGACTATAAAAGGGGAGTCAGGGTTCACAACTGGGGGAAAGGAGAACACGTACACAACACTCTTTCACAGAACGACAGCCCGCACTCTGTCCACACCAAGCCGAGACCTGGGACTTAGCCCTCTCTCGCAACCAGCTTGTACCCCCTACTGCAAGCACCTTTGGGTGCAAGGTTATACAGAATCCACAGCTACACTGGACGTAGGGCATTCTTAGCCCGAACCAGTATAAAACCCTCTGTGTCTCACTTGCATCACCATCCAAGCTTGGTCAGTCACGCAGATTTATACTTGTTAGTGCCTAGACCGCGAGTCTAGACGCCGACAAGTAGGCTATATTTTTTACTAGACCATTAAAAACCGGACCGTCGGACTGTGCCTGAGCCGTGCCATGGGCCACGGTGGCGGGCCATACACGGCCTGGTGCCTTGGGCTGTGCCGGCCTGAGCCCAGTAGTTGTCGGGCCGGGCCGAGCCAAAATGTCAGGCCGCGTCCCGGGTCAACGGGCCATGGGCTGCATGGCCAACTATAGTACCACTCATATCATGGCGTGGCCGTCTAAACCTGCTTAAGTTGTGGTGTGCCTTCTATTCCTTACTAAACTTATACACAACAACTATCTATTTAAGTTAATGCAATCCTCTATCAATTTCTCTTTTTTTTTGGGCTAGGTAGATCGGTGAAGCAGAGAAAAATCAGCGTTTGCCCCAGTCCTCGCAGCTAGCTAGTTCCAGCGTCCGGTCTCCGTCGCCACCTCGTCTTCCGTCACGGTCAGTCGTCGTCCCTCCCAGTCGGCCAGTCCCACCCACGCGCGCAGTCCCCCTCCTGGCACTGGCCCTCCCTATAAATACAAGCTCACGCGTCCTCCTCTTCCTCCATTGCTTCGTTCGCTCTCTACACGCTAGCTACCAGCTGGCACGTGTTTGCGCCATAGCCAATCTATTCAGTTCATTGAGTGCAGGCACTCGCCACTCTCATCGGATTCACACACATAATACATACATACATACACATGGCAATTCTCGACGTCGACCTGGCCACTCCTCCCTGTCATGCTCATGCTCGTCAGCAGCAGGCACACGCAGACGAGCAGCAGGACGCCGGAGAGGAGGAGGACGAGCAGCTGCTGCTCCTCAAGGGCGTGCGACACCTGTGCGAGCGCGGCACCATTACGAAGCTCCCCGCTCGCTACGTCCTGCCGCCCTCCGACCGTCCATCACCCGGCGACGACGAGCAGCCACCACGCAGCAGCTGCGTGTCGTTCCCCGTCATCGACCTGGCCCGGCTGCGCGTGCCGGCGGAGCGCGCCGCCGCCCTGGCCGAGCTGGACGCGGCCTGCAGGGACTACGGCATCTTCCAGGTGGTTGGCCACGGCGTCGACGGCGGCGGCGGCGGCGCGATGCTGGACGTGGCGCGCCGCTTCTTCGACCTGCCCTTCGAGGAGCGCGCGCGCTACATGTCCGCCGACATCCGTGCCCCCGTGCGCTACGGCACCAGCTTCAACCAGCTCAACGACGGCGTCCTCTGCTGGCGAGACTTCCTCAAGCTCGTCTGCTCCGACGACCTCGCCGGCGTCGTCCCGTCGTGGCCAGACGCGCCCACTGATCTCAGGTACGTACGGTTCGGTGATTTCCTTTCCAGCTTTTTTTAGTTTCGGTATGTAGTTTGATAGTGCGCGCCACAACAAACAAGAAGTAGTGCAGTAAGATTTTGAGAATTACCATTACCAGCAGTGACTTCATACTCTGCCGGTTCATGCATGCGCATATATATGTCCCTTTCAGATAACAACGTACTGTAAACCAGGATTCCATGGAAACAGATTAAAGTACTAGCACATCCTTTATGCAGTGAAAGGAATCAATAACGCATGCATCCGTGTTGAAGTGGACACCACTGACAGTATATATGTACATGCATCTATAGATTTCCATCTGGCACTAACACGATGGGCCGGCCCGAGCACGACACTAAAAAGCACAGTCCAGGCACGGCACGGTCCGGTGGTAGTGCCGTGCCTGGGCCGTAACTTCAGCCCGCAGTGCCGGCACGGGCACGACACGATTAATAGGCTGGCACGATTATTTTCATCACCTGATGCTTTGAGGATAGATCATGACCATTGTATGTATTCTGAGTCATGTATATAAGCATCACACAACTTTTTTAAACCCTAACTCTCTAGTCGGCGGCGCAAACACATCCTTGTTGCGGTCACTCTTTCTCCCGCCTGACTATACGACAGCGGTAGCGCTCATCTTCTCTTTGAGGCAGGGCGCAATGAGCTTCTTGACTTCTCCTGAAGCCACGGGCCGGCACGGGCACGATGGGCCACAGTGCCTATCGGCACGGTTAATGAGCCATAGTGCCGTGCCTGGACCGAGAGTTTGGCACGATGACCCGAAACGGCACGACACGATAGACATAGTGCCGCATAGTGCCAGAGCCGGGCCGCCCGTTCGGCCAACTATACGTGCATCATACACAGTCAGCAGCGGGCAATGCAAAACAGAGCTTGCCGATGCTTACTGGTTCAGTAGCTACTGCACACGTCTGCACACATCCAACAAAATCTAGAGGCCCAGATCTTTTGCACCCAACAAAATAGAGGCCCAGATCTTTTTTTCACCCGACCAAATCTCTCAGTGGCAGGCACACGCACGGCACGGGTGCATATCCCAATTCCCAGAGCAGAGCCCACCATAGGCCGGCGCCAAAAAGACAAACGCCGGCCGGCCAGGATAGAGGCGAATCAAATCCGCCGCATACAGGGCTGGTCATGTACCTGTCTCTCTCGCCGCCATCCCTCTCCTCTCTTGGTTTCAGCCACTGTGATGATGCCTGATGTATGCAAGTGCTATACAGTTGGCCAGAACTCACTAGATTTCATCATTTCAAGTGGCTCAACGGAGCCCACGTGTCGAAGTACAGTTTCACTAGAGCAGATTCTAAGAAACGCATGACACGTGATTTTTTTGTTTAGGCCTTGTTTAGGTCACCTCAAAATCAAAAAATTTTCAAGATTTCTCGTCACATCGAATCTTGTGACACATACATGAAACATTAAATATAAACAAGAAAAAAACTAATTACACAGTTTAACTGTAAATCACGAGACAAATCTTTTGATTTTAGTTAGTCTATAATTGGATAATATTTGCCACCAACAAACGAAAATGCTACAGTACCGAAAATTTTTCATTTTTCGGAACTAGACAAGGCCATGCTTGCATGTCGTCCGTCGCAAATTGATCTTGCAGGAAGGTGGTGTCGGCGTACGCGCGGTCGAGCCGGCGGCTGTTCAAGGAGCTCATGGAGGCGTCGCTGGAGGCGCTAGGGATCCGGTCCGGCGCCGCCGCCGAGATGCTGGCGGACTGCGACGCCGGGTCGCAGATGCTCATGGTCAACTGCTTCCCGGCGTGCCCGGAGCCGGACCTCACGCTGGGGATGCCGCCGCACTCGGACTACGGCTTCCTCACCGTGCTCCTGCAGGACCAGGTGAATGGCCTCGAGGTCAGGCACGCCGACAGGTGGGTCCTCGTCGACCCTCTCCCCGGCTCAGTCGTCGTCAACATCGGAGACCACTTCGAGGTACGACGTGTACACGGACGAACATGCATGTAACCAGTTTACCATAAAACGTGGTCCATCGAAGAAAGCTGATGATTAGATTCGACGCATGCATGCTGAACTTGCAGATGTACAGCAACGGGCGGTACAAGAGCGTGCTGCACCGGGTCCGCGTGAACTCGTCTCGGCCGCGCATCTCGGTGGCGTCGCTGCACGGCCTGCCGCCGGAGAGGGTGATCGGGCCGGCGCCGGAGCTGGTGGACGACGACAAGAACCCGAGGATGTACATGGACACGGACTTCGCCACCTTCCTCGAATACCTCACCTCGGCCGAGGGCAAGCACAAGTCCTTCCTCCACACCAGGAGACTCATCACCAGCTGATGTTGATACCAGCTGGACGCATTCTTCTTGCCAGACGCCAGCTGTCGGCATCAGGAAGAGAAAAGTCAACACGCATGTGAACACGTATGTGCCTGTGGTTGCGGGCCAACAGGTTGACCGGTCAAACCCGTCGCGCGCCGTTTAGCGTCCCGGACTGCGAGACTGGTCGTGCTCCTCTCCCTCCCATCAGGATTGCTGCTTTTTTGTGTACCCTACCTACTAGCCAGTTAAATAAATAAAGAAACATGTAAATCAGGAAGCCGCATTGACCAAATTTAAAGCTACGAAGCCTCGTCATCTGGAACTAGAGAGTGTTGGATCAGCAGCTAAAAAGCCCGTGCAAGGTCAACCAAATTGTTACTGTATAGTGGAGTATTACGAGTGGTATCTACAAGGTCTTGGTGAGAGTTTTATTCGCATTTAATAAATTACCACGAAGATATTTTTGATAATGTGGCACTGTGTTGACACCGTTTTTAGACACGTATCTTTTGACGTGTACTTGGGGTCAGTGAAGTATAGATCGGCAGATGAAGTAACGGTAACTAGTCTACAGGGAAGTTGCCGATGAAGGTGGTTGCCGATGGAGGGGCAATTGAATGTGACTAAGTCCAGAGGTGGTGACGTGTTCGTACCGATGACCAATATTAACGTTTGCCGATGGCCACAAGAGGAGGTCTGTCGATGGCTCTGAAGGAAAGCGTGGAGATTGCTTGTTGATCTGTGGCGATGCCCCGGTCGGCTACAATGGGTAGTTTTATGTTTTCCTTAGTTATTAGAATTCGTTTTGTGTACGGGTTCCGTTTAGTTTGGAATTCGAGTTTTAATCGTGTCTGGTTGTGGCTCTTTAGATAGGTATAAATGTAGACCCTAGGGCAATGTAAAAAGAATCTATCAATCAATCAAACATAAATTTTTACTCATATTCCAGCATCTACTTTTTCGACGACTTCGTCATATTTTCTTTTTACTACGAGTTCTTTGGAATTCGTCGACTTAAGCTCGGCGCGTTCTCAAGTTCCGCGTGATCACCTCTTGGCCGTGACATCCGGGCGCATCGCTGTTGTCGGGACCAAAGTGGTCGAGTTACCACATTTGTCGATTGTAAGGTCAAATCGGCTGGCACGCCTTAACGTTTGAATCGGGTATTAGCCCTTTATGTTTGCAGATTAGTTTTGCATCAACACACTGTATTTAAGAAGAGAGAAAACAGAGTTCTATGAGGATGAACTCACTTGTCGCAGTTATTAACTCACAATGAGTCTTGAAATTAAATAGTCATGAAAGTATAGAATTAAACTATAAATTTGATAGCGGTTGACAACCATAATTGTCTATTTTGTGAAGTTGTCAAAATGTAGAACAAACTTCACCATTGTGTTCCTCTCATGGAGACGGTCAAAAAACATATATGGAACATCTAACTCGGAATCTAGATGAAGAAGCTATACCCTCAAGAAGATGCTCCGTTGTTGGGAGTTCTCACCCGAGTCGGGAGTTCCGACATAAGTTGGGAATTCTGACAAACGTCGGGAGTTCCAATCCGAGTCCGGAATTCTGACCCACGTTAGAAGTTTTGACAAACGTCGGGAGTTCTAACCTGAGTTGGGAGTTCCGTCGACTTCCGACAGACCTAATAACTATTCGGATCTGGCCTTCGGGATTCCGATTCGAACTGTTCCAAACTCATGAGAAACTTAGAAAAAAAGACTTAGAAAGGTTTTCTACTAGGTTAAGACCACCCCCTCTATGTACATGAGAGGATCATGGCCGATTGAGGTCCTATCAATCCAATCATCAAAACACAAACCAAACTATGTTCATCCCTTGATCCAACAACCAAGGATGGCGCCCTAGGCTTGTCGGCCGATGTTAGGGAAACATGCCAACGTCCTTGCCCTGACGGGGTGCCTTCCGGTAAGAGCTTCGACGATTTCTTTGCTAGTTTTCCTAAAAACTAGCTAGTCCTCGTCATGTAAGTATGTTGGCTATCCTTTGGTGGTTTTCTTGTAAACCTCTCAGTGCTTCACCACGTAAGAGTGATATCCTTGCTGCGTTCTTCGATCCGTAGTGGCCTGAGCGTCTAATGCCCTTGCTGTTGTGTTATTCGGACCATATGAGACGTCAACACACTTTTTGGCGACTCTGTTGAGAAAGGATTTGCTTTGGCTCTACTTTGTAGCCGATTCTTCTTGTCCTAGCCCTAATTCTTACTGATCTATGTTCTTGAGCTCGTCATTACCATTAAATCTGGCCCAAAAGGCCGACTGCATCTGGTTTTGACCCCTTGTGATATCATTTGCAATTTTGCAACAAGTTGTTTTGCTTATTGAAAAATTCAGCAAGGCGATCAAGCTCTAAATCATGAAGTACCAAGGTCGTTCATCACAAACTACTACAATTACCGCAAGGTACAACTTGCAAATGCATCTTATGGTCCCAATAATTATTTTGCAAGTTCTATGAGCTCTCATGTTGGTGTTGCTAGTTGTAATGATATAAGATATATTGCATCGACTAATCTTTTTGATAATGCTTCTCATCATACACATCATAATTATAGATACTATGGTCAAGACCCGATGTCAATTATAAATTTTTTGAATGTTGATACTACTAGCAACATACAACATGTGAATCCTTGTTTATCAGCTATAAATTCACAATGTGTGGTTTCACTGCAAGACATGCCGATGAACAAGAGAATTGGCTATGGCAACGGTACTTATTTAGAGAATTGCTCTCAAAATTCAGCACAATATGCCAATGCTCCTATTCATAATTCGGCTTCATATGTTACTCTCAACTCAAGTCGAATTAATGAAAATTCAGCAAGGTGTGCTCATGGTAATACTCACGATTCAGCTTCATATGTTGCTCATAGCTCTAGCTGAATCAACAAAATGTGGTTAAATAATCATACTCATGATTCAACTTCATGTATTGCTAGTAACTCAAACCAAATCAATGAGAACTTAGCAAGGTATTCTCAACCAGACTTTAATTTCAAAAAGAGAATGTTAGAGTTTGAAAGAATGCTTGAGAAGCAAAATGAAAATTTTATAAATAAATACTTTGGGAGTACTAGCAAGAGGCCAGTCACATCTAAGTCATCGGCCATGTGTCGGTGTCTAGACTCGTCGTCTAGACACAAATGAGTATAAGTATGCGTGTCACCCTAACCCGGATGGTGGTGCAAGTGGAACACAGAGAGTTTATACTGGTTCGGGCTAAGGATGCCCTACGTCCAGTGTGAGATTGGGGGTCTGTATTGCCTTGCACCCAGAGGTGCTTGTAGTAGGGGTGTACAAGCAGGTTGCGAGAGAGGGCTAAGTCCCAAGTCTCGACTTGTGCGTGGTGGACAGAGTGCTGCTTGCTACTCTGTGAGTGAACTCGCTTGGAGTTGTGGAGTGTTGATTGCTCTGAGCGGTGTGTTGTTTTCCGTGTCTTGGATGTGAGCTCTGGCTCTCCTTTTATAGTCTCAAGGGGGGCGCAGGATTTTACATGTATGATTGTTGATCTTCCTCCGGTGAGTGGTGAAACTACAGTCCCGACCCTGTAGAGGCTTGCCCACCCTGTCCTTGTGGCATGGCTGACAGTATGGTTACTCCTATGGAGGGTCACCGAGCCCTGTTGAAGTCGTGGGGGTTGGATCGGTGATACTACAGCTTGTCCTGTAACAGTGGGAGAAGACAACTAACAGTGACACTGGTTAATCTCTCCCATTCCTCTTTTACTATGAGGCGGTACACCATAGTAAAAGAGGTAAGGTGGCATAGTAAAAGAGGTAAGGCTACAGTGGCCGGGGTGGTTGGAATAGTCACCACCATGCCCTGCTGTGGTATGGAAGTCGCTGCGTCTGTCACGTCGCTGGTACGGGCGCTGCATGTGGGAAGCCTTGTTCTGAGACGGGGGCTTGGGCGAGGTGGTGTTGACGCCCGACCCCCAGAGGGGCCGGGTGAGGCGGAACTTGCGCCCGAGGCCAAGGAGTCGGGCGAGCTGGGGCTAGCGCCCGACGCCAAGGGGTCTGGCGAGCCGGAGCCCGCGCCCGAGCCCTAGTTATCGTGGCTGGTCTGCTTTGTCTTTCGCGTTTTTTATTATTCTGATTTAGGTATCCCTTTTTATGGTACCCAACAGTAGCCCCCGAGCCTTTGAAGGGGTGAAGGCACCTTTTCAAAGGTTCTCTTTTAAGGGACCATTTTTGTAGACTCAGAGCTTTTTACTCTTTCTGGAGGGTGCGCGCGAGCGCACCCGTCGGGTGTAGCCCCCGAGCCTTTTGGAGGAATGGTGACATTCCTTCAAAGGCTTTTACCCCTAAGTACTGCGGTCGGGAGTATTTTGAGGGATAGGTTGCATGTTCTTTACACGTAGTGCCTGTTCCCATAGTGCGAGGAAGCCCCCGAGCCCTTTCCCCACAAGGGTCAATCAAGTTCTTTCTCGTCTTGTGGTTACGTCCCTTATTCATCCTTTTGCTCGGAGGAGGGGTGTGTGGCGCCACACTACCCTTGATGGGCGAGTGTCAACGTTTCCCGAGAGCTACAAGCGGGTGAATCCAAGTGGATGTTCGAGTCCCATTCGATAGAGGTCGGCTAGTGGCCCTATGAGCACATCTCAAAATACCTGAGGGCAGTCACGGTGGATGCCGGAACCGTTCGCTAGGTTCCGAGCGCTCGGTGCCTCCCTCGATGGGATCCCACTCGCGCGACACCCGCATGGGTCTCGGATATGACTGGCAAAGATGCGCCGACCCTCTGAGGGGCTCGGACCTTGGCCTCTATTGTGCTCATCTTCAGTCATCCCTTGCTCGGTCATCCTGAGGCGACTGTTCGAACCCACTTTGCAGGTCAGTCTCGCAACCTCTGGAACGTAGGTGGCCATGGCCTGGGGATTTTTACTTTGAAAGGTTTTAGATTCGATCATAGTATCAGGGTGGGGTGAGACGGAATCTGCGCCTGACGGAAACCGCCTTGCAATTTTTTGCTCGGGGTCAGTAGGGGGTCGGGCGAGACGGAGTTAGCGCCTGACGAAAACCGCCTTGCAATTTTTTGCTCGGGGTCAGTAGGGGGTCTGGCGAGACGGAGTCTGCGCCTGACGGAAACCGCCTTGCAATTTTTTGCTCGGGGTCAGTAGGGGGTCGGGCGAGACAGAGTCTGCGCCCGACGGAGACCGCCCTGCGACCCTGCTCGGGGTTAGCTGGAGGTCGAGCGCCGCTTGTCCTGGAAAGAACCGCCCTGACATATCTTTTTAGGGCGCCCCTTTTGAGGCGACTCGCGTGGGGAGCTAAAACTGCCGTGCCGTTGCGCGGACTGGATGCGATGTTTTACCTGCGAAATTAATGCGCGCGTGCTGCGAGCGTAAGAATCGGGAGAAATTGGTGCTTCAAATTTTTCACCTGGCCAGGGAGCGGGTGACGGTTGCTCTTTTCCCCTTTGATCTTCTGTGCGAGAGGTGTGGCCGCAGCGCACGCCTTCTATAAAAGCAACCGCGGGGGCTTTGATCTCCTTCCTCCTGCTCTCGCGCAAAAAAGCTCTTGCCTCCTCTTCTTCTTGGGGTCGCGTGAGCCCGAGGCCTCAGTGGCCTCGGCCTTTTGTTTCCCCTTGGCCGCGCCGTCGAAGAAAATGGCACCGACTGCCTCTTCGCCTGAGGCAAAGTTGGTGGCGATGTCGAGCAACTGGCTTGTGCTCGTGGAGGTCTTGCGACCGAGCTCGTGTACCAACTCCTTGCAAGTGGTATCGGCGATGAAGGCTCTAATGACGTCGAAGTCTGTGATGTTGGGGAGCTCGGTGCATTGTTTAGAGAATCGCCTGATGAAGTCTTGTAGGGACTCATCGGGCTTCTCCCGTCAGCTCCTGAGGTCCCAGGAGTTTCCAGGGCGCACGTATGTGCCCTGAAAGTTCCCGACGAAGATCTTGACTAGGTCGGCCCAGTCGTGGATCATGCGCTCAGGGAGGTGCTCGAGCCACGCTCTGGTCGAATCAGCCAGGTGGAGTGGCAAGTTGCGGATGATGAGCAGATCATCTTCCGCTCCGCCTAGCTGACAGGCCAGGCGGTAATCCGCTAGCCAGAGCTCAGGGTTGGTTTCCCCTGAGTACTTGGTGAGGTTAGCAGGCTGTCGGAACCGTGTCGGGAACTTGGCCCTGCGGATGGCCTCGCTGAAGATGCGTGGGCCCGGAGGCTCTGGCGACGTGCTGCGGTCGTGGTCGGGGTCGTACCTCCGCCTCGGCGCGATCGGTAGCGTCGAGACTCTACCTCGTCCCTGTCACGCCGTCTGGCATCGAGAGTGGCCCGGGCGTCCATGTTGGTCCCGACACGCTCATGGACAGATGGGGCCTTGTTGCCCCCTTGCGGGTTAGGGGGTGGCGGACCCTGCACGGTCGGTGCCTTGTTAGGAGGGGGTCGATCCTCTTGGCGTCTCGTACCGTGGGATTGTGATGCCGAACTCTCTGCGTTCTGCACCACGGCTTGCTCTAGGAGACCACGTAGCCCCTGGCGCACCCTTCTCCCCTCAGGGGTCGATGTCTCGGGCATCGCTCTGAGGAGGAGTGCAGCAGCCATCATGTTCTGGCTGGCCGTGCTGAAGACTGGGGGGTTGTCTCCCCCTTCGTCCTCGATGATGCGGCGGTTGACGTCCCGGGCGCGGCGTCTAGCCTCGCCTCCGTCCCCTCTGGCGGACTGGTCTTGGACCAGGGTCTCACGGAGTTGGCGGAGGCGTATGCGCTCTTCTTCGAGCCTGGCCTGCAGCTCATTGAGCTGCTCGAGGTCAGGGCACCGTCCTTCGGGGGCTAAGGCGGCCCCGCGTGCTCCAGGATGGATCCCGGGAGTAGTGTTGGGTGGTGGAGTGGCGTTAGAGGGCCCCGCACCCCCTGAGCGTTGGGGGCGTTGCTCCGACCTTGTGGTTGAAACATTCTCGCGACGGGTCGTAGCTGCCGTTGTCGGAGTCGGAGTAGCCGAGGCAGTAGTTGCTAGCCTCCAGGAAGCGCATGAAAGTTTCTGGGTCGCCACAGCCGGAAAAATCAGCGCCAGCCCACTAGTCATCTCCTAGGGTAGGATCCTTAGGGTATGACGAGATGGGCGGTGTAGCGATAAGGTCCAGGGTAGACCTTAGGTGGTGCCTGTTGGGTATTCTTAACATCATTACCAAAAGTAGACTAAGTTCTCTAAATCTAGTAACGGTGCCAAAAATGCTAAACCTATCCCTCATACCACTTAAGCCAAGTTGTCATCCCCAGCATGATATAAGAGACGCGGTATTGAAATATGCAATTGCTCTTCTAAATAAATAATGAATGGGATCTGCAAGCGCACAGATTAATACCGATGCAGCATTTTAACCGGGAAGTATTCCAGGTATCGTTATTTATATTTTTACCACTGGGAAGGGATTAGCAATCATCACTATTGATTACAGAATAGAATATGAGATTGAGCATCTATCATTGCATGTATATTTGAGAACATTTATCTAACTCTTCATACAGGGATAAGTGTCACATAAAAGATATATGAAATAATAATAGTGACAAGGATAACTAATCTGATCTAGCCACATAATAAATATGATAAGCACCTCAATTAGATACTCTAGAAAGTCATTAGCATGGTATTAGAACGAACTACAAGAATATTCCCTAAGTTATTCTCAACTATATAGTTTAGCATTATCATAGTTAGTGCAAGCATACTTAGCAATCATTGTGAGACAAGACTACGCCCATGCATAGTGATATTAGCAAGGTAAATGAGAAACATAGCAATCACTCCCCTGTAATAATATTGCTCTGTCAGCCCAATACACGAGAGGGGGACTATATAAGAATCAATGAAGCTGTCACTATCACGAACCACCCCACGATCTGGCATATTGGGTACAATCGCAGATAAATACGGTATAAGCACCACGCCTACACAATATCTATCATTTACCCATGGATCCGATGGATAAACGCTATACGATCCTAAGCATGTATATAGATCCAATCTAACTAAGCCAAGTACATAACTATGATAAACTAAGAACAATATAATCTTGAATATAAACAAGTAGAGCAAAGTCATAAGCAATATATTGAAGTAGAACAAAGTCATATTCATAATATTGAAGAACAAAGATAATTAGAAAGCAATTAGAAGCACAATTAGAGAATTACCAAGAATCCTCTTGACAGATCCGGAAACCAATCGAAGATTGACTCCTTCTAGTTCTAATCCTATGTAGCTATGCTAATCTAGATATCTAATTGATGTGGTGGCTCTAATCTTGATCAGAGGCTTCTTCTCCCTTGATGGAACAATGAATTAGGGTTGAGAGGCTCTCTCCTCCAGGGGCTAGGGGGTCTGGTTTTATAGTCCCTCCAAGTGAATATGGGCCATTGGATCAAACCGACATAGATTGTATGGTTTAGATTCATCCTTTAGGTCGGTGGAGATCTCCCGCAAAGCAGAGTCCTGATTAGACTCAGGGGCAGGGCGGGCGCCCTGACCAACTGGGCGGGCGCCCAGGGTCAGGCCCCATTTTGCCTCCGCTTCGGTCTCGTGGCTTCTGGAGTCTTCTAGATGTAGGATAAGTGCGCAGCACGTTAATATCTTTACGTAATCCCGACGTGTGGGCCTTTCTTCCATATTTCCTGATAACCCCCTGCAGAAATAGACAAACACCAAAACTCGTGGAATTTTGTCAGATAAAACCCTAAGTCTAGATCTTGATTTCATTTGGATCCTTTTCTTTATTTATTTGATAATTAAATTTGATACTTAAGGACCGTCAACAAACTCCCCCAAGCTTACCTCTTGCTCGTCCCTGAGCAAGGATAGACTCAGCTATGGATCATAAGTAGTTGCAATATCTTTAAAAATTTGACGGTACACATGCTTTTAAATAAGATCTCATCTCTGAGTTAGAGTAAACTGTCAAGACTTAAAACTTACTTACTTTACCTTCACCATGGGACTTGTAACCGTCACTTCTGTCTTGAGTGGTTAAAAGATAGAACAGTCTAGCCAAGTGCCATGTCTCTTATTCTTGATCAGCTATAGCTCTAGGGTTTTTGCAGATTTTCAAATAAAACTCAGAGATTCCTTGTATGATTCTCTCAGATCTCTCTTTTGTGGTATTTCTGGATCCTTACCAAGGCAGTGATGGTATATGCCTTCTCTCAAAATATGTAGTATTTGTGGTATGAGGCATAGTGACATTGCCTTCTCTCTCACCCTACTCTAATAAGGCTTTAATATCTGGAGCTCATAGGTGGGAGATAAAGTATACATACTTACAAGACATTTATTGCATAGTCAAACCATAGATCCAAAGAAACAAATCAATAAGCCAAATCAAGATGTGCATGTGTGGCGAATGAATGGTGTATGGTGATGATGGTAACAATGGTGAAAACAATGGTGGTGGAAGTCTAATTCTACTTTGCTCTTTGAGGGGATACATACCTTCCTTGCTTTTGAAACTTTATGAGGAGAATGAGATGCTCTTCTTTTTCTTGTCTCTCAGGTGGGTATCTTGTACCCCTAATTCTACTGTCGGACACCTGTCCATTTTTACCTCTCGTCTCACTTTTTCTTTTCTTTCGAGGTTCCGAGCACTTGCTCCTTTTTATTTCCTCGTATTTCTCTTCCTTTTTTTCTCTTTTTTTCTTTCAGAGCATTCATCAATTGAGATAATATAGCAAGTGGTAGTAATAAGATAACTTGAGCATTTATTTCACAAGGGGAAACAGAAATATTTTTGGTTATTCTCTCCCGGATTAGGAGTAGAATATTTTTGGGTGATTCTGGAGATGGAATGGGTGAATATATGTGGATGGTACTTCCGGAGTAGAAGTAGCATATATGAGTGAACGTGCAAGTGAAATCTTGATTTAACCACATGACAAGCTCCTAAGGGTCTACACAGCTTGACCACACTCAATGCTCATAAGGAGTAAATAATAAATGTGTGGCTCATAATCTAGCAAGCATGTATATATGGCTGTGGTAGGAATTTAAACTCTCATCATACAGGAACTCATCATGCAACATTTTAAAGATTTTCAAAGATAAAATTCTCCAGAATTCTAGCATCTCTAGGAACAGATAAACAGCAGCTCAACCTTCCCATATCATATCCGTTAACAACTTAGACTTCAGATCAAGTTTTTATCCCACAAGTTTAGGTCTAGAGCAAGCTTTAAATTATAACAGTTATGTCTAAACTTGAGAGAGAACTTAAAATTTGCAAATTAGGCAGAGCAACTATTTATCATATCCATGCTTAAGTTTTATTTTAGATACAGATTAGCATAGCCACTTTATTTATTTATTAAACACACTAAGCAAAATATATATAAGCATAAAATCTTTATTTGGTTTTCCATAGTTATGTGTATTTATATTCTAATATAGTATAAGTATAAAGATAGATAGAAATACTTATCGAGATAAATGGGGGTGCTCTCCCCCAAGCTGAATTTTGACGTAATTTCCCTTGATGTAGCTAGCAGGTGGCAGAGGTGTATTTGAAAGTCAGCAGCATTCTGACAGCGATTAGAATGTCCTCCGTCTGCTAGTCTTCTTGATTCTTAAATTCTGTGGAGCTCAAATAGACAACAAAGCTTGTGGAACTGATTAAGTGTTAGCATAAATATCTAGCCTTTATAATGTTGAGACTCCTTAATAAATATTACTCCCTGTTTTTATATTTTTGTTTTTATAAAGGAAAAAAATATTTATTTTATTTTTATGCCACCACAGTGAATGTACTTATAGGTTTTATGCCACTCGTCTACTCACATGGGGCTTACTGTTTTTCACATTTTTATTTTCTTTTTAAGATAGTATGAACATGATTAACTAAGTAAACTATTTGAAATAATTGAAAGAAAAAGGATAACTACCAAGTTTACCTCTTGGCAAGGCGTTCGGTGTTTTTAAGTCCTTCGAACGGGACCCTCCATTTTCTTAATCGTCCTGAGGTTCGTTGGGTGGCGTAGTCGGTACTTCCAGCAGCGCCCCCTCTTCATTTATAGTTATCTTCATTTTCCACACCTGACTTGGTGCTTCGATCTCCTCTGGATAATTCTGTTTAAACTCAACGTCTTCTGATCTTACAACTTCTCCTTCATAGTCTGCCCATCCGTCCTTGATGATCTGCCTCCTCTGGTTGCGGTTGCGTCTCTTTCTTACCTGCTTAGATTCTTCAATGATATAGTTAGGGTCAGTAAAATAACGGCGTACCTTCTCTGAGGGGAAGTGCATATGGACTTCTCCAGTTCCAATGTAGATAATTGCTTTAACGGTGCTGAGGAACGGTCTTCCAAGGATGATGGGTGGATCATACTCGTCTTCTCCCATATCAACAACTTGAAAGTCTGTGTAGACAAAGTGATCGTCTATTTTGACTGGGACATCAGATACTATTCCTTTAACTTCTCGAAATGTCTGATCTGCCATATGGAGTTGAATGTATGTTGGTCTTAGGGGCATGGTTCCGAACAAGAGCCGATAGGTGACTGCGGCCATTATGTTGACGCCCGATCCGGTGTCGCAAAACGTTTTGTAGAAGTTGTATCCATTTATTGAGCAGTAAATGCTTGGCATTCCTGGGTCGTCCTTCTTGGTCAAAACGGTGACTTAAGGTGGTGATCTTGGCTTCCATGAACTACAGTGACCATCTTAGCTGACTCGGTCCACACTTGCTTGTTCCTGTTTCTCCTGTTGGTCCTCTTCCTTGATTTACGTCTGGATTGATCTTGAATTTGTGTAGTCTTGTTCTTGAAGAAAAATGTCTCCTTCTTCCCTTTGACGTAGAAACTGATCTTGGCAGCACTAGCGTAGATGATAGCTCCCGTGGTGTTCAAGAATGGCCTCCCTAAGATAATAGGTGCTCTCTCATCATTTCCGGTCTCTACCACTACGAAGTCTGCTGGGGCATATAAGGTACCAACTCGGACACAAAGGTTCTTCACTATTCCTTTTGGAAAAGTTATCGTCTGATCTGCAAACTGCAAACACATGGTTGTTTCTAATAAAGGATATGTAAAGAATTTTTCATAGAGTACCCTGGGTATAATGTTGACACTGGAGCCAAAGTCACAGAGTGCTTCTGGAACGTCCACCATGCCAATGGAGATCGGGATGACGGGGCGTCCTGGATCGTCTCTCTTGACCGGCAGAAGGTCAGTAGAGAATTCATTGACGGGGTTACTCCAATTACCTGCATCAAACATGTCTACAAGATTTGCACATTCTAATCCTTCCGGTTGTGATGGTATACCGGGGTTAGTAGTAGGAACAGCAGCAGCTATTTGATTTAACTGAGATTCAATCATTTTATTAAAGCTAATTTGATTCTTGATGGCAGTAGAAAAATTATCCATTCTATTATTTATATTTTCTAGCATTTTATCATTAGATGCCAATTTCTTAGATAGATTATCCATTAGCTTTCCTTGATTAGACACTAACTCTCTCAAAGGTGGAAAATTATTATTGTTGTTGTAAGAATTGTTACCTTGATAATTACTTGAGTAGTTAGGTCTCTGTTGATTCCAACCTTGATTTTGTTGAGGACGGTTGTAGTAGTAGTAGTAGTTGTTGTTGATGTAGTTCACATCCTCAAGCATCTCAGGGCAGTGGTTGCCTGAGTGTCCAGTGTCTCCACACTCCTCACAAGTCATGTGAGAGTCGTAGATGTGCATAACTTCTTTCTTGTCTCCAGCTCTATCGTCGAGCTTCTTCATGAGTAGGTCTAGCTTTGCAGACAGCATGTCTACCTCCTTCAGCTGATGCATACCTCCACCTCTCTTGCGTGTCTGGGTCCTCTCTTCATTCCAGCTTTGGTTGGACGCCATCTTCTCCACAAGAGCTGTGGCTTGTGGTATAGTAAGTGATAAGAATGCTCCTCCAGCTGCAGCATCCATGGTCTCTCGGGCACTGTTACCATCGATCTCTGCAGCAGGTCCAGTGCGGATGTTGTCCGTAGTGGGAGCTGAGAACTCGCGGATCGATTTGTTCGCCATGGCCTCGAACTCTGAAGACAAGTTCCGATGATCTTCTTGATTGGATGAAGCTTCTTCGTGAAGTGTTGATGATCTCTTCTTGAGCTTGGCCCTCGTCTTCTTGAATAATGCTTCGGGATTGTCAACAAAATTTTCTAGAAGATGTCTTCTATTCATACATTCCCCTGCATAAGATAAAATAGAAAAATATCGGGGTAAAACAGTATGAGAGAATAGATAAGCTCAATCATATTAGTGATGCGAATGATAACTCAAAATCTTTTATTCTATTCCTGATTAGTAATCAACCTTCCCCGGCAACGGCGCCAAAAATGCTTGTTGGGTATTCTTAACATCATTACCAAAAGTAGACTAAGTTCTCTAAATCTAGTAACGGTGCCAAAAATGCCAAACCTATCCCTCATACCACTTAAGCCAAGTTGTCATCCCCAGCATGATATAAGAGACGCGGTATTGAAATATGCAATTGCTCTTCTAAATAAATAATGAATGGGATCTGCAAGCGCACAGATTAATACCGATGCAGCATTTTAACCGGGAAGTATTTCAGGTATCGTTATTTATATTTTTACCACTGGGAAGGGATTAGCAATCATCACTATTGATTACAGAATAGAATATGAGATTGAGCATCTATCATTGCATGTATATTTGAGAACATTTATCTAACTCTTCATACAGGGATAAGTGTCACATAAAAGATATATGAAATAATAATAGTGACAAGGATAACTAATCTGATCTAGCCACATAATAAATATGATAAGCACCTCAATTAGATACTCTAGAAAGTCATTAGCATGGTATTAGAACGAACTACAAGAATATTCCCTAAGTTATTCTCAACTATATAGTTTAGCATTATCATAGTTAGTGCAAGCATACTTAGCAATCATTGTGAGACAAGACTACGCCCATGCATAGTGATATTAGCAAGGTAAATGAGAAACATAGCAATCACTCCCCTGTAATAATATTGCTCTGTCAGCCCAATACACGAGAGGGGGACTATATAAGAATCAATGAAGCTGTCACTATCACGAACCACCCCACGATCTGGCATATTGGGTACAATCGCAGATAAATACGGTATAAGCACCACGCCTACACAATATCTATCATTTACCCATGGATCCGATGGATAAACGCTATACGATCCTAAGCATGTATATAGATCCAATCTAACTAAGCCAAGTACATAACTATGATAAACTAAGAACAATATAATCTTGAATATAAACAAGTAGAGCAAAGTCATAAGCAATATATTGAAGTAGAACAAAGTCATATTCATAATATTGAAGAACAAAGATAATTAGAAAGCAATTAGAAGCACAATTAGAGAATTACCAAGAATCCTCTTGACAGATCCGGAAACCAATCGAAGATTGACTCCTTCTAGTTCTAATCCTATGTAGCTATGCTAATCTAGATATCCAATTGACGTGGTGGCTCTAATCTTGATCAGAGGTTTCTTCTCCCTTGATGGAACAATGAATTAGGGTTGAGAGGCTCTCTCCTCCAGGGGCTAGGGGGTCTGGTTTTATAGTCCCTCCAAGTGAATATGGGCCATTGGATCAAACCGACATAGATTGTATGGTTTAGATTCCTCCTTTAGGTCGGTGGAGATCTCCCGCAAAGTAGAGTCCTGATTGGACTCAGGGGCAGGGCGGGCGCCCTGACCAACTGGGCGGGCGCCCAGGGTCAAGCCCCGTTTCGCCTCCGCTTCGGTCTCGTGGCTTCTGGAGTCTTCTAGATGTAGGATAATTGTGCAGCACGTTAATATCTTTACGTAATCCCAACGTGTGGGCCTTTCTTCCATATTTCCTGATAACCCCCTGCAGAAATAGACAAACACCAAAACTCGTGGAATTCTGTCAGATAAAACCCTAAGTCTAGATCTTGATTTCATTTGGATCCTTTTCTTTATTTATTTGATAATTAAATTTGATACTTAAGGACCGTCAACAGTGCCCTAGAAGATCCGCGTACGCACTTAACGAAGTGCTCACGGAGGAGGCATAAGTGACGGCTGTGCTCTTAAGCCCAAAAGGGAGCTCGGAAGGCACCGCTGTCTTTCCTCCATCCGTGGGTGGAGGGTGATGAGAATTCGAGGCCCCCTGGTCCCTCTTCTGAGGAGGGGGCGGGAGTCGTGCTTTGCCCTTTGACCGGGGCGGAACAGGGGGTCGTAAAGATCCCCTGTTGGTCCGTGGAGTGGAGCTCGATGCTCCGCGGACCCTTCCTCTAGCACCTGTCGGGCCAGAGGAGTGGGCGATCTGGTGAGGAATATGCGGGGGGAGGGCCGGATGAACCCTTGCCTCAGTGGTAGGCTCAGAGATGCTAGACCTCTGACGCCCCGGCCGGGCACCCCCTGCATGGTGCCCCGAGCGCCTCCCGCGCACTGACTGTGGCGGGATCGGCTCGGGGTGAGGCTCGGCGTCGCCACATGGTGGGAGGAGGACCATGTCGTAGCCGGAGCCAAGTGACATGAACTCCAGACTCCCAAACATCATGATGGTGCCGAGGCAAAGTGGGTGGAATCCATCAGCCATCCGGGCTTTCCCCAATAGGGAAAGGTGAATGGAACGCAAAAGGCCCCTACCTGGCGCGCCAACTGTCGGTGTCTAGACTCGTCGTGTAGACACAAATGAGTATAAGTATGCGTGTCACCCTAACCCAGATGGTGGTGCAAGTGGAACACAAAGAGTTTATACTGGTTCGGGCTAAGGATGCCCTACGTCCAGTGTGAGATCGGGGGGTCTGTATTGCCTTGCACCCAGAGGTGCTTGTAGTAGGGGTGTACAAGCAGGTTGCGAGAGAGGGCTAAGTCCCAAGTCTCGACTTGTGCGTGGTGGACAGAGTGCTGCTTGCTACTCTATGAGTGAACTCGCTTCGAGTTGTGGAGTGTTGATTGCTCTGAGCGGTGTGTTGTTTTCCGTGTCTTGGATGTGAGCTTTGGCTCCCCTTTTATAGTCTCAAGGGGGGCGCAGGATTTTACATGTATGATTGTTGATCTTCCTCCGGTGAGTGGTGAAACTACATTCCCGACCCTGTAGAGGCTTGCCCACCCCATCCTTGTGGCATGGCTGAGAGTATGGTTACTCCTGTGGAGGGTCGCCGAGCCCTGTTGAAGTCGTGGGGGTTGGATCGGTGATACTGTAGCTTGTCCTGTAACAGTGGGAGAAGACAACTAATAGTGACACTGGTTAATCTCTCCCATTCCTCTTTTACTATGAGGTGGTACACCACAGGGAAAGAGGTAAGGTGGCATAGTAAAAGAGGTAAGGCTACAGTGGCCGGGGTGGTTGGAATAGTCGCCACCATGCCCTGCTGCGGTATGGAAGTCGTTGCGTCTGTCACGTCGCGGGTACGGGCGCTGCATGTGGGAAGCCTTGTTCTGAGACGGGGGCTCAGGCGAGGCGGTGTTGACGCCCGACCCCCAGAGGGGCCGAGCGAGGCGGAACTTGCACCCGAGGCCAAGGGGTCGGGCGAGCCGGGGCTAGCGCCCGACGCCAAGGGGTCAGGCGAGCCGGAGCCCGCGCCCGCGCCCGAGCCCTAGTTATCGTGGCTGGTCTGCTTTGTCTTTCGCGTTTTTTATTATTCTGATTTAGGTATCCCTTTTTATGGTACCCAACACCATGAGTATAAAAAAAGAAGCTATTCCTTCCAAATCAATCAAATTTCAAAGAACAAGTCTTGCTACAGAAAGCATGAGAAGTGTAAGAAAATAGGATTGATTATAAATTTATCTCACGATTACCACATTATTTATGGAGATCAACCCCCTACAAGCAATAGAGGAGCGCTGCCTGCCTACCTAGAATCAGCTAAGCTGACTTTGAAGTCAGCTAAGCTGATTCCTACCTACTTTAAGTCGGCTAGGCCGACTCCCCAGTTGGCCAAGCTGACTACCCGTGCTAGTGCCCAAGTCGGATAATTCGGCATCTGTTGTTGATCATGTTCTGGAGATAAAGAGTAGTATCATGCAAATCAAGAACATACACTTCTCCAACATGATAAAAAAGTACAAGATACAAATATTTTTCTCAAATTCCAATTCGGTCACACTATATCAATTTCAACATCTATTAGAGATATCCTTGCTAATTATTGTAATAGACCTATTCAGAATAGCAATTTCTTTGTTGATAATAAAGTAAATTTAGATTGTATCGGCTAGCACATTGTTCCATATGGCAAGGCCGATAGTGGTAGTTTGTCAAAGGTAAAGCTTCTCAGAAGCAATCGCAAAAGTGTGGCAGAATGGATCGATGCCAAATCTGATCCACCCGTTTACCTAGCTTTAAAGCCAACTCCACAAAAGAATCAGCTAAGTAAGTCAAAGTATACCTTTGACTTTAATTTTTGTGATCATGTCTTCAATCTCTTGCTCAAGAATGATTTTATTAGAATCATTGATCATAATGCTTTGCCATCTATTCAAAACTTAGAAGAGCTTACATGTTGCAATTGGCACAATTCTTTTGATCATAATACTTCTAATTGCAATGTGTTTCATCAAGTGATCCAATCAGCCATTGATAATGGACAATTGAGATTTTCTAAAGCTCAACAAATGGACCAATTGGATTCAATTAGTCTTGATGGCAAACTGGTTTCGAATTGGCTTGCATTAGCTGATTCACTCAAAGATCAAGGCTCCAATGCTCAAGAGAGAGATGTTGAGCCCTTAAGTGAAGACAGAGTTGTTGTCCAAGAATTACAATTTAAAGATATTCTAGAGGATAGCAAAGTGATCATAATCCCAGAAAAAATTGGGAGGCAGGTGAAATCTCTCTAACTAGAGCAAAGGTCGATTGATCCTGTTGAGCAAGAAGAATCAGCCAAGAATTCTCCTTTAAAGCATGTCTATCAAGATGGAGATAAGTGTTGATATTGGTTACGCAGATGAAAGAATCAAAGAGAAATAAACCGCAAGCGCACGGATATCGGTGAGCAGTTCACCTAGGAGATAGTTCTAGAGTATTGTATTTCTTTTATCCGCTAGGAGAAAGCGTGCGATGACTAACCAAGTCTTTACTATTATCCCTGAGCCACACTTCAAGGTAGCAAAGATATAAGTGATTAGAGAAGACTACTACGACAATTTGGTTCCAACCTATGGTAAGTTATGAGACTACTGCTCCATGGGAACGTATCGTTGGGGAAGAGACACCACATAGGTGTTGACACTTACTAACACCACTTGGATACTAGGTTGTCATCCCCAGCATGATGCCAGAGTGTACAAAGGTATTTATGAATGTAAAGGCTCTCTAGAAAATAATCTATTCTATCCGCAAGCGCACAGATAAAATTCCTCATTGTAGCATTTCACCAGGAAAAGTATTCCGGGTATCGTTATTAATATTTTGCTTAAGAGAACGGTGGAGGTAAATAAAATCTATCAAGGCATAGACTAGAGATAATCTTGCAAGAACATGATTACTAATGAGAAACTCGTCACACAGTCACTTGCTTTGGCAGGGGGTAAGCCATAATAATAATGATAATGAAATATAAGCTCATGGGTAAATAACACAGCGATTAGAAAATAGACTACTCCTCATATATGTAAGTTGACGTCGGATTAGCTAGAGAATGGATTCTGAGTTATCTACTACCTACTAAGTCACAATCTACTCTAGTTATCTACAAGATCATATATAGCATAAAAGACTCTTCATTCATGTATAAGGAACATTGCTAAAGTAAATCAGAACATCGCAAGACTTACTCCGCAATACAAATTATGCCTGTCCTATCAACGGAGGGTGGACTATATAAGAATCAACGAAGCTGTCACCATCGCGAACTACCACATGATCTGGCCAATAGGATACATTTGTAGGTAAATAACATCTAAGCACCACGCCTACATGTGATCTACCACTTAACTCCCACGTGTCAAGAACTAAGCGCTTTGCAAACTTATACATAAACTTATTATCAATCATAACTATATCAAATATAGAACTAGAGCAAACTAAGAACATAATAAATAGAGACATAATGAAATTAGAATAAAGTAGTAGAGAAAGATATGAAATAATACCAATCTTTATTGATGAAGATCCGAATCCAGAGCGCTAGGCTCTACTTCTCTAATTCTATCTAATCAATCCTATAGAACTTGAAGGAACTAGGAGTAGCTAATTCTAATTCTCTGTGGGAGAGAAATTCTTAAACCCTAACTTTGATGGCTTCCTCTGATAATGATTTCTCCTCTCCCCCTGGGGTGGAGAGGCCTTGCTTATATAGTCCCTTCAAGTGAATTTGGGCCGTCGGATCAAACCGACATTGATTGCCCGGTTTTCCTTGATCCTTTAGGTCGGTGGAGAATAATCCGCGAGGTTGGTTGTGATTGGCCCCGAGGCCAGGGCGGGCGCCCAAGGGGGGAGGGCAGGCGCCCTGCCGCCGGGCCTATTCGGCTTCCCGTGGCTTCTGGACTCTTCTAGATTAAGGAAAATTACGCGGCACATAATTATCTCGTTGTAAACATGACATATGGGCCTTCTCTCCATATTTTCTGATAACCCCCTGTAGAAATAGACAAACACCAAAACTCGTGGAATTCTGTCAGATAAAACCCTAATTCTGGTTGTCGGTTGCATTTGGATCCTTTTCTTTGTTTATTTGTTGATTATATTTGATACTTAAGGACCGTCAACAAACTCCCCAAGCTTACCTCTTGCTCGTCCCTGAGCAAGGATAATCCTAGTGATGGATCAGAAGTTATTGTCATGCCTTTGAGCGTTGACAGTACACATGCTTTTAAATAAGGTCTCATCTCTGAGTCAGAGTAAACTGTCAATACTTAAAACTTACTCATTTTACCTTTCACCATGGGACTTGTAATCGTCACTTCTGTCTTGAGCAGTTAAAAGATAGAACAGTCTAGTCAAGCGTCATGTCTCTTATTCTTGATCAGCTATAGCTCTGGATTTTTTGCAGATTTTCAAATAAAACTCAGAGATTCCTTGTATGACTCTCTCAGATCTCTCTTTGGTGGTATTTTTGGATCCTTACCAAGGCAGTGATGGTATATGCCTTCTCTCAAAATCTATGGTATTTGTGGTATAAGGTATAGTGACATAGCCTTCTCTCTCATCCTACTCTAATAAAGCTTTTGATATCTAGAGCTCATAGGTGGGAGATAAAGTATACATACTTACAAGATATTTATTGCATAGTCAAACCATGGATCCAGAGAAACAAGTCAATAAGTCAAATCAAGATGTGCATGTGTGGTGAATGAATGGTGTATGGTGATGATGGTGATAACAATGGCGAAAGTCTAATTCTACTTGTGCTCTTTTGAGGGGATACATACCTTTCTTGCTCTTTTGAGACTTTTTGAGGAGAATGAGATGCTCTATATTTTCTTTTTCTTTCCTCTAAGGTGGGTATCTTGTACCCCTAATTCTACTATCGGACACTTATCCATTTTTACGTCTCGTCTTACTTTTTCTTTTCTTTCGAGGTTCCGGGCACTTGCCCCTTTTTATTTCCTCGTAACCTTTCTCTCTTCTTTTTTTAGAGCACTCATCTCCTGAAATAATATAGCAAGCGGTAGTAACCAAGATATCTCGAGCATTTATTTGACAGGGGAAAACAAAAATGTTTTTGGCTATTCTCTCCCGGATTAGGAGTAGAATACTTTTGGGTGGCTTTGGAGATGGTAATGAGTGGGTATATGTGGATGCGTACTTCCGGAGTAGAAGCAGCATGTGTGAGTGAACGTGCAAGTGAATCTTGATTTAACCACATGACAAGCTCCTAAGGGTCTATACAGTTTGACCACACTCAATGCTCATAAGCAGTAAAAAGTAAATGTGTGGCTCAAAGTCTAGCAAGCATGTATATATGGCTGTGGTAGGAATTTAAACTATCATCATACAGGAACTCATCATGTGATATTTTAAAGATTTTCAAAGATAAAATTCTCCAGAATTCTAGCATCTCTAGGAACAGATAAACAGCAGCTCATCCTTCTCATATCATATCCGTTAACAACTTAGACTTCAGATCATGTTCTCTTCCCACAAGTTTAGGTTTAGAGCAAGCTTTAAATTATAACAGTTATGTCTAAACTAGAGAGAGAACTCAAATTTGAAAATTAGGCAGAGCAACTATTCATCATATCCATGCTAGAGTTTTATTATTAAGATTCAGTTTAGCATAGCCACTTTATTTATTTATTAAGCACACTAAGCAAAAGACAAATATATATATATATATAAGCACTAAATCTTTATTTGGTTTTTCATGGTTATGTATATTTATATTTTAGTATGGTATAAGTATAAATGTAGATAGAAATACTTAGCGGGATAAATGGGGGTGCTCTCCCCCAAGCTGGATTTTGACGTAATTTCTTCTGATGTAGCTAGCAGGTGGTGGAGGTGTATTTGAAAGTCGGCAGCACCCTCACAGCGATTAGAATGTCCTCCGTCTGCTAGTCTTCTTGATCCTTGAACTCTATGGAGCTCAAATAAACAACAAAGCTTTGTGAAACTGATTAGGTGTTAGCATAAATACCTAGCCTTTATCGTGTTGAGCCTCCTCAATAAATATTACTCTCTTTCTCTCTCTCTATATATATATATTACATTTTCATTTTATAGAGCAGAAAAAATTATTTATTTTATTTTTATGTCATCACAGTGAATGTACTTATGGGTTTTATGCCACTTGTATACTCACATGGGGCTTACTAGTTTTTTAACATTTTTATTTTCTTTTTAGGATAGTATGAACATGATTAACTAAGCAAACTATTTGAAATAATTGAAAGGAAAAGGATAACTACCAAGTTTACCTCTTGGTAAGGCGTTCGGTGTTTTTAAGTCCTCCAAACGGGACTCTCCGTTTTCTCAGTTGTCCTGGGATTTGTTGGATGGCGTAATCGGTGCTTCCGGCGGCGCCTCTTCTTCGTGTCTAACTATCTTCTCTCTCGACACCTGACTCGGTGCTACGGTCTCCTTAGGACAATTCTGTTCAAGCTGTATGTCTTCAGACCTTTCCACTTCTCCTTCGTAGTCTTCCCATCCGTCTTGATGATTTGCCTCCTCTGGTTGCGGTTGTGTCGTCTTCTTCGTGTCCTGACCTGCTTAGAGTCTTCAACTATATAGTTAGGGTCAGTAAAATAGCAGCGTACCTTCTCAGAGGTGAAGTGCATGTGGACTTCTCCGGTTCCAATATAGATGATTGCTTTACGGTGCTGAGGAACGGTCTCCCAAGGATGATGGGTAGATCATACTCATCTTCTCCCATGTCAATAACCTTCAAGCCTCTTGGTAGTAGTCGTTGTCAAAGCATAAGAGGTGTTGGAGTACCGTCCTGCATTGAATTGGGGCTGGGGCCTAGACCTTGAGGCTCCATATGGATCAGTGGAATACCTGCCCATACTAGAAGGTGGGTTTGTCCACTGGTGATCTTGGCACTCTGGACATGTCTCCTGTGTCGGCTCCTGCGGCTGAGCATGTCGAACCCACGGGTCCCGAGGGACTCGGGGGGTTGTAGTCGCGGTAATGCAGGTACGTTGCTTCTTCCGGCCCAGGATCAGCTCCATACCAGGTTCGTTCTTGATGGGTGGTCATCCTTTTAGATGCCACTCGCTGTGGAGCTCTCTGGTTTACCGGTGTCACTGTTTCTTGTAGCAGGATAGGATCAAGAATGGGGGTGTGAATGAAATCCTTATTCTTCAGCTGCTGGAAAACTTCCTTCTCCCTGCGGGTCTTCAGTCCAAGGTCTCCTGTCTTGAGGAGGACCTTGACTCGTGGATCAGATGAAGATGACAGAGCTTGCGTGGGCGTCGGGTCGATGCTTATCTCTGACTGGTGCGAGGAGTGTCGGGACAAACTCCTCGTACCTATGTTCTTAAGGGTCTTGCCCGCGTTCTTTACCTTCTTGAACATCCTGTAGACAAAAGTTGACACAAACACAACTAGTGGAAAATGTGAAAGAAAAATGTTAGTGGTGAGCTGTCCGAAATGTTAGTAGTCCAGGGGTTAGTCGTCAAGACAAGTTTTTATTTTGGCAGCGCCTCCCCCTAAACAACCTTCTGCTCTGGACAGCGGGATTACCACTTACTAATGAACCTTGCTCTCTTACTCCAGGGTTACCAAACTCTCTTTCACTCTTCTCTTCCCCTCTACTCTCCTTCTCACTTCACTACAAGAGATCCTTCTCTGGAAACTGAAACTTGCGTGGTTTTCTGGAATGCATGTGTGAAGAAGTTGGAGGCAGGAGGTGGCTTTTTATAGGCTGAAGGAAGGATAGGGCAGGCGCCCTCTGTAGGTGGGTGGGCACCCACCTTTGGTGGCCATCCTGGCCGGCCTTTCTCCACTCCCTCCATTGCTTAGCTCTTACGCAGAATAATGTTGAGTGGGTGGTGGTTGGTTGGTGGAAAAATGCTGGTGAGTGGAAACATGTTGGTGGATCACAAGATGTGGTGTATGACATATGGGTGTGTGGGTCATGCTTCTAGAAGGTTACTATAATATAATGTAGGAAAATCTATGAGAATTGAAACTTACGATAATGGAAAATATTTTTGTGCCTCCACAATAATTAATAAATATGGGTTGTCATACACCATAAATATTATTTTTATGGGGCTTTTGATTATTATAATAATGCTATGAATAAATATGGATAATGCAGGAATTAAATGAGAGAATTAATGATGCAGATAAATACCGATTTACCTCCCTGCGAGGGTTTGGGATTTTTAGGTCCCCCAAGCTGGACCTCCAAATCTTTTAATCTTCTGAATTACCTTCCTCTAGAGATGGTGTCTCCAGTGGTTCTTCTTTACTGGGGGTTCTCTGGTGGATCTCCCTCTTTTTGTAGTTATATTGCTCTTGTAGAAATATCTTTATTAATGTAGGTTGCTTGAAATTACCTGATTTCATACCTTGATTATTGAGATGTTCGTATGCTGCCTCAATGGTCTTCTGATCTTTTTCAAGTATTCCTTCTGTTTGGTGATGATGTTGAACTTTATCTTGGAACCAGCTTGGGTCTTCTGCTATCTTGTCCAAAAGTAGTTCTGCTTCTCCAAGTGTAAGTTCAAAAAGTGACCCTCCAGTAATTGCATCTAGGCTCTCACGAGCCTTTTGGGTTAATCTACAGTGGAAGGTTTGGATAAGTAACCATTTGGGCAATCCATGGAGAGGACATTTTGATATGTATCCTTTAAAACGCTTCCATGCTTCTGGAATGGTTTCTGTCTTCTGTTGTTGAAAGCCGATGATCTTTCTTCTTAAGGCAACTAATTTGGTAAATTTGCCTATGGGGAAGAACTTTTCTATAAAAGCCTTTGAACAGTTCGTCCAAGTATTGATATCTTCTTTGTTGGTGTAGAACCACTTCTTTGCTCTTCCTTCAAGTGAGAATGGAAAGAGACGAAACCGTATGGTATCTTGGTTGACTCCGTCGACTTTGATTATGCTTGTAATCTCTAAGAAATTCTGCAAGTGTATCTTAGCATCTTCATGTGCCTTTCCACTGAATTGTGTAACTTGTACCAAATTGATGAGGCTAGGCTTGGTTGGACGTTCAAGATTTCCTTCTTTTGCTTCATGTCCTAGACTAGTGCAAATGTCTTCAATGCTTAGTAGAAAATTCTTGCAGAGTCTCTTGTGCCATAACTTCAACGATTGGTAGCTAGCTTCTTCTTTCTTTTTTGATTGCTTTGGTTGTGATGATGAAGAGTTGAATGTACCAAAGTCAATCCTGATATACCCTATATAAAAATATAAACATAGAAAAACAACAGGGTGAACCTGCCAAAGCAGAGGTGCCTTGTTATGATTTCTCACTTAGTAGCTGTTTTTATGCAATTATTTCTCCATAGTCTAGTCTAATATTTCATGTGAATAACCTTGACTGACTTCATGACTTTCCTTACCGTTCCCCGACAACGGCGCTAGAAATGCTTGTTGACACTTACTAACACCACTTGGATACTACGTTGTCATCCCCAGCATGATGTGAGAGTGTACAAAGGTATTTATGAATGTAAAGGCTCTCTAGAAAATAATCTATTCTATCCGCAAGCCCACAGATAAAATACCTCATTGTAGCATTTCACCAGGAAAAGTATTCCGGGTATCGTTATTTATATTTTGCTTAAGAGAACGATGGAGGTAAATAAAATCTATCAAGGCGTAGACTAGAGATAAACTTGCAAGAACATGATTAATAATGAGAAACTCGTCACACAGTCACTTGCTTTGGCAGGGGGTAAGCCATAATAATAATGATAATGAAATATAAGCTCATGGGTAAATAACACAGCGATTAGAAAATAGACTACTCCTCATATATGTAAGGTGACGTCGGATTAGCTAGAGAATGGATTTTGAGTTATCTACTACCTACTAAGTCACAATCTACTCTAGTTATCTACAAGATCATATATAGCATAAAAGACTCTTCATTCATGTATAAGGAACATTGCTAAAGTAAATCAGAACATCGCAAGACTTACTCCGCAATACAAATTCTGCCTGTCCTATCAACGGAGGGTGGACTATATAAGAATCAACGAAGCTGTCACCATCGCGAACTACCACACGACCCGGCCAATAGGATACATTTGCAGGTAAATAACATCTAAGCACCACGCCTACATGTGATCTACCACTTAACTCCCACATGTCAAGAGCTAAGCGCTTTGCAAACTTATACATAAACTCATTATCAATCATAAATATATCAAATATAGAACTAGAGCAAACTAAGAACATAATAAATAGAGACATAATGCAATTAGAATAAAGTAGTAGAGAAAGATATAAAATAATACCAATCTTTATTGATGAAGATCCGAATCCAAAGCGCTAGGCTCTACTTCTCTAATTCTATCTAATCAATCCTATAGAACTTGAAGGAACTAGGAGTAGCTAATTCTAATTCTCTATGGGAGAGAAATTCCTAAACCCTAACTTTGATGGCTTCCTCTGATAATGATTTCTCCTCTCTCCCTGGGGTGGAGAGGCCTTGCTTATATAGTCCCTTCAAGTGAATTTGGGCCGTCGGATCAAATCGACATTGATCGCACGGTTTTCTTTGATCCTTTAGGTCGGTGGAGCATAATCCGCGAGGTTGGTTGTGATTGGCCCCGAGGCCAGGGCGGGCGCCCAAGGGGGGAGGGCAGGCGCCCTGCCCCCGAGCCCGTCCGGCTTCCCGTTCGTTCTCATGGCTTCTGGACTCTTCTAGATTAAGGAAAATTACGCGGCATGTAATTATCTCGTTGTAAACATGACATGTGGGCCTTCTCTCTATATTTTCTAATAACCCCCTACAGAAATAGACAAACACCAAAACTCGTGGAATTCTGTCAGATAAAACCCTAAGTCTGGTTGTCGGTTGCATTTGGATCCTTTTCTTTGTTTATTTGTTGATTATATTTGATACTTAAGGACCGTCAACAATAGGATGCTTGACTAGGGCACTTAGGTCCTACCAAACCTTCTAATAGGAGGAGGCCCCAAAGGTAACAATGGGATTGTCACGTCCCATGCTACTACACATCGATCCGACCAGGCAGGGGATATCTACGAGTATTCTAGCCCAAGCACCATGCTTACGCTACGAATGATTACTCTATTCCCTATGCAAAGCAAATAAAGTAAACTCATAAAGCAAAGAACAATAATAATAACATATTTACTTAGTATTAGAACTTTAATTGCCAAAAATTCCTAGAACCAAGCCTTAGGTTAGGAGACTTAATCCCACAGGTACAAGCCGGTGAGGAGACACCAACATGTCAGAATTCCTCCGAACTCTCCCTCCACTCTAACTCTCTTAATCTAGAAGAATAACTCTAATCTCACATAGAGACTACAAAGTTAATCTCTCTTGTATGTGCCCTAGGAGAAAGATCCATTCAAGGGACCCCTCTAAGGCAAATTCTCTCTAAAAATATGTATTAGGGTTTCTCCATTCCTCTGATACAAGGGCTAGGGGCCTTGCTTATATAGCTCTCTAGGAAGCATGACAGCCCTGAGATCAAACTAACCTTGATCTATGATTATTATTGATCCTTAAAGATGGTGGAGGCTGGATCTAGGAGCTTGCTTCTGATTGGCTCTAGAGGTGAGGAGGCCGCCTAGGGCAGGGACTCCCGCGCTGTCACAGTGATAGGTGGGTCCCACCTTCTAGGGGGTGGCTTCTTGAGTTTTCTAGATTATTCTTTTATTGTATGTGGTCTTTTCTCTCTATGTAAACCTGACATGTTGACCATCTTAGGTTGTTTTCAGCTGACACCCTACAAAAATAGATATTCACCAAAACTCATGAAATTCTGACTGTTAAACCCCTAGTATATGGCGATAATTATTTTTATAACATTCTTTTGATTAAGTTGATGATTTAAAATTGATAGTTAACTACAGTCAATAATAAGGAGGATGCTCATGAAGCTGATGGAGGTAAAGGTCGTGACAAGCTGAAGAATAGAAGGCTGAAGCTTAGCTTCAAAGAACTTCTAGCTAAATATAAGAAGATAGCTAAAGCAAATGTCACTAATCGGTCCAAGAAAGTCCAATCATCAAAGTTGCCTCCAAAGGACAATTATCAAGAGTGGAGTTAGCAAGGAGATAGATCTCACACAACAACAACATATTCTCCTTTTAAGTGGCTAATTCCCAAGTCATATGTACCACAAACATCGGGAGTTCTCACCCAAGTCGAGAGTTCTCACACGAGTCAAGAGTTTTGACCCACGTCGAAAGTTTCAACAAATGTCAGGAGTTCTGACCCGAGTCCAGAGTTCCAATTCGACTTCCGACAGACCTAATAATTGTTTGGATCTAACCTTTGGGATTCTAATCTGAACTATCCAAACTCATGGGAAACTTGGAAAATAAGACTCAAAGAGGTTTCCTACTAGGATAAGACCACCCCCTCTATGTATATGAGAGGATCATGGCCGATTAAGTTCCCATCTATCCAATCATCAAAACACAAACCATCTACTTACCCCTTTACTTTCTTCTCCAAACTCCATGCTATTCATCCCTTGATCCGATGACCAAGGATGGTGCCCTAGGCTTGTCGGCCAACTTAAGGCAACCCATCGATGTCCTTGCCCTGATAGGGTCCCTCCTGGATGAGAGCTTCAGCGATTTCATTACTAGATGGCCTGAAAACTAGCTGGTTATTTGTCATGCAAGTACTTTGGTTGTCCTTTAGTGGTTTGCTTATAAACCTCTCCATGCTTCACCATGTAAGAGTGATATCTTCGCTGCATTCTTCAGTCCATAGCAGCCCAAGTGTCCAATGCTCTTGCTGCTGTGTGATTCAGACCATATCTGACGTCAACAATTTCATTGACATTTTATTATATTTTAGTTGAGGTGGCATTCTTAGAAACAATACTATGAAGCTTCCCATTGAGACTGATCTAAGTATAAAAGTTTTATGTGCTAGAAGATGAATAAGACACAAAAGAAGGTGGGGTAAGTGTTTGGGCCATGTTATGGGCTACTGCCATCTTCACGTTTTGGGCTAGTGGAAAACATCCTATGTTGGGCCAAGTAATGTGAATGGACCTGAGTGACAAGTAGGGCAAGATGTGTAGATGGCATGTGTGTCAAGTAGGTATAAAACTCTCTAGCGATGTGTTGATGAAGGCATCGAACAAAACCTATAACTAAATCCCAACAAACTCGCCTAAATTCCCCACAACTATTATTCTTGTTGTTCCTCAATCCTTCCATTCTCCAACCCTAGATTCCAATTTCTCATAGCCCTTGTTCTCTAGTTATCGGTTACATTACAATTTGTACTCGAAGCAAGGTTGCAGCAGAATAGATTTTCTTGCTGCATTTCTCGGAGATCTAGCACTAAAGGTATCCAAATTTTAGCAAAACATGGTGATGACGATCAAAGGGGTGGATTCCAAGGTGGAGAAATTGATGAAATAGCTTGAGAGGTTCCAATCGATGATGGAGGAGATGTTAGACAAGTTGAGCAGGATAAAGACATGGCGTGATGCCGACAACTCATTCGGGACTGCTCCAATGAACTTTGGTGACCTCCATCAACTTAGGATTGGAGGTGGTGTGGCTAGAGCATTCGAAGGCATGTCCACCACTCATCACCAACACAGATAGCACAACCCTGTGCTAGACTTGAACATTGCTCTAGAGCCGATGCGCCCATCTATGTCAAGTGGGGAGCAGCCCAGCGGGCATTGTGAGTTGGGTGGGGGAACTAGGAGCCTCCTCTGTACCTACCCACCACCAATCTTTTAGGGTATGATGCATGAATCTCCTCAGTCTTCTTGTCATATGCATGATGCTTCTGTGACTTATTTGCCACGCTCTGCACCATATCCTAAATTGTAGTTTCTCAAATTTTTAGTGAAAATCTAAGGTGGTGGCTTGATTAGTGTGAAATGTACTTTGAAGTCTATGTTGTTCACCCTACGATGAGGACCAGATTTGCTATCCTCAATTTCATCAAACCTGCAACTACCTGGATGGAGATGATTGAGCGTTGTGGTCATGTTACTGATTGGGACAAACTTTGTGAGTTGATCTTTGTCAAGTTTTTTAAAGATCAGTTCCCTTGCTCTTGAAGCATTTTGATGCATTGAAGTAGGAGGGTTTAGTTATTAATTATCAACATCGTTTCAAGGAGTTTGGCTCATGGTATTTTGCTATTCAATCCTATGTATGATGATACATACATGGTCACTCAATTTCTTGGTGTATTGAAGGAAGAGATTCGAGCAGCTATGACAATGCATCGACCCAAGGATGTTGATATTGCTAGCACTTTCACATAGTTGCAGGAAGAAGAGCTAGAGAACTCCAAGAAGAAATACAGTCCAAAAGAGACAACCAGGCAAGCTTTTAGATCATACAATGCTAGAGACAGAGCAAAGCCAGTGGAATCTGAGAAAGTTAAGCCAAAAATAAGGGAATATAAGCTAGGTTCTCTCAAGACCTATTGAAGGCAGAATGGGTTGTGCTTTAGATGTGGTGAGAAATGGGGTCTAGGACATAAATGTCCAACTTAGGTTCCCATTCATGTTGTGGAAGAGTTGTTGGATGCTTTGGAAGTTTGTGATGATTCTGAAGAAGCTACTCTATAGGAAACTGTGGAAACTGAGTGTGTTATGGCTTTGGGTGACAATGTTGTTCCAAACACAAGTAAAAGAAATAATTAGACTCAGTGGATACATTGGGAATATGCAAGTGTTGATACAGGTGGACTCAAGAAGTGTGGGTTCTTTTATTAGTTTTGCAATAGCTAACAAACTCAAGACTTAGTTGAAAGGATGGGATCACCTATGACATGTTCTCAGGGTATTTCAAAGATGGCTTGGTGCACTAAGGGACACTTTTCATACTGATGTGGGAGTGTTACCTCAAAAATGTTATGACATGATATTGGGGGAAGACTAGCTAGAGCATTGTAGTCCCATATCGGTACATTGGACCAAAAAGATAATTATATTTATGCACAATGGTACCAGCATTACCTTGAGAGGTGTCAGACCTGAAATCAACAAATGTACTACAATCAGTGTTGGCAAGCTACCTTGATTAGGAGGAAGGCAATCACACACTATGTTTAGTTACTACCTTCAACCTTAGAAAGACCATCTATATAATCATCACATCAACTTGTATGCTCTATGAATAATATGGAGGAGCTTCAGTCTGATATACCTGAGGAAATGAGGAGTCTATTATCTCAATATGAGGATATTTTCAAGGAACCTGCTAAGTTACCACCCAAAAGGTCATGTGATCATCAGATCACCCTGGTTCTAGGAGCTCAACCTATGAATGTGAGGCCATATAGGTATGATCCTGTTTAGAAATCAGAAATAGAGATAGATTGCTAAAATGCTGAAGAATGGAATCATAAAGCTAAGCACTGGTCCATATGCTTCACTAGTTCTTTTACTATGAATACATTGTTTGCTTCTTTACTAAGGAAGGGAATATTGATATTCATGGATGATATATTGATCTACTTTAAGACATTAGAAGAACATTATGCCTTGCTAAAACAAGTGTTTGACATTATAAGAAACAACAAATTCTTTGTGAAGCTCAGTAAATGTTCTTTTATCAAGAACTAAATTGAGTACTTAGGGCATGATTAATTGCCCCGACGGGACGGTGCAAAGGCCCATCCAACTCCATTTTATGCACTTGGCGCGTGTTTGATTGCTCATGTCGCATGGTTTGCCTGTGCCCTATCGTTCATTTCCCCTCCACCATCCTAGCCTCTTCCATCTTTCTGATGCGACCTTCGCTCACAAGCCTGGATGGTGTGGTGCTTGGCAGGAACCCTAGGCTTATTTAGCAAGAGACGGCTCCATCCCATGATAAAAGCACGCACGCGGGTTGGAGTTAGGGTTACCGCCCCCATTACTCCACTCC
Organism: Sorghum bicolor; assembly: GCF_000003195.3. Classification (NCBI taxonomy): domain Eukaryota; kingdom Viridiplantae; phylum Streptophyta; class Magnoliopsida; order Poales; family Poaceae; genus Sorghum; species Sorghum bicolor. The sequence continues at coordinate 21,188,201 of NC_012871.2, forward strand.
TCTTGTGCGCCCTCCCTTCTTCCCTCTTGCTACCGGTTTCTCGCTGGTGTCTTCCACCTTTGGCAGACCCTTGTTGGTTCTTTGGTGCCTTAGCTAGTATACATCGCCTTACCCCTCTTTCTCTCCCTTTGTTTTGTACCATGTTTTTGTTTTTGCCGTGCAATTTTGGTTAGGGTTCATGTTGGTACCCTCCTAGATCTGTGCATTTTTGATGTAGATCTAGCAGTTTCATGAGTAGATCTGGTGGTTTCATTTGTAAAGCTATGAATCTTTAATGCTATTATGCTATCTACTTTAGATGTTATTGATAATGATGCTTATTTTGATTACCAAACTAAGCTTAGTGCCTAGGTTGATGATTATGTAGTACATATGCTAGATTAGGTGCCGGAGGAGCACCTTTTGGTGTGGTAGCCACATCTTCCTTTGTCAAAGTTTACTGATTCTTTGCAAATATTTTTTAGTTCACAACATTATTCCCTTTCTAATTAGACGATACATATGTACTTCCTATTCTTAGAAATTGACTTCCAAGCTAGACATTGAGCAGTGGCATGTTGGTTTTTTCATGTGGTTTAGGAGAAGAGTTGTAGATGCCTGGTTAGTTACCTATGGCCCCTTGACAGAGAGGGACCAATGGAAGATTAACAACCTTAACTACATCTACAATTTAGATGATGTTCATTGTGTTAATCTGCTTAGGACAAGAAGGTCACCTTTTTTCTAGTTGTGTGATCTTTTTCGCACTACAACGCTGGTAACAGACAACATACATGCTACTATTGAAGAACAAGTAGCAATGTTTTTGTATGTTGTTGGCCACAATGAGAGGTTCAGAGTTGTAGACCTCACAATCTAGAGATTAGTTGATACCATCGGCAGGTTCTTTCAGAGAATGTTGTATGCAGTAGGGGAGTTGATGAATGAATTGATTGTTCCTCCTAGTACTAATGTTCATCCTAGGATTCTTGGGAGCAGAAGCTGGTAACCCTACTTCAAGGTTGGTATTCCCTTCATTCCATTGGTGGTCATTGTTGACACTAGCTAACACCACTTAGATACTAGGTTGTCATCCCCAGCATGGTGCCAGAGTGTACAAAGGTATTTATAAATGTAAAGGGCTCTCTAGAAAATAATCTATTCTATCCGCAAGCGCACAGATAAAACACCTCATTGTAGCATTTCACCAGGATAAGTATTCCAGGTATCGTTATTTATAATTTTGCTCAAGGGATCTAAAGAAGATGAAATTAAATCAAGGGGCAAAATCTATCAAGGCATAGACTAGAGATAAACTTGCAAGAACATGATTACTAATGAGAAACTCGTCACACAGTCACTTACTTTTAGCAGGGGGTAAACCATAAAGATAATGATAATAAAGTATAAGTTCATGGGTAGATGACACAGCGATTAGAAAATAGACTACTCCTCATATATGTAGGTGATGTCAGATTAGCTAGAGAATGGATTCTAAGTTATCTACTAACTACTAAGTCATAATCTACTCTAGTTATCTACAAGATCATATATAGCATAAAAGACTCTTCATTCATGTATAAGGAACATTGATAAAGTAAATCAGAGCATCGCATGACTTACTCCACAATACCGGTTCTGCCTGTCCTATCAACGGAGGGTGGACTATATAAGAATCAACGAAGCTGTCACTATCGCGAACTACCACACGACCCGGCCAATAGGATACATTTGCAGATAAATAACATCTAAGCACCACGCTCACATGTGATCTATCACCTAACTCCCTCGCGTCAAGAGCTAAGCGCTTTGCAAACTTATACATAAACTCATTATCAATTAGAACTATATCAAATATAGAACTAGAGCAAACTAAGAACATAATAATTAGAGACATAATGCAATTAGAACAAAGAATTAGAGAAAGATATGAATAATACCAATCTTTATTACCGAAGATCCGAATCCAGAGCGTAGTGCTCTACTTCTCTAATTGCTATCTAATCAAACCTCTAAACTTGAAGGATTAGGGAGTAGCTAATTCTAATTCTCTGTGGGAGAGAAGCTCTAAACCCTAACTTTGATGGCTACCACTGAATAATGATTTCTTCTCTTCTCCTCCCTCCAGGGGGGGTTTGGCCTTGGTTTTATAGTCCCCTCAAGTGAACGTGAGCCATTGGATCAAACCGACATAGATTGTATGGTTTAGATTGATCCTTTAGGTCGGTGGAGCGTAGTCCTGAAGCAGAGTCCCGATTGGGTTCCAACCCTGGGCGGGCGCCCAAGGGGGGTGGGCGGCCGCCCTGCCCCCGAGCCCGATCGTGCTCTCGTTCGTTCCCATGGCTTCTGGATTCTTCTAGATTGAGGAAAATTGCGCGGCACGTAATTATCTCGTTGTAAACATGACATGTGGGCCTTCTCTCCATATTCTCTAATAACCCCCTGCAGAAATAGATAAACACCAAAGCTCGTGGAATTCTGTCAGATAAAACCCTAATTCTAGATGTTTGTTTCATATTGATCCTTTTTCATGTTTATTTGATTATTAATTTTAGTACTTAAGGACCGTCAACAGTCATCACTAATTAATTGACCTTTTAGTTATCTATTTCACAAGCTACTTTTTTATTATTACCTAGGACTACATTGGAGGAACTGATGGAACATATGCCCTAGCTAGAGTGCCTAAGCGGATGCAAGCTTACTTTAGAGGTAGGAAGCACACCATCACATAGAATGTACTAGTAGTAGTGGACTTTGATTTGAGGTTACACTTATGTGCTAGCTGGTTGGGAAGGGTCTGCACATGATGCCCTTATTTTGACTGATGCCATAGAGAGACATGATGGCTTTAGAGTCCCTCCTGATGTGAACCCGTTAGGGTTTTTGCCTGATCTTTTGATGAGAGGTGTGGGATAACTTGATTGGTGAATGGAGATAATGTTCACGGCCTGACTACAGCCTTCCAAGATCACACCTTAGCTACCAATACACACCCCAAATGGCTGTCATGATCTCGTGGAGCAGGACACCCGCCCATTAGGGCACTCATCCTACAAGTAATCGAAGAACCAGCAAGAACAAGTAGAACAAGTACTAAACTACTAGATGTGAATGAAGGTTTCAATCTCAATATGTAATAAAGTAGGGTTCTAAAGATAAGATGACGGGTGACTAATCTAGCACGCATGCTTACAAGTAGAAAAAGCTAAACTTAATCTAGACAAAACCCAAACTATTCATGGTGGCTCTAGAGGCAAATAAGTAGAGGGGAGGACGACCAGAGGGGTGCTAGAGTCGTCCTCCATCCCTAGGACATGTCCCTAATGGACTCAACTTGATACATAGGCCATTGGCCCAAAATAGGGTGATGCAGCACCATAAGCAGGAAATGCTTTGACAATAAAATAAGGACTGCACCCAAATCAGAAGAGATATGAACATGTGGTTGGACCCATTGGAAAGTAGACTATACATAAGCTTTCCATCAAGTATAAGAACGTCCCAATTGACATCCATATGAAGCCGTGGTGCCAGACAAGTTGGGGTTGTTCTGCAGTCCAAATCTAACTCCTAAAACATGTTAGGTTTGGACTCTTGCTTTTCATGCTCTAGGAACAACGTGGTAGCCTAATGGAGGACATTATGGAAACTTGGATTGATCCTCAATCACCTTTGTTAAGGTACCATGCTTCCCACATGCAATCAGCTCTTGTGGAGTTGATGTTGTCTCACATTCTGAATGCAGACAAACCTTCCCTTGTTGATCCTCTCCATCATTCCTAAGCAAGACCAAAGTGCACGTGTCTCTATTGTCTAAATATGATGGACGAGAGTTTAAGAATGAACTTACTTGATGGTTGAATTGATGGGCACAGACATGAGTAAGAGGGCCAAGTGGTATCGGTGGTGGTGTAGGTGTGAATGTATAGATGGTGTTGATGTCCTCATCACCTCCACGTAAAATCCAAACCATATGTAGGCATTGTTAGCCATCTTCCATAATATTAAATCTAAACCATAGCCCTGTCTTGACCTTTCTAAGAATGAGGAGCTCTTTGGAATGAGGAACTCCACATGACAGTGCTAGATGAGGAGCACCTTAATGGCCACACTAAGGTTAGACAACCCCTAGTTCAAAGCACCTCCTTATCAACATATGCTTACCTGTTTCTAATAGTTCAATGTCTTCACTATATAGGATCACCCTAATGATGCTAAGTTCCTGAACACTCCAATTGAGAATTATGTTCAGATGGTGGCTATTTTTTGTGGTAGTCAGGCCACTCGGAGATATGCTATGGGTTCCAGTGAACCATTGGGTACTTACTTGGGTCAAATTGATGTAGACAATGGTGGAGAGGATTCTAACTTGAGCAAGATAGAAGTATAGTCAGGTAAGGCAGTTGACGTTAAACCTAAAAGCTCAAAGGGAGCTGAGGAAAGGAGAGGGTTGGGAAGAGAAGGAAGTTGTCACAAGAGGGAGTTGATCTTATGAGTGGCATGGTGATGGTTGTGCAGTCTGTTGGGGAATCTCTCAAGGCTCCACAGCACAATGAGGTGCATCAGGACCTATATGAATGTGTCATGGGTTGCCCTAATTACGCACAAGAGGCGATCATGTTTGCTCTAGTGTACTTGCTCAAGAACAAGGCAGAGGGACTATGCTTTGTTCAGATGTCTAAGGCCCACAAGATCCTCTAGCTTAGGACCTACCTAAGCACTGCCTACTTTGAGTAGAAGCAGATGTAGTGATCTCTCCAATTTTGCATATAGCCATGTTAACTAACCTATGTTCCATCTAAATCTTTTGGGTACAAGCACTAACCATTCATTTGAGGTGCTAGGACTGGTTCTGTATGTAGCCTGACATTGGTTGCTGGTATTTTTGTATAGCATAGGAGACATGGTGATGGATGTGAGGCTTGTGTGGTGTGGACAAAAACACCTGGGATGTGGTGTACTACTCACCACTTATGATACTGGGAAGGTACAATGTGGTGTAGACATTAACACATGCTTATGCTTTCTTTATTATGTTGGCTTCAAACATCTCACATGCTATTAAGTATACTATATGTTGGTGTTTCTATTTGGCCTATGATGAAATTTACACTAATATGAGGTGGCTCCTTTCTTTATGCTCATTTGTCTCACTATTTTGTCATGTCATTCATCAGATCTGCAGGAATCATCCGCTGTTTAGCAACATTTGGGTCATACTCAAGTTGATGGCAAACAGTGCATGTTTGTTGATGGTAGATAAGTATCAATTTTAACCATCAACTAAACACGAAAAAGGACCTAAATTAAATACCATCTAGATATAGGGTTATACTAATAGAATTCTATGAGATTTGGGGAATGTCTATTTCTATAGGGTGTTAGCTGAAAATAACCAAGGAAGGCCCACATGGCATGTTTACATAGAGATAAATGGGATCCGGGCAATTTTTTTGTAATCTAGATGGTTTGAGAAGGCACTAGACCAAACGGGAGCCTGAATCAGCTCGGTCAATCAAGCTTCGCCTCGTGGATCCTGCCTCCACTGCCTTTGAGGATGAATAATAATTGTCCATTTAGATTTGATCTGAGGGTTGTGGTACATCCTAAGGGGCTATATAAGCAGGGCCCTGTTGACACTTGCTAACACCACTTGAATACTAGGTTGTCATCCCCAGCATGACACTAGAGTGTACTATGGTATTTATACGCACACAGATAATCCGCAAGCGCACGGATACCGTTGAAGCTTTTACCCGGTTAAAGGTTTTATCGTATCCACAGGGAAACGGGAGAACTAACTATGCTCTAACTTAACCAAGATAAATAGATAAGTGTAAATAGGAAAGATGGTAGAATTGAATAAGAACAATATTAAAGGTAAGATAACAGTGAGTGATAATATGGGAATAGAGAATAGAGCAATTCTAGTATATGGGCGATGGTAGCAGAATAGAGAGAATAACTATGGTTTCTCTACTTCAAAGGGGTATGTCTATGTCTGGGACGAACCACGTGATAAGAGTACACCACAAAGGATGCTTATCCTTAGGCCGATAAACCCTACCCGTCCTGAGAACGAGAGGTGGAATACAGAGGACCAACGTAACTGTCACCTACGCGGCCTACCACACGATCCAGCTAGACAGGGGATATCCACAAGTAATCTAGGTCTAAGCACCTCGCTTACACCTATACTACAACTCTAACCTAGAGCGTCCTATAGATTAGAATACTCAAAAGAGTTGTGAACCAGAACATAAATAATTAGTAATTGCATAATGAATTAGAAGTAGATTACCAGAGTCATCCCATGAGCAAGCTTGATTAGAGCTTGATCATGACGAAGTACAACCGGAGGAAGAACCGACAGGCCGGCCTCTCCTCTAATCCTTCTTCGCTCTCCATCTTGCTACTATCTAGATCTACTCTAGTTTAGAGAAGAGAGGAGAGCTCTCATCTCTAAACCCTAGCTTTTGCTCTGTCTATGAATAATGAATAATGATCAAGGGGTGCCTCCTCTAGGGGCCAGGGGGTCTGGTTATATAGTCTTTTCAGATGAATATGGGCCGTCGGATCAAACCGACATTGATCGTGTGGTTTTCCTTGAAGTATTAGGTCGGTGGAGCATGATCCGCGAAGTTGAAGCTGATTGGTTACTGTAGCTGGGCGGGCACCCAAGGGACTTGGGCGGGCGCCCTGCCCTCGGGCCCGATCGGCCTCCCGTTCGTTCCCGTGGCTTCTGGAGTCTTCTAGATGGTAGAAAATTGCGCGGCACGTTAATATCTCTATGTAAACCCGACGTGTGGGCCTTTCTTTCATATTTCCTGATAACCCCCTGCAGAAATAGACAAACACCAAAACTCATGGAATTATGTCAGATAAAACCCTAAGTCTAGATGTTGATTTCATCTGGATCCTTTTCTTTGTTTATTTGATAATTAAATTTGATACTTAAGGACTGTCAACAAACTCCCCCAAGCTTACCTCTTGCTCGTCCCTGAGCAAGGATAGACTCAGCAATGGATCAGAAGTTGTTGCAATATCTTAAAAATTTGACGGTACACATGCTTTTAAATAAGATCTCATCTCTGAGTTAGAGTAAACTGTCAAGAACTAAAACTTACTTACTTTACCTTTCACCATGGGACTTGTAACCGTCACTTCTGTCTTGAGTAGTTAAAAGATAGAACAGTCTAGCCAAGTGCCATGTCTCTTATTCTTGATCAGCTATAGCTCTGGAGTTTTTGCAGATTTTCAAATAAAACTTAGAGATTCCTTGTATGACTCTCTAAATCTCTCTTTTGTGGTATTTCTGGATCTTTACGAAGGCAGTGATGGTATATGCCTTCTCTCAAGATATATGGTATTTGTGGTATAAGGCATAGTGACATTGTCTTCTCTCTCACCCTACTCTAATAAGTCTTTAATATCTGGAGCTCATAGGTGGGAGACAGCTAATACATACTTACAAGAAATTTATTGCATAGTCAAACCATGGATCCAGAGAAACAAGTCAATAAGTCAAATCAAGATGTGCATGTGTGGCGAATGAATGGTGTATGGTGATGATGGTGATAACAATGGTGGAAGTCTAATTCTACTTTTGCTCTTTTAAGGGGATACATACCTTCCTTGCTTTTTGAAACTTTATGAGGAGAATGAGATGCTCTTCTTTTTCTTTCCTCTCAGGTGGGTATCCTATACCCCTAATTCTACTGTCGGACACTTGTCCATTTTTACCTCTCATCTCACTTTTTCTTTCTTTCGAGGTTCCGGGCACTTGCCCCTTTTTATTTCCTCGTTTATTATTTTTTTTCTCTCCTCTTTTTTTTAGAGCACTCGTCTCATGAGATAATATAGCAAGTGGTAGTAACAAGATAACTTGAGCATTTATTTCACAAGGGAAAACAGAAATATTTTTGGCTATTCTCTCCCGAATTAGGAGTAGAATATTTTTAGGTGGTTCTGGAGATGGACATAGATGGATATATGTGGATGGTACTTCCGGAGTAGAAGTAGCATATATGAGTGAACGTGCAAGTGAATCTTGATTTAACCACATGACAAGCTCCTAAGGGTCTACACAGCTTGACCACACTCAATGCTCATAAGCAGTAAAAAGTAAATATATGGTTCATAGTCTAATAAGCATGTATACATGGCTGTGGTAGGAATTTAAACTCTCATCATACAGGAACTCATCATGCAATATTTTAAAGATTTTTTCAAAGATAAAATTCTCCAGAATTCTAGCATCTTTAAGAACAGATAAACAGCAGCTCAACCTTCCCATATCATATCCGTTAACAACTTAGATTTCAGATCAAGTTTTCATCCCACAAGTTTAGATCTAGAGCAAGCTTTCAATTATAACAGTTATGTCTAAACTTGAGAGAGAACTTCAAATTTATAAATTAGGCAGAGCAACTATTCATCATATCCATGCTAGAGTTTTATTATTAAGATTCAGATTAGCATAGCCACATTATTTATTTATTAAACACACTAAGCAAAAGATATATATATATATAAGCATGAAATATTTATTTGGTTTTTCATAGTTTATGTATTTTAATATTCTAATATAATATAAGTATAAAGATAGGTAGAAATACTTAGCGAGATAAATGGGGGCGCTCTCCCCCAAGCTGAATTTTGACGTAATTTCTCTTGATGTAGCTAGCAGGTGGCAGAGGTGTATTTGAAAGTCAGCAGCATTCTGACAGCGATTAGAATGTCCTCCGTCTGCTAGTCTTCTTGATTCTTAAATTCAGTGGAGCTCAAATGGACAACAAAGCTTGTGGAACTAATTAAGTGTTAGCATAAATATCTAGCCTTCATCACGTTGAGCTTCCTCAACAAATATTACTCCCTGTTTTTATATTTTTTTATTTTATAAAGCGAAAAAGAAATATTTATTTTATTTTTATGCCACCACAGTGAAGGTACTTATGGGTTTTATGCCACTCGTATACTCACATGGGGCTTAGTATTTTTTTTAACATTTTTATTTTCTTTTCAAGATAACATGATTAACTAATAATCTATTTAAGGAAAGTAAATAATTAAAGGGAAAAGGGAATGCAGAAAGGATAAATATGGATAACTACTGATCTTACCTTTCGGCGAGGGTTCAATGTTTTAAGTCTTCTTAACAAGACTTCTCAGCGTGTTCATTCTTCAGGTGCGTCATTTGATTCAGGTGCGGACCTTGACGTCTGCACCTCTTCGTTTGCCCAGCAGTTCGAAGTGCAGCGTTGGCAGTATCCTGCTCACTGTGTTTGTGCTCGTAGATCCAGGTCCTTCACTTGGTAGAGTCTGAGAGTTATAAAACTCCTCCATGTTTTGCTCGAAGTGTACCTGCTCATAGAGACAAGGCAGAGATCAAGTGCATGGGTCCTGTTGGTGGAAAACACCAACAGAACCTAAAGTGTATGTGTTCTTCTCTAACCCTAAGCATAGTGAGCAAGACAAAGTTGATGGATGAAAAGTTCATGAGTGTAGCACTTATAACATTTGTCAGATCAGATCGCTCAACCTTATGGAAAGATAATTTATCTATGTATATGTCTTTTTCTTTATATCTCTCAATGATTGAATGTGTAACATTTTAGCTAATCATGTGGGATCATGGAGATAGTACTAAGAACAAGGATTAAAGGACTAAACATGTTGAATCCGTTGGGTTGGTTAATCTAGAGTTGTAAATCATACATGTTTGTCTCTTTTATTTATATGAACGCCAAAACCAAGAAGAAGCTTATAAAAGTGATAGTCAAGTACCTTAAGATGTTACCTTGCTTGAAGAGTGATGGTACAGTATCACCTTGTGGAAGCTTTCCTTTCTTAGTGGTTGTGCATCGTGTTTGTGGCACCCTCTATGGATCATCTCTCTATGATGAATGAGCTATGTCCTTCTTGTGCAAATTGTTAAACTTCATGTGTCACTTTCTTCGTCTCTTGTGCTTGTCATTCATCCGATCTTCTTGCTCCAATCCTGTAAAGGTTAGTGACAAGAATACCCGAAGGAATATTTTTACAATTATCCTTATATGCTCAATACACAAGGTAATGTTGCAAATAATTAAAAGCTCATGTTACGATCTGATCAGTGCTTATTTTAAGACACTAAGCTTGTCCTTGGGAAACCATCAATTTATGTCGGCAAAGTGGTTTCCCTTCCAACGCTGACCTATATCAAGATCAACTCAACGAGATCTGCAATATTTATTATAGACATATGCATCGACAACCGCCCTTTTAAAGTTTTTATAAATAGAAAGGAAGAGGGGGTTGGAGATCTCAAATGTGGTGATGTTGGAGAGACCAATTGATTGGGAAGATGTTGCATATGAGCATGGAGTAAACAAAGTGGCTATGAAATAAATTCCATGCTCATTAATATTATCTTCGTCTCCAATCTGAATGTTCGGAGTTTCTCCTGGATTGGTCTCACCTATGTCCTCTTCTGTAGTTGGATGAATATCATCTTCAAAGGGAGTCAAGAACTCACCATTTGAAATTGAACCAAAGTCAGAATTCATTAAGGCTTCTTCCTTATCCATCCATTCTACACATTCTAGCCATTTAGAACTTGTGATCAGGAAAGGGGAGGTGTTAGAATTTTCAATATGGCTTAGCTCTCCTTCACTTGATATGTCATCCTCGACTTCTTCATAACAGGAACCAGGACATTCTCTAAGAGAATCATTATTGCGAGGATTTGAATTATCCCTGCTTGAAGGTCTCTTATGGAACCAGAAGTCTAAACCATCAGCATCTGAAAGATTTAAGGTCGGAATTCCTTCCTCCCTTGGAGAATTTTGGGGTATTGATGGTTTAGGATCGATAGCTAAAGTTTGAAATTGAAGTGGTTGTGATCTGGCTATCGAAACTTCTTCTTCTTGTCTAGGAACTGGTTCTGTCTCTTTCTCAGGGATATAAAAGCTAGGAGACTTTCCACTTAATAAATCAATCAAATTCCAAGCTTCACTAGCAGGTAGGTGATAGAAGGATCCTCTAGAGGCTATATTTAAGGTTTGCTTATTTTCCCCACTAAGGCCCTCAAAAAGTGAATTAGAAGAACTTCTTCTGAAATAGAAAGCTTTGGGCCAGTGAGAGTAAGGTTAATAAAGCGGTCCCATGATTTGCTAAGAGATTCTTCTTCCAGTTGTCTGAAAGAAATAATCTCACACCGAAGTTCTGCCACTTTAGAGATTGGAAAATATTTTAAAAGAAAACTATTATGTAACTCCTTCCAATCTCCATGAACACTCCCTACTTTGAGTTTGTACCAATGTCTAGCTTTTCCCGTTAAAGAGAACGGAAAGAGCTTCCATTTAAGGGTCTCATCGGACATTCCTTCTATGCGAAGGAGGTCACAGACTCGATAAAACTCTCTTAGGTGGGTGTATGGGTTTTCCTCACTTTCTCCCGAGAAAGGTTGTTTTTGGACAAATTCTATGTATTCGGGGTCTATCTCAAAACTAGATGCTATGATAGGCTTTGAAGATTTTGGTGGTTCGAGATGTGTGCCCTTAGGTCTATGAAATTCATAGATAGACATGTTTGAATTCATGATAGACCAGAGATCAAGGATTAGATAAGAAGAAAGAATAGCAGAGATAAGGCAAAAGATAAAAGGAAAAGTATATATATATATATTTTATTTTTTTAGAAAATGATTAAGCTAGTTCGTAGTCAACTCAGCAACCGTTTCCCCGGCAACGGCGCCAAAAATGCTTGTTGACACTTGCTAACACCACTTGAATACTAGGTTGTCATCCCCAGCATGGCACTAGAGTGTACTATGGTATTTATACGCATACAGATAATCCGCAAGCGTACGGATACCGTTGAAGCTTTTACCCGGTTAAAGGTTTTATCGTATCCACAGGGAAACGGGAGAACTAACTATGCTCTAACTTAACCAAGATAAATAGATAAGTGTAAATAGGAAAGATGGTAGAATTGAATAAGAACAATATTAAAGGTAAGATAACAGTGAGTGATAATATGGGAATAGAGAATAGAGCAATTCTAGTATATGGGCGATGGTAGCAGAATAGAGAGAATAACTATGGTTTCTCTACTTCAAAGGGGTATGTCTATGTCTGGGACGAACCACGTGATAAGAGTACACCACAAAGGATGCTTATCCTTAGGCCGATAAACCCTACCCGTCCTGCTAACGAGAGGTGGACTACAGAGGACCAACGTAACTGTCACCTACGCGGCCTACCACACGATCCAGCTAGACAGGGGATATCCACAAGTAATCTAGGTCTAAGCACCTCGCTTACACCTATACTACAACTCTAACCTATAGCGTCCTATAGATTAGAATACTCAAAAGAGTTGTGAACCAGAACATACATAATTAGTAATTGCATAATGAATTAGAAGTAGATTACCAGAGTCATCCCATGAGCAAGCTTGATTAGAGCTTGATCATGACGAAGTACAACCGGAGGAAGAACCGACAGGCCGACCTCTCCTCTAATCCTCCTTCGCTCTCCATCTTGCTACTATCTAGATCTACTCTAGTTTAGAGAAGAGAGGAGAGCTCTCATCTCTAAACCCTAGCTTTTGCTCTGTCTATGAATAATGAATAATGATCAAGGGGTGCCTCCTCCAGGGGCCAGGGGGTCTGGTTATATAGTCTTTTCAGATGAATATGGGCCGTCAGATCAAACCGACATTGATCGTGTGGTTTTCATTGAAGTATTAGGTCGGTGGAGCATGATCCGCGAAGTTGAAGCTGATTGGTTACTGTAGCTGGGCGGGCACCCAAGGGACTTGGGCGGGCGCCCTGCCCCCGGGCCCGATCGGCCTCCCGTTCGTTCCCGTGGCTTCTGGAGTCTTCTAGATGGTAGAAAATTGCGCGGCACGTTAATATCTCTATGTAAACCCGACGTGTGGGCCTTTCTTTAATATTTCCTGATAACCCCCTGCAGAAATAGACAAACACCAAAACTCATGGAATTATGTCAGATAAAACCCTAAGTCTAGATGTTGATTTCATCTGGATCCTTTTCTTTGTTTATTTGATAATTAAATTTGATACTTAAGGACTGTCAACAGGCCCCTGACCCCTAGAGGAGGCATCCCTTGAAACACTAATTCATTAGTTTGAGAGAGGATCAGGTGAGGGAGATCCCTTAAAATGATCTCCTCCCTAGAGCCTAGCATTCAACAGAGATCGAGAGAGTATAGGGTGGAGGAAGAGTTGAAGGAAGCCTAGCCTATTGGTGTCTCCTCTCCAGTTGTACCTACGGGATCAAGTCTCCTCGCCTGAGGATTGGTTCTAGGATCATTCAGCAATTCAACTTCTAATACTAGTAACTTCATTGTTATTATTGCTCTTTGGTTTACAAGTTTACTTTATTCGCTACCGGTAGAAGAGAGTAATCATTTGTAGCGTAAGCGTGGTGCTTGGGCTAGGAAAACTCGTAGATACTCCCTATCTGGCCAGAACGTGGTAGTAGTGGGGGAAGTGATAGTCCCTTTATTGCCTTCGTAGCCCACTTTTCGTCAAGGTAGGTCTTAGTGTGCCGGGGTTAAGCATCCTCTATGGTGTCTCTTTTCCTTAGGTGTCCCTCATAGAGCAATAGTCGCAAAGCTTGCCATAGGATGGAAGAAGACTTTTGGAGTAATCCTCTCTATATCACTCATATCTCACTATCTTGTCTGTACCTTAGGGGTTAAGTATAGACTTGGGTTAGTCATCTGCATGTTTTCTCCTAGCGGATAAATAAATAACGATACTTTGGAATATCTCCCGGGTGAAGTGCTCACCGATATCTGTGTGCTTGTAGATTATTTCTCTTTGATTCTTTCATGTGCGTATCTAGTATCAACAATGTTCAAGCAGATTCCATGGTTGCCATGTGTGGTTATTAAGAAAGTTGCCTATGTTTGCTCTTTTCATTTGGATGGCAATCACCAACGATGATTACTAATCATTTCATGTTTGATTAAAGTAAGCTGAGGCATTTTTTATTTGCCTATGATGTCAAATTTCTTTTGTTTACCCTCTTTTCAAAGCCAACCATCTATGAGGTATGAAGGATCAATGATTTGTTTGCATACAAACCGTAGATCTTCAATGCCACACACATGCTTTGTTTCTACATGCTTGGTTGACTGAGGCAAAACTAATATATTGAGTTCTTTTAGCTATTCATATACTGAGTGAGGCTTTTGTGTATGTTAGTTTGTTTAAATGCCTATGATGGTAAGAAAATTGGTCAAAGAAATTGAATGCCATTAGCTTGTGAGATATTGATGGGTGCTTCTTCTCTGTTTTGTCGTTGACATGATTGTCATCAAATCATGAGACACATCCATTCCCATGTAACACCTTGCTTATGATGAGGTGATGGCTGGGATGGACATGTCTCATGCTTCCATGACTGTCATGATCTTGGTTTCCTTCTATCTGTTTGAAAGGTTCAGCTGCTGCCATATTTTCTATTCTATGCAATGTTTGTTCCTTATACTCCAAGCTCATGGCGATGACAAAAACTTATATCATATCTGAGGCAAGTTGATTCAATATTTCATATTCTATGTAGTGTTTGTATTTGGCAATGATAACAACACTGAGGCCGACCCAAACTGATATCTTCATTGTCTTTGTATGATGCTTCAAGGGTGCAATGACTTGGTATGTTGTGTACCACGGTAGGCATCCTAGGATCTATGCAACCTAGGCAACTTGTCATGGCTAAGTTTATGGTTTTCCAATCAGCTGCTACAAAAGGTTTCCAATGTAAGAAGAAGTCGTTGCATCTTTGCTTGAGTTCACGGGTTGTGAAGATGAGAAAAATATCGTGCACCCTTCCTCAAAGGGAGCGAGGAAGATGAGGCCACTGTTATTTGTTGTTGTGGTCATGCAGTCTGTTGCCTTGTTGGTTCTAACTTGGTTTGTTGTTTCTCGTTGTTACAAATGCATGTGATCAAACTGGAGGTGCCTCTGATGGTTTAAATTTGCCTATGATGGTTTCACAATGCCAAGAAACAATCGATGTAAGCATAATGACCTTGTTGAGGAACTGTGATCATTTTGTTTGTTGTTTAGAGTTCTATCTTATGTTGTAAGGGTTAATAATGTCATTCGAAGCTCCAAGGTCATTGTGCATGAAAAGGTTGAACTAAACTGAGGCAAATCATGGTTGTTTTCCTACTACGTTTCATGTTCTCTTGAAATTGGGGGTAACCACACCACAACCATGTAGTGGTGCTGGCACCTCTCTTTGTGTAGGTAGCCAAACACAGGATGTGGCACAACATCATCCATAAAAACCATCCGGTTGGGGAACCAATCATAAACATGCTCATCCTGTATGAACACGAAAATAGAAACCAAACACAAGCACTTGTATCATCCCAGCACTGCCAAACCAGGCCTGGATGACCCCTCCATCCCAGACGGCCAAGCTTGGGCCAACTAATCATGCCCTTAGGGCATTGCATCTCTGCTCAAGGAGTGACAACTTATCCATCAAAGATAATAGCAGTCAAGCAGTGGCTGAGTCCAAGAAATGTGAAAGATGTTGAGTGGATTTCTGGGACTTACTGGATACTAAGCAGGCCTTTAATTGATCTGTTGAAGGAAGTTGTACCTTTTGTTTGGACACCTAATACCCAGGAGGCTGTTCAAATACTTAAGCAAGCCCTCGTACAAGCTCCTGTTTCGGCAGTTCCAGACTTCACCAAACAGTTTGTCCTAGAAATTGATGCTTCTGATAGTGGATTTGGGGTAGTATTAATGCAAGGTGGTCATACAGTGGCATATTTGAGAAAACTAGTATGTAAAAAGAATAAGGGGATGTAACTTATAAGAAAGAATGCATGGCAATTGTTATAGCTGTTGATAAATGGAGATCTTATTTACAACATCAACAATTCATCATTAAAATTGATCATAGGAGTCTTTTATTTTTGACAGAACAGAGGGTTCAGACAAAAGTTACAACACAAGGCCTTACTAAAACTCATGGATTAACAGTTTTCCATTCAGTACAAACAAGGATCAACTAATATTACTGCTAATGCATTATCTAGATGTTCACCTGTCAATACCATCTGTTTATAGTCCACCTATACTCCAACATGGCTAACTAATTTGGTTGAAGGTTATGGCAGTGATCCAGCTACACTTAAGCTATTGGAATAGTTAGCTCTGTCTCAACCAAGTGAGAAGGGTTACACTTTGAGGGATGGTGTCATTCGACGTAAGGGAATAATCTATTGGCTCAATAACATGTCATTCAATCACTTCATAGCAGTGGTATTGGTGGACATTCAGTCTTTCATGCCACCTATCAAAGAATTAAGGCATTATTTTCTTGGCCAAAAGTGAAATAGACAGTAAGGCATTACATTCAGGGATGCGAAGTTTGTTAGCAAGCAAAAACTAAAAAGAGTCAAGCTTCCTAGGTTGTTAGCACCTTTGCCAGTACCTGATCAGGCTTGGACCATGGTATCAATGGATTTCATTGAGGGCCTTCCTACATCCCAATGTTATAATGCAATTTTGATGGTCATAGATAAGTTTATAGAATATGGCCATTTCATGGACTACGTCAGGTGATCATATCTAATAGGGACAAAATATTTACCAAACTCTGAATGGCAAAACTTGTTCAAGTTAACTGATACTCAGTTACGTATGAGCTCCTCTTATCACCCACACTCTGATGGACAAACTAAACAATTGAACCAATGTCTAGAAGCTTATTTGCATTATACAGTTTAGTCCTGCCCTAAGTAATGGAGTAAATAGTTGCCACTAGCTAAGTTTTGGTACAACACCTCATATCATACAACTTCGGGCAGAACACCATTTGAAGTGCTTTATGGTCATGCCCCAAGGCATTTTGGTATCTCCAATAATGATGTTTGCCACCCAGTTGAGTTAGAGGACTGGCTGAGTAAGAGACAACTTTTAAATCAGGTTATTCAGCAACAGTGAACCAGAGCTAGCCAAAGGATGAAGCACCAAGCAGATAAAAATCGATCTAAGAGAGAATTTGTTGTGGGAGATCTAGTTTATGTGAAACTACAACCTCACATTCAGACTTCCGTGGCCACTAGAGCTAATCATAAGTTAGCCTACAGATACTTTGGTCCATTCCAAGTATTGGAGAGAATTGGAGCAGTACAAATTAGATCTTCCAGCAACTGCTAAAATACATCCACTTCATGTGTCTCAGTTAAAGAAGCGTGTACCACCAGAAGTTCAAGTATCTGAGCACCTTCCATCAGCTATTGACCTTTCCCAAGAGAGTGTCAATGCAGTGGTGCAAACAGTCCCAAAGTCCAGGTTGGTCAGAAAAGGCGCTACTACTCATATGGAGCTGTTGGTTTAGTGGATTGGATGGCCAAAATAATTGACATTATGGGAGGAAGCATTTGATTTATGTTGGCGCTTTCCAGATGCTCCAGCTTTAGCACAAGCTGGATTTGAAGAAGTGGGCACTGTTATGTGCTAGAAGATGAATAAGACGTTGAAGAAGGTGGGGTAAGTGTCTAGGCCAAGTTCTGGGCTGCTGCCATCTGTTGTTTTTGTTATTCCTCAAACCTTCCATTCTCCAACCCTAGATTCCAATTTCTTGGAGCCCTTGTGCTCTAGTTATCGGTTACATTACAAAAAGTAAAGTGCTCCATATATTTCAAACTATGACTTGTTTTAGTTAATCAATTATAAGCAAAGTTTTAAATCTCTAGATATAGCTGTTTGAGAAAGATGTAGCTATTTTTTTATGTACAAGTTGACCTTCAGCTGCAGCTATAGCCCGCTGTAGCTAGCTCTTTACTGTTCTTTTGAGATGGATCGCTAAATGGTTTAGTCAGTTATTTAAAACATTGATTATAAGTTGTCTTAGTTTTCCAACTGTGGAGTGAATATCGGTCACTAGGGATAAAAACGGTACGGATATTTTCAGACTATATTTGAGATCGAATTCGTTTAGAGAGATTCAGATTTGTCCGTATCTGAGTTCGAATAGTCAACATCCGATACCGTATCCGTATCTGAATACTTAAATTGTATATTTATGATGTCGACATCCAATCGTATCTTATCCGACATGATTGACATTATCCGTATTCAAATCCGAATCCGACCAGAATTATAAAAACAAATATAATATCAATAATATATGTCCGTATCCTATCCGTTTTCATCCCTATCGGTCACACATTATAAAAAGCTAGAACGTTCGAGTCGCAGAAGACCAAAGAGCAGAGCACCTAACCAATACACAGGGTAGAGTTTATGAGCAAACCGATACGGAATAACTACATTTACGTGATAAATTTTACTAATTTTGGTTGGATCCATGGTGGTTTTTAGACTTCAAAATATGTGCTGGTAGCCGATAGGGTGTGTAAAACGACACAAGTCACCGGTATGTTTTCTTTTTCCCCTTGAGCAACATCGACGTTAAGACACAAGTAGTTCCGAATTTTTTTTATTGTAGTAATTTCGTTTTTATTTAACAAATATTGTTTGATTATGAACTAACTAGACTCAAGTAAACTGTGTAATTAGTTTTTATTTTCGTTTATATTTAGTGCTTCATGCATGTGCCGCAAGATTTGATATAACGGAGAATATTGAAAATGTAACACCCAAAATTTGATTTCGGATTAATAGGATTTAATTTGATTTAATTAAGCATTTTTGTGCGCATTTAAATTTAGCACTTAAATGATTTTTAGTCAAAATTAAAATTTATCCTAAGATTACAAACTTGTTTAAGCATTCATGCTGAAGAATATTTTATTTTGTATTGTTTGCCTCAGGCTTGAATTTTAATTTGCATTCAAAATTTTATTAGGGAAAGGTTTTCGGAAAAGAAAACAGAAAAGAAAAAAAACCTTCTGCTTTTGGCCCGAAGGCCCTATCCTCCCTCCCCTTTCCTTCTCTCTCGGCCTCGGCCCAAGCCGCGCCCTCCCTCTCCCCTTCCGTTCTTCACGCCGCGGCCCAGACCAGCTTGCCTCGGCCCAACAGCCCCCCACCCCCCCCGCGCGCTGACCTCCCCCTCTTTCTCTCTCTGACCCCGCAGCCCCACCTGTCAGCGTTCCCCCTTTCTTCTTCTTTGAGCGCAACCGAGCCAGGTTCGTTGCCGGGTAGGTGTCAATCCCGGTTTTCGCGGAATTTCTGCCCTGGGAGGATCTCTCCAACCGATTTAAGCTCCGCAATAAACCCCAGACACTTCCTTTTCCATCTACGCTGCCCCAAAGTCGTCCTAGCATCGTTTGCATCTCACCATGGGCAAGAATCACATCCGCCGCCGTGACTTTCATCCCTCGCTGCGCCAAGCTCGACAACGATCGTGTGCCGAGTTTCGCATCCCCTCTACGAAGGTGCCGAGCCCCTCCCCATACGCTCTACCGCGCCAAACCCCACTCACATCGGCGCCGAACTTTAGCAGGGAGCTCCGTCCGCCAAACCACGCGAGCCGCCCCCGGGCCTTCCTCGTCCTCGTTTTTGTTCTAGGTGAGCCCGCATCGATCTCCTCTTCGTTTCCCTAGTCTCGGTTTCGAGTTTGATGCACCGTAGCGCGGCTTTTCAAGCTCCGGCAAGGCCCGGCCATGGCGCCACCGTGCCGGAACAGTGCGCCGGTGGTCGGCCGGCCAACGCCCCCCCTCAGTTTGGAGCAGGAGTCGTCCGTTCGCAGATCGATGGCTCCGATTAGAAGTTACCCTTTCAGGGTAACATTTGCTAAAGAGACCCCGAAAAAGTTCAGATTAGAACCCGCCGTCCCTTGGCGGATTAAGTGGTTTACGCTTTTCGTTTCGGAAAACGTATTCTTACCGACTTAAAAGAAAATAAGTTTTCTACTATTTACAGTTTTGCCATTGGAATTGAATTGGTCATAAAATATTCATTTTAACTCCGTTTTTGTCCATTCAAATTGCGTTAGGTTCGTAATTATATGCTCTACATGTTAGAAATATTAGTTTACTGTTTTGAAACTTTTTATTTTCGCAGTAGCATTTAATTAATTATTTCTCTATAGGAAATCTTAGAAAATTCATATCTTCCACGTTTTAATTCCAATTTTCGTGAACTTTACGTTTGTGTGATCGTAGCGCTGCGTAGAATATTTTCATAAACTTTTATATTTGATTTCTCACTGTTGGTGTAATGTTCTAATTATAGCTTGTTTGCTTTGTGTATGATTGTCTACATTGGATTGCGTGTTGTTGATTGATGTTTGGGAATAGACGGTGAGCCGTACGTTGGTGATCAAGACCAAGCTTTTGAAGACTAGCAGGCTCAGGAGAGCTTTGATCAAGGCAAGTATAACTTGGGATCATCCTTGTTACTTATTCACTTAAGTACACATATATATCATATGCATGCTATCACCTTGTCGACCTTAGCAAAATCATAGATGATTGTTACCTGGATTCCTTGCTACCCACTTGATATGCATTTGGTGTAGATGTGCTAGTGCTTGATATAATCCATGATCTTGTAAGATGATTAATAGCTATGCAATGAACATAAAAAAATGACAAATAACTGTATGAGATCTTGTCTGTACGTGATCACCCGGGATAACAGTGCAACCATGAGGGCTATAATGGCTCTGGCTTTAGCTCAGTATGAAGCCCTTTTCTAGCTTGTTAGAGTTTACCCGAAAGGGCGGAGGGGCTGAACCGTTTTGGGTATAGTGCGAGCCCCTGTCCCTATGTGTATAGGCTGCGCGTCATTGTGCCATTCGGAAGGGGGGTATCTATATATGCGCGCAAAGGAAACCTTGCGGCCCTAACATGTTAGACGAACTTTTGAAAGGCTTCATAGTCATCCCTGCCGACCTCCCTAGGAAGGGGGTTAAGAGATTAGCTACCTCGGGCGAAAGGGTAAATCATGACTCATGGGTAAAGATGTACAACCTCTGCAGAGTGTAAAACTGGTATACTAGCCGAGCTCACGGTCAGGAGCGGCCTTGGGGACATCTACATTAAGACGATGAGCTTATTATGTTATTATGATCATTTGATTATCGTTTATGCTATGAGTTAATTATGCTTACACTTGATCATGTGATTAATGGATTATTTATGCTACCTTGACAATTGCTATTTAATTATGAACATGTTATCGACCATTAAAAGCTAAATGCAGTCAAACCAGTGTCAGCTATTTGAACCTCATGAACCCCTGGTTATACTTGTTGAGTACGATATGTGCTCACTCTTGCAATTTCCCAACACCTCAGGATATGACAATGAAGATGACTGGAATGAGGATTACCGTTATGAGTACTAGGTTTGGAGTCAACAAGTCAATGCTGTCCCTGTGTGGAGCTTCCGTCGAGAGCGTGGTTTACTTTATGTTATCATTTTTGTGTGAGACTATGTGATTTATTATGTCCCGTTATGTAATAAACACTACAATGGTACATTTGAGATTTGTCTACTTATGTGTGCGACTATTCCTGGGGCACATATGAGTCATTTATGCATCCTATTTTGTTCTTAAAATATGGGTGTGACAGAAAAGTTTTTGGTTTTTAGTGTGAACTAAACAAGGCCTAAAGAGTCGTCACCTCAGACCGGCCTTGTTTAGATCACCCAAAAAACCAAAAACTTTTCAAGATTTCTCGTTACATCGAATCTTGCGGCACATGCATGAAGCATTAAATATGAACGAAAACAAAATCTAATTGTACAGGTTGCCTGTAAATTGCGAGATGAATATTTTGAGCCTAGTTAGTCCATGATCGGACAATAATTGTCAAATAAAAACGAAAAATAATTGTCAAATAAAAATAAAAGTGTTACAATACCAAAACCAAAAAATATTCACAACTAAACAAGGCCGTGCCGTCCTTCGTTGCTTTTAATTGAGTGATAATTCAATTGTGCTGTCCTTATTCTTTTGGTCATAAATCATGACTAAAAGTACTGTTGGCTGATTTATTATGAGAGAAAAATACTGCTAAATGGTTGATGGATTCGAAACGAACAATAACGGAATAATAAGGCCCATTTAGTTCACCTAAAAAATCAAAAACTTTTCAAGATTCCTCGTCACATTGAATCTTGCGGCACACGCATGGAGCATTAAATATAGATAAAAACAAAAACTAATTGCGCAGTTTGTCTGTTAATCGCGAGATGAATCTTTTAAGCCTAGTTACTCTACGATTAGACAATGTTTGTCAAATAAAAATAAAAGTGCTACAATATCAAAATCAAAAAAATTTCGGCTGTACATGTAAAGAAAATCGTTTAGACGAGGTTTAAATTAAACATTAAAAGTATAAATTATAAATAAATTCTAACTTATTGATTTAAAAATAAAAAAATATATAAATAGATTTATTTTAAAAATGTTTTTATAACAACATACTATACCATATAACATCTTTTAATAAATATTTTTATAAAAATAAGAAGTTAAAGTTAAACCTTAGAGATCACATTGTTTTCATACGGAGCGAGATACATTGACCGTCGGAGTTGCTATAAAGCGGTGAATCATCACTGTGGGGCTTGCTTTGGAATTATACAATACTAGGAAGATTCCCCGCGCGTTGTAGCGGGCATGAAGAGGAATATAATTATAGCCTTACTGTAATCTATTGAGTCATCTATATATACTTTTAGTAGTCAGTTTCTGAAGATAAAAAGAGGAGGTCACGTGAGAGAATAATTGTTAGCGGTATGCATGCATGGTCTTGTTTAGGTAGTTGCATCCACTATTTAAATCATTTGTAAGCGGGTACTTAATTGCATGTGGCGGTAGGAGAAGTGGATGATGACATGGCGCTAGGAGGTGTATGAGAATTAGCTCGGATTTTTCTTTATAGGATACTGGATGAATACCCCGCGCGTTGCTGCGGATACTTAGAGAATAATTTAACTTATATTATTATTAATGATGATTGCTTGCAAGTACTAATCTAGTTGTCAGAGTGCAAGTTATGCAAGGAAATATGTAAGGAATAGCTATTTAGTACATCCATGGATATGTTTCATGATGTCAGGTGAAAAAGTATATGGACACAAAAGTGAATTTTTGACATTATGACCTATGAGGATGGTCTGGCATTAGTTGTGAAGGGAATCCACATAAACTCAAGGAACCGAACGCTATGTTGCTGCTAGTAACTTTTGCATTGTGCAGTTTCAGAATAACTACACGGTCAAGCTGATGATCGTGATTATGTTGCAACTTTGGTCAAAATCAAGGAACTCTCACCTAAATAGGCAAATAAAATAATAGAATATTCCACAACTCTTTCAATAAGCAATACTGAAGGAGTGAATAATAGAATTACCTTAGGTGTGATGTGCATGATTCTCACAGCTTGCTAGGTATTGATGCTGCCTGAAGATGAGATGGACAAACGGAAGTACCAATGATGATATCATGGTGCCAGCAGCAGAAAACCATCATGCACCTCAATCGTAGTTATAGGAGAGGGACCTAAGGTGAGACAGAGACAATGTACGCTGCTGAAATTTAACACTACCAATATGGTCATTGCTGGCTATATAGGCGGCAGTGGCATGGAGATAATCGTCTGTATGCTCTAAAAAAATATTTATTGGATTGGAAGGGAAATAGATCGTCATGCTGCTACATGCATCAGTGGTGGGGACAGAATATGAGAGGTAAGAGGATGTGGAGTGAACTGTCACTTCATTATCATTAGTGCTGAATCCGGAGAGATGGTAACCGTTAATAATGGTATGGTGGAATTTTGGTGGACCGTGGCTTCCACCGTTCTTGCATGAAACGCCACAAAAATTAGAATGATGTGACGTTCAGATTGGAGGTGGATGCGTGGGCTAGGAGGAAACAATGACGTGGAGGGCTGTGGAGTTAGAAAAATAGCTTAGTGGGGTTTTGCTTTATAAGAGTTTAAGATACGGCAATGCCAGTCAGTACAATCTTTTCCTAGCCAGCCAGCTAAATCGGTATATAAAGGGCATATTTGGTAGCCTATATATCTCCAAACCAGGCTTGCCAGAGCTCAATTGGGCCTGTTTGGTTGTTGCTTTTCTCTCCTAAGCCAGGCCATCGAAGGCCTCCATACATGGGCTAGCCTGGCTCCCAGAAAACGGATGGGGCGACCGTTTTTCTGGGGCCTGGCTTGGGCAAGCCGCGATGGGGCGCCCGCAGGTGGGCCTCGGTGGCTCTCATTGGCCACCGTATAAAACCGGAATTGTCACCGCCTCGCTAGGGTTTCCCGGTACTGTTCACTCGCTCGGCGTGGCGCCAGTTCTCTCTCACGCTCGAGCTCTCGCCCCCTTCCTCATCCTCTGTCCTCGTCGCGCCCCGGCCGTTGGCGCTGCACCTCCTCCTCACCTCTGGTAAGCGATTTGGGTCACTGGTACGCGGCGCGCTCCCCCTCTCGATCGCGTGTACTCATTCCTTTCCTCTCTTGTTCCGATTGGCCATGCTCTTGTTCTAGTTTTTTATTTTCATTGTGGGATTTTTGGATCTATGTGCATCATGGATTAGGGTTGCATTTTGAATGACCAAATGTCAAATCTTTGCTAAGATTTGGAGAACTGGTCAAATGATTTGGTAATAAATCTAGGTGGCGCAGCATGTTTTGTCGCAACCGATCCAAAAACTGACTAGGGTTTAGTTCATAATGCTGCTGCTTTCTATTAATTGGTTCCCCATTCTAAGATATCCCATTTGGTTAGCCATTTGTACCTATCTGATCTGGGTGGCACATCAGTTTGGTGTCGCAGCCGGTCATTGCCTATGTTGTACTAATTCAAGTTTATTTATTGTTTAGCTTCATGGATCCTTCAATTAGGCGTCGCAGGCTCATTGTTAGGGGTGCTGCAATGGTTGCTGTGACGAGTGCTTGGTTCTTTATTAGATTCAGACGGATGACATCTCGTAGGAGAGGGATTACCTACGGCCCCATGTCTGTCAGAGACCAAGAGAGGACAGCAAACCTTAGGTTCATTCACGACAGTATGACACTTCTTGTGTGGAGCTTCTTCGGATGAAGAGAGCCCCTTTCTTCCAACTCTGTAACTTGTTTCGCACAAGGGGCCTGCTAAGGGATAGCATTAACTCACAGATTGAAGAGCAAGTTGCTATGTTCCTATTAGTAGTTGGCCACAACACAAGGTTTAGGGTCATCAAGCACACTTTCAGGAGGTCTATTGAAACCATCAGTAGATATTTCCAAGAAGTGTTATATGCTGTTAGTGAACTAAGAAATGAAATCATTGTTGCCCCAGCTAGCTCTGTCCACCCAAAAATTCAGGGTAGCAGAAGGTCGAATCCCTTCTTCAAGGTGGGAGTTTGTCACTTCAGCTATTCCATAGTCACTGTTATGAGTTAGATGTTGATGAATTTTTTTTCTTTAGGATTGTGTAGGGGTAATTGATGGAACACATGTGTTGGCTAGAGTTCTTGAGAGACATAGAGCAGCTTTCATGGGCAGGAAGCATACTACCACCCAAAATGTCATGGCTGCAGTTGATTTGGACCTAAGGTTTACTTATGTGTTAGCTAGAAGGGAAGGATTAGCACATGATGCTAGAATCCTAGCTCATGCATTGGAGAAGGATGATGGTCTTAAGGTACCAACAGGTATGTTGGTACTTCCTTAGTTTTTATACCGAGCAGTAGAAGGGTTTAGAGTCCCGCCATTCTAACATTGTCGTTCTTTCCTTCTCTCTAGGCAAATTCTATCTTGTAGATGCTGGTTATGCCGTGAGGCCTGGGTTTCTGCTCTCCTACCGAGGCACAAGATATCATCTTAGTGAATTTGGAGTGAGGAGGCCCCAGAATCCTAGAGAGTTGTTCAATCTGAGGCATTCTTCTTTGAGGGTGACAGTAGAAAGGGCATTTGGGTCTCTTAAGAATAGGTTTAGGATCCTTGACAACAAGCCATTTCACCCCTACAAAACCCAAGTTAAACTAGTCCTAGCCTGTTGTATACTTCACAATTGGATACTCAGGTATGGTGTTGATGAAATCATTCCTACTGAAGAGAATTGGGTGCCCAACCCTGTTAATCAGCATGGCCCTAGTGACAATGACATGGACAACATCACTTGGGCAGCAAAGAGGGATACTTGGGCCAACCAGATGTGGGAAACTAGGAATGGGGTCCACTCAAACTAGAACTGGGCAGCAGTATGAATGAACTCTATTATGTCAGAATAGTGTTTTATGTATGAGGCCATTTCCTAAGGCAATGATGCCATTTTTCATGTAATTTTTAGAGATGTTATTTGATATTATTTGATGTATCAGACTTTGTTGTTGCTTTGGTACTTGATCTAATATTATCGAATGTACTGTTTATTTCTCCTGCATGTACTACTATTATTTGGGTAGCTATGGCTGGGCTGGATGGGTTTAACATTTTTGGGGATGAGGGCCAACTAAATCCTGAGGTGGCTGAGGTGCAAGAGGTGCAATGGCCTGCACAAGGCAATGTTGGAGCAGCTAGGCTGAACTGGACCGCTGTCATGTCCACCTATGTTCTTAGCAAGTTCTCTGATTTGGTCAGTGAGGGTGTTAGGACTGACAAAGGTTTCAAAGACTGCCATGTGAATGCAGTGGCTAGGGAACTTCAATCCTATATTGGCCAGCATGTAACTGGGACACAGGTGTACAATCATCTTCGCAAATGGAGGACAAAGTGGGTGAAGATCTGTCGGCTGAAAGACTTAAGTGGAGCTAACTGGGATGAAGACTTGTGCATGATAACTCTGGACGCAGAACACAACCATGGCCATGTTAGTGTAAGGGTCATCTCTGAAATGTTAGTTTTTGTAATATCAATGTTAGGGTAAGGGTTTCTTACTAACTGAGTTCCTTGTGTAGGATCATGCAAAGGATGCTGAGTTCCTCAATGTTCCTATTGTTAACTACCAGTACATGCAGACCATTTTTGGTGCTGGTGTGGCTACTGGTCGTTTTGCAATGGGCAGCAATGAGCCACTAGGCCATCCTATAGGAGAACAAGAAACCATTGACCTGGAGAAAGAGACACCAGCAAAGGATAAGAAAGAACCCTCCAACAGCAAGGTGAAGGCACATGTAGAAGACAACAGGAAGAAGAAGAAGAGAGTACTCAGTGATGAATACATGGCTGCAATGACTGCATTCACTGATGCCATTTGGGGACCGAACCATGTAGTGAGTGAAGGAAACAACAATGAGGCAGCACCTGGTATCTATCAAGCAGTCATCCTGCACAAGGATACCCAATGTTTTTTACTCTGCAAACAACACCAAAATGTCAACAAGAGGGTAAAGAGCATTTCAAGAAAAACCACCAATGGGCAGCCCAGGAAACGCCTGCCAGTGTGCTTGCCACCCCACACTTCCTTCATGACAGTGTGGTGACCATGCTCACAATCAGAGATCCTCACACGATGAATCCCACTCCAATCAGCCTCAAGAATAGCATCAGGTATGGTGGTCTCGGTGTTTTCCTAAACAAGAACTGAAATTGATGGTTTCATTCTATACCATCATTCTGTACCAAATTAGTTGAAAAGATTACGAAAACCCAACCAAAAATTGGGGCTTCTTGCATTAGGAGGAAACCCTAGGTAGTCAAGAGGGAACGGGATTACCGCCGCAGTTGGTGCCGGCAGTCCTCACCGACCGGCTCCTGGACAGAGAACTCGAGCCATTCGAGCGAAGCGGAGATGAGTGAGAGGCATAGGTGCATCCCGCCGAACCGGTGGAGCGTCCGAGCCCACGGCGCACAGCGCCTGAACCACCTGCGGAGGCGTTGTCACTCATCCCTGCAGCCTTGTTTGGTTCGCCAGCGACGGACTCGAGGGAAGAGAAGGAGCTGGAAGGTGGCGCGAGGAAGAGAAGACGCTGGGTGAGCGAGAGGGGGTGACTGAGCGCTGGGGGTGGGAGGCAGAGAGATGGACTGTTTTTTTATGACTGGCGCTGGGGTATCCATACCGATCCAACAAAACGGTGAATCCACACACATGTACAAGAGCAACCAAATACATGGACATGGGCTGCTAGAGTGCAAACCAACTCCAAATCCTGTGAACCAAACACGATTGGAAAAAGTCTAAATAACCCTCTGAAGTATTGATGGGTGTCTAGTTTTGGGC
Source organism: Sorghum bicolor (assembly GCF_000003195.3). Classification (NCBI taxonomy): domain Eukaryota; kingdom Viridiplantae; phylum Streptophyta; class Magnoliopsida; order Poales; family Poaceae; genus Sorghum; species Sorghum bicolor. The sequence goes on from NC_012871.2 coordinate 21,216,290, forward strand.
TTGACCTATAAAACCGGGTAAATAGGATATTAAACATTGCATGTTAGTTTAATTTACCCCCTGGGTGGTATTCTAGAGCGGTTTTCGCCTACGTGGTGGCCAGCGTGGCAGTTTCCGCCTACGTGGCGGCCAACGTGGCAGCCCAGCTCCCGCTTGCGCTCCGCCGACGACGACAGCACGTGCACCTCCACCTCTAGGTCCACCGCCTCGCTGTTCCGCCGTACCATGTACAGCTTCCTCACCACCACCAGCTCCCTGTTGTTCTCCACCATGTCGCTGGTAGACGTCCCTGGCGTTGTCCTCGCCGAAGGAGAAGATGTAGTCGAGCGATGACAGCGAGCTCCCCGCGGCGAAGTCGCACAGGATGGGCGAGTTCTTGGAGCAGCCGAACGTCAGCGCCGACACGTTGTACACGCCGCTGCCCTCCGGCGACTCCACCCCGGCCCACATCGACTTGGCGTAGAGATCGGCGTACAGGTACCGGTCGTTGAGACAGGGGTCCGTCATGGAGCGGTAGACGTAGCCACCAGTGATGGAGGCAGAGCCAACGTTCTTGTTGACGGCATTGTGGTAGTAGCCCATCACAGGGGCGATGGCGTTGATGGCGTCGGCGGAGGTGTTGCCGCCGGGCGTGGACGGCGGGTTGAACAGCAGAGGTCCCTCGAACACGCGCCACCCGTAGTTGTCGCCCTTCATCACCAGGTCCACCTCCTCGTCGGCGCAGTACATGTACGACGGCTTGACAGAGCTGCACCGCCATGTGTTCTTGAAGCCAAGAGCGAAGACCTACGGCGCGAAGCTCGGATCAGTGGAGACGGGGTTGTCCTTGGGGATGGCGTAGTTTACCCACCCAGCCGTGGTGTTGCCGCCTGTAGATACATGGTTAGTACGCCAAGCTTGTCAGGATCAATTCAGATTCAGAGCTTGTTTGGTTTACCGTGATTTGTTATTGCGAACAAAATTCTTGATGCGGTAGTAAACTAGTAGTAAATCGAGTGGATTTATTTACTTGGCATGGTGTTGACGTCGATGCAGAGGATCTTGCCGAGCAGCGTCTTCTTGTTCTGCGCGAAGTTCCAAGGGTCGCTGACGCTGCCGCCGTCGCCCATGGTGAAGTACATGTAGCCGTCGGCCGAGCGACGCTTTGGTACTGGCACGGCTGCTTGCCGTTGTCGGCGCCGAGCTTGGACGGGTCACACCCGACGTCGGAGTTGCAGGCGTTGCGGCTGGCGCAGGTGGCCGACTGCGTCTTGTCGCAGTTGTAGGAGAAAAAGAACCGCCCATTGGCGGCGAAGTCCAGGTGGAAGGTGAGGCCCATGAGCCCGTTGGCGGCGAAGTCCGGGTGGAAGTCGGTGATGTCGAGGAACGGGTTCGCCGCGTCCAGCTACAGCGTCTTCCCGGACCCCTGCGGCGGCACGGTGGCCAGGAACACCTTCCCGCCCTGGTTGCTCAGGAACACGCGGCCGGTGCGCCGCCATATTGAGGTACGACTGTGGAGGTAAACTGCCACGCTGGCCGCCACGTAGGCGGAAACCGCCTGGAATACCACCAGAGGGTAAATTAAACTAACATGCAAAGTTTAATGTCTCATTTATCCGGTTTTATAGATCAAGTCCAAAACTAGACACCCATCAATACTTCAGGAGGTTATTTAGACTTTTTCCAAACACGATTCAGCCCAAACCATGGTGAACAGCCAGGCCAACCAAACAAGGCCCAGTTGGCCACTTTAGACCAGGCCTATGGTGCCAGGCTTCATCAGGCCAACTTACCAAACAGGCCCAAAGTAGTTAGGGTCTCTTGTTTAGTTGTTGGAGCGAAAAAATTTTATATTGATAATTATTGTCTAATTATAAACTAATTATAATTAAAAGATTTGACTCGCAAATTACAGACCAACTATACAATTAGTTATTATTTTTATCTATATTTAATATTTATGTAAAATTTTGAAAAGTTTTTGGTTTTTAAACAGCGATTCACACATTTTTAATTTTTTTGCAAATAATAAAATAAATAAATCATTATAAAAATATATCTAACAATAAAATAAATCATAAAAAATAAATAATATTTAATTCAAAAAAATAAATAATATTTATTATTTTTTTAGTAAAACGAATGGTTAAATATGAATATAAAAAAATAAGTTTATTTATGACAAAAAAATTACATTTATTTATGAGACGGGAATATAAAAAACCTAAAGTAGAAATGTATAGCCAGGCGACGCATGGATGTGGATGCGGAGGGATCCAATCGAAGAAACGGATAGACAGGACAGGACAAGGCACAAGGATTCGAAACAATAAATAAGTTGGTCGGGTAAAACAACGAGAACATACACAGTGTCACAGTACAGACACCTAACCTGATTACACTGGAAACGACCAACTACATATAGCTACGTACAGGTACAGTAGCTAGCTCCTTGGCATGGTATACTACAGTCTGCAGTACACACTACTACTACGTCTACATACTTAAGACTTCAAGATACGGTACATTTCCACGTGTCATCAGCTACCCTACGTAGCTAGGCGTAGGACATGTACTTGGAGATGGCTTTGGTGCCCTCAGCGATGGCGTGCTTGCCCAGGTCCCCGGGGAGCACAAGCCTGACGGCGCTCTGCACCTCGCGGGAGGTGAGCGTCATCCTCCCCGTGGCCTTGGACAGGCGCGCCGCCTCGTCCGCCAGGCGCTCGAACATGTCGGCCATCATCATGTCCAGCACCTGCATGGCGTGCCCCGACACCCCGAGGTCCGGGTGCACCTGCTTCAGCACGCGCCAGACGTACCGCTTGTACCCTCCGACGCCGCCCATGCCGGCGTCGCCTCCGGCGCTGGCCTGCCCCAGCCGGCGCCGCGCCTTCGGCCGCTTCTTGCCGGCGTCGCCACCGCCACCCGCCTGCTGCTGCGGCTGCGCCTTCGCCTTCGCCTTCTTTGGTGTTGCTTTCTTCCTCTCCGACGCCACCCGCGGAGTCTCCGGCTGCGCCTCGTCGTCCTCGTCTTGCTGGCGCTGCTTCTGCTTCTGCTTCTTCTTCTTGCTGGCGTCCTCCTGATCCTCCTCCTCCTCGTTGGGGTCCTGCGTCTCCTGGCTCTGCGGCACGAGTACAGAATCCTCCGGCGGAGCCGGCTGCTTCTCCTTCTCCTCCTCGCGCCTGCCACGGCCTCTCTTGGCGACGGCGGGCTGCTTCACATTGGAGCCGGTGGCATTGTCGCCGCCGTCCGGGGTAGTGACCTCGACGACGTGCACCACCGTGGAGCCGGAGACGTCCACGGCGGAAGGCGCCACGGCAAGGGCCTCCGGGACCATCTGCTGCTCCGCCTCCGCCGTATCATCGTCGTCGGCGACAATGACCTCCACGGTCTCCTGCACCACTTTGGTCTTCACCACGGAGCCCACCACCTTGTTTCCGCGCCGCTTGGGAGCCATAGTGCTGAAGCACCAAATCAGCTTGCAACAAACTACACGGTGAGTAGCGTGAAGAAATGAAGAAATGGAGGGGTCGCGCGCGTCGAGGGACAGGTAGTACGAAGCATGGGTGGAGCGGAGGCTCCACGCTTTATGCAGAGCAGAAGAGGACGGGAGGGACACGTGAGAAGCGGGTGGATGGACACGCGGCTGCCTGGACGGGCGACGTGGTAACTCGTGGTAACTTGGACCGCCTGGGGGGCTCGGTGAACAGGCAGACCGGCCGCAGACAGACGCGGCTGCATGGTCGTGCTCGTGTCGTCCTCTCATGACCACTCCATGCCTGTCCAGACCCATAGGAGACACACACACAGGATAAGAGCAGAAAGAGCCGAGAGATCGAGAAGACGACCAGTTTTGAATTTTGAGGAACTCGTCCCACGCGCGCGCGGGCTCTCTGTTTTGTTCGAATCACGCCTTCAAGATTTTGTTTACGATTTTTTAGTTTTGTCCTAGATACTTAGCTAATTTTTAGATACTTCACTAATTCTTTATACTAAATTTGTAGAAAATGCATAAAACGTCGTCTATAGTTTTATAAGATAAAATCACTTTCACTAATATATGTTTTAATTATAGTGCATTAATTTGGTCTTATAAATGTTTTCACATCATAGAACGGAGGGAGTAGAAAGAAGTTTAGGATGTAACCGTGCCATTGTAAAAATCTTCTAATCTATGATATTTGTACAAAGTCGTTCCCATTAGTCCACAATTTGCAGTTACTACATTTCTAATCTAAATCTCAATCTAATCGCAATCTACTACATCCATTACTACATTCATTAGAGTCTATTGGCTTCTTCCACTAGTACGATGCTCTAAGTCGGCGGGGGCAAAAACTTTGCACAGACGGTTTTACTTATAATGCATCTGTGTTGTAAATTTGTACGGCCAGAATTAAAAACCGTTTGTATAAAAGAGTCACTATAGACGGTTATTGTAAGAAAACCGCCTGTGTAAATGGATCATTTACACAGGCGGTTCAGTTATATGAACCTCCTGTGCAAATCTATTAGCACAGAAGGTTTACATAACTGAACCGTCTGTGTAAATAGTCCATTTACACAGGCGGTTCTGCTATGTGAACCGCCTGTGTTAATAGATTTACACAAGCGGTTCCTTAAGCAAACCGCATGTGCTTATTCTTCCTATAAATACCCCCAGCCCCTCTTCTTCCTCCTCGAACAGAACTGTAGCTCGCAGCCACCTTCCATTGCAGCCTATCTTGGAGGTCCATATTTTTCAAAATACAAGGGGAGGTTTTGATCTTCATTTCTTAGAAGGACGTGGCTAAGAAAGGTTAGTTGATGCCTCCAATGCCTCTTTTTGTGCCCTCTTGCTCATTTTGAGGTACTTTTTAATTGGATCTAGGGTTTCACCATGAGAGGGAGAGAGTAGAATAGCTAGGTATGGACTATATTTGCTCAAATGAGGTTGCTTAAGATGGTTAGATGATGTCTCTCCTCTCTTCTTTTCTATGTTTTCTTCTCTAATTAGTGAATCCAAGAAATATATATGTAGTGGTTTCCATGAATGGTGTTTTCATGCTTGGGAAGAGAGAGAAAGATAAGTTTTCATTTTAGTTTTTTAAATTATATTGTTTAGCATGTTATTTTTTATGTAAATATGATTTAATTATGCAATAAGCATTTTTCATGTATGAGGTTGCTTAAGATGTTGTCTCTCCTCTCACCATTTCCATGTTTCCTTCTCAAATTTATTTTAGTGAAATAAAGATATATATTTAGCTTCCATCAACGGTGTTTTTCTACCTTGTCAATTTGATTTAGTTGTTAGGTGTTCTTTTTTAATTATTACTTAGGGTTTTATCTTTATTTTTAATACTTGTTTTATTTTTTTCAATTTGATTTAATTGTTAGGTGTTCTTTATTTTTGATAACAAATATTCCTAGATAATATTTCAATTAATTTACTAAATTTTAAACAGCTCATGATGGAGAGGTCCTTATGGATGTATAACTTATCAAGACTAGATCCATCATATATACCCGAGGTGCATAGGTTTGTTGATGCCGCTAAGAACCATGCTTTGAGAACAAAGACGAAGCACATATATTGTCCATGCTACGACTGCAAAAATATTGTTCTATTTGAAGATACTGAAGTAATCATTTCTCATCTAGTCTACCGAGGATTTATAAAGGACTACTTGATTTGGACATAGCATGGAGAGGGTAGCTCGGTGCCTTATCCAGTTGGGGACGCAGCAAACATCGACACCGATGCTCTAGACATGCCCGTTGATCAGTTTTTCCACGACACACTCCAGAGTGAACATGTTGTGCCAAATGTTACCGTTGGTGGATTTGCTGGGGGAAATGATGGTGCCAGAACTCATGTCTTACCAAATGATACGACTGCGGAAGATGTAGAATTCTTGAAGGCAATGTTGCGTCGTCATACTAAACCATCAATGTTATTAATGAAAGGGATGAAGGCCTTGAAGAAGGCAGCAGAAGAGCCTTTGTATGATGAGTCTAAGGGTTGTACCAAAGAGTTCATGTAACATCCCTGATGTTACGAATATTAAAACTTGATCATGTCATCATAAGCATTGCAAAACATGTTTGTTAAGCACATCATGATGCATCAACTTAAAATAAGTTTATTTTTGATGATTGTGCTTAGGAAGATAAAGTGTGTTTATTTTGTGAAGTGATGCTTGTGATGGTGGTTTAATCCCTAGTTAAGGAGAGTTGTAAGGAAATAGTTAAGAAAAACCCTAATTTCAACCTCAGTTTCTACCCCCTTTTCTGTAACTTAAAAACTAAGCAAAATTTGGGGATGAGTTCAAAAGCAAAGTTGTAGATCTTGTTAAGGTGTACAACTTTGGTGTTTTGAGTTTTTGAAGTTTCAATGCAAAATCCAAAGTAATTTTGAAAATACAGATTTTTACAAATTGCCCCCTTTTCAATTTGAACCCCTAATTCAAAATCTATTTGGAATTTTGAAAAGTGACCAAAATGAAAGTTGTAGAGCTCATCAAAATGAACAACTTTTATTTTGGGAGTTTTTCAAGTTGTTGAGAACAATCAAAAGTATTTTTGAAATTTCTCTTTTCCCCCAATTCAAAATTGAAGTTTTTCCCAATTTGAATTTCAAATTTTGAACTGTTTGAGCAAATTCACTTTATTCCACCCAAAATTTGCTCTGGATCCTTAAAGATGTTTTGTAGCATTTAAAATTCTGAACAAGTTTTATTTTGACAGGAATTTGGCTTCTATTCAAAATTTTGAAGGAATTTCAAAAGAAGTCAGAAGGGAGGGATAAGCTCGGCTACAGTGTTAACAAAGGGTCACGAGCGCCTCTGCCGCCGTTCACAGCGGCGAAGGCCACCGTGCTCGCACGTGCAAGCACGCAGCTGCTTGCTCGCATGAGTCACCGAGCTACGTGGACGTCCAGGGTTTCTTTTCCTCGCTACTCGAGCACCCAGCGCGGCCGACGTCGCGTTTTTGCCGTTCCAGTGGAAGAAAACATCGACGAGCCACTCCGCGCCACCGCAAAATTCACCGCCGTCACGTCCTTTTCGCCTCCCCAGTGCTTTCCTTTAGCTTCGCCCAAATCCCAGCTACCTCCTAAGCTCCCCTGTGCGCGCTCTAACCCGCCGTAGCGCATGCTTCGCCCATCTTCCTCGACTCTGGCCGAAACCGCCGCCGTGAGCACCTCACCGTGGCCAGCGCTCATTCAAGCTCCTCCACATCTTCTGAGTAGCTTCTCAGAGTCGTGGTGAGCTCCTAAATCTTCCCATCGCCTCCATTTTATCTCTACTGCATCATGGTAGCCGGCCCATCGCTGGGCCACCGTTCCGTTGCTGCCGATGCCGCTGCCCGCGCGGCCATGCCATCTCGAGCAATTGCGGGACAAGCTACGGCCACCAGCAGATGCGCACTAGTCTGGGCAAGCTCCCCCGCTGCTCCACTGCCGCCGACGAGCACCCCAACGCCAAAACTGCCATCTCCGATGAGCTCCTCTGTTTTCACTTCGCGATCAGGGACCCCGTGCGACAATTTGAATTTTCCCAGGGGTCTAACTGCGAAGTTCGTGACTCAGGTGAATAGTGCCATCATGACCCGTTTGTAGATGTTTTGTTAGATCTTTGGAAATTCATATATGGAGTTTGGTAACTCCAATTTTGGTGAACCAAATTTTGTTGTGCTCCATGAGACATCTAGTTTTTATTAAAAATATGAAACTGGCCATGTTTTGACATAAAATAATTAGTTATGATTTATGTCTTTTAATTATGTTTAAAAAGGAGAAATTCATATCTCATATTGTGTAGCTCTTTTTAACTTGGAATTTGTATGGTTTGCTCATGATCTTATGTGTGTGCTGCAGTAACAATTTAATATTCGTTAGATGATATGTGATTAAGTTATTGATTTATCTTGTTTAGTGCTTATTAAATAGTTTAAAATTAAACTAAAAATGAATAAATGTAAAATATGGTTCTTGTACCTTTATATGAGGTTGTTATATCATATTGATACATAATTTAGCTATGTGTTTGTGGAAAAATATTGAGTTTCTTATTATCTTGCTCTTACATGCTTCCTTGTGATGGAAATTTATCTTTTTCATAGAAATTTCTATACTTATCCAAATGGTATGAAATTTATACAGTAGACTTTGGAGAGCATATATGAGCTTCTGTAGTTTTCTCAGAATTTACTGTGTACTTTTGATATATGGTTATTACTTTGTCTATTTACCTAAATAAATTAATAAAGACATGAAAGGAATTTATTTAGGGATGACCATGATGTTTTCTAGTATTTCTTTGATGTATTTGAACTGTTGGTAAGCTGGGTTTTGCCCAGATTCAAGTTTGGAACATAAATGAAATGTTATTTCTCTATAATTCAAATGTTAGTGGTTTCTCAACAATTTCTGGAGCATTATGAATTGCTCTAGGTAGATAATGTTGGATATGAAACTTGTCTATAACAAAGTTGTATAGAATTCATGTATCTAGCTGGTGTTAAATTTTGGTGGCATTTGTCCCTGTAGTTTCTGAATTATGCCTGTTTAAATTTAAGTTTCAGAAATGATTCCTCTTTGTCAAATCTTGGATCAGTTTCTGTAGTAGTGTAATTTCAATTTGCTAAACCTCTGAATCATGCTTTGATGATAAAATATGAATTGTAGCAATTTTTATAAGCTTTCCAAAATGTTATGGATCATGAATTTTGGTGATCTAGAACTCTGGTTATAGATATTTAAAGCTTAATGGCTGATTCTGTCCAATATCTAGACATGATTGTTTCTTCGTGCTGTTTGGCAATTTTACCTATTGAATCAGTTCTTGAAAATAATAACCAGGTCCTAGATAATTATCTAATCCATAAAGTCTAATATCACCTTTATTGGGTGCTTGGATCTCTAATTATGTTGAATGAAGTTGCATATATGCTGATGTCCTGGTTATGTGTGCAAATTTGATTTATGTTTGAATATGTATAGAAACAGTTGTGCAGATTCAAAAATGATGAAATTTTTTGTATAGGTTCTGTACAGTAAGTAGAATATAGGAAAAATGTTAGATTTCATTTTCTGATACTTTAAGCATGTTCAAAAATTGTGTCCTTTATTTAGTAAATAGGACTTCCATGAATTTTAGGAATTTATTTATATGTCCAAAAATCACCAAAATTTGTGAGATGTCTCTGAATATTATTTCCTGCCTTCACACAAAGTTTGGTGGCATTTGGATAAAGTTGAGTAAAATATTAATATGCCCTTAATTAGTAATTAAGTAATAATCCTAAAATAATTAAATAGTGGTTAGCTTAATTTCCAAATTAGGATTTGAGTGATTTTGGGATTGTGTGATGACCTGTGGTCATTAACCTTAATGACCTTGGTCATATAATTATTGTTTGATATTAATGCTTAATTACTGTCACTGATGCTTAATTAAGGATTAATTAAGATAAATGAGATTAATAATTAGTTAATTAAGAATAATTATCAATTAAGAAAGGCCTTAGATTACTATTGCAACCTCTTGGATAAAAACACTAAAGGGGTAAACAACCTTTAATTATTGTTTTAACTTGCATGTGTACCGAGAAGGAAGGTTGTAATCAACTAAATCCTTCTTATATGTTGTCATAAGCATATGATCAGCATACATCATTTTGCGTATAGTGCATGTGACCGAAGGAGCGACCGTTGAACCAAACCCCGAGGTTGGTGTTCCGTTCGAGGAAGTTGGAACCGAGACTTGGGAAGTCTCAGAGGAACCCACTTAGCTCTACAACCAAGGCAAGCCCCGCATGCATTAACCCTCTCTTGAATGTTTTAAATCTTTTATCACTTATGAATTAAAAATGCTGCATTACGTAGTCAAGAATTGGGTTTAACCTATCTGTTACATTTACTACCTTGATATTTGTTATCCTGTCCTTGGCACCTGTTTTATTTTTAAATTGCGTAGCGATGCTTAGCCTGCTTACTAGATAGGTTTTCAAATGAGAAAGTTTGAAGGGTTGTTGTGGAATAATTTTATTGTCAATAATGTTTCAACTTGAGACTGGTCGGTGGATTTGCTTTAAGAATAGAGTCTTAAAGTAGTGTCTCCAACTGTGTCGATTAAGGACCGGTCCGTTGATGGCCTACTGGGTTGAGAATTTATAGTACTAGCCACTTTCCCTAGTAACTCCCGGTCTTGTGATTCCTCAATGAGAGCGGCTACTCGCGCACTGGGCGTGGAGCGTTGGCGAGTAGCGTGTACCCTTCTAGCAAATGAGCTGGACGGTGGAGTACTGTGCTCTCGGGTGCCGCGAACCCGGTCAGATCTTGGGAAAGCCAGATTTGAGTTGACATATGCAAGATTCAGTTCTACATATGTCGGGTGGTTAAGAACTCCAGCTAGATTGCTAAGCAGTTCAAATCGTCGTTGCTCTCCGATTAGGAGGCTCAATCCACTGACCCTCATCGTAGTTAACAATGCAATTAAGTTAAGAAAGGGGGAAGATGGAAATGTCTCAGGGAATTCGGATTCCAATTCCTGGACTCACAGTGACATGAAGCTATGGCCGTCGGATAAATATCACTCTTGTTAGGAATTAGTAATTCACGTACTCGTCCGTGAAAAGCAACTAGATAGACTGTTCTCGAATTCGTCCGCCTCTCGAGGGGGTGGGTTGGAAAGCTAAAACTTTGAAAGTAAGGATCCACTATTAGTAAGGTTTTATGCAAAAATAATTTGGTTCCTTGCTCAGCCACTCCTTGTCTATCCTAAAGCCTACATTCCTAAGTTCTTCTCTTTTTCTACCGGGTAAGTCTTGTTGAGTACTCCCGTACTCAGGGTTCTGTAACCCCTGTTGTAGGTGCTGACTTGTGCTGTGAATGGAGATTATGTCGGTGGGCGCGACATGATTTGTCCACCTCTTCTACCTTAGAAGCTTCACCTAGATTGCTTCCGCTACTCTACACACCTTTTGGGAACTTAGTTAAGTTTATATTTCATCATATTTTGTAAATTAAGTTATAAATCTTCCACAATCCGATGTAAGTGATTTTTTGTAATAAACGTTGTAATGTTGTGGTAACTCTATGTTGATCCTGTACGAGTAAAAAAATGTGGATGATTCGGGGTCCTCTGAGGGCACCTGAAAGACTATCCGAGTTATATGACTCTCATGTGCAGTAGTCAGAGGTCTTAAGGACAATGACAAGTGCATGTGGGCCATATAATTCGGGTGGTTCTGCCACAGTTCACAACGTTGCGAGTTGTGCTAAAACCGTTGATGGCAAAAGCCAGGTATGGTTTGTCTGATGCTGGATTCGATGCATTCTTGAGTATTATTGGAGATATGCTTCCAAAGGAGAACAAAGTGCCTGCTAACACATACTATGCAAAGAAGCTGATCAGTCCACTCACTATGGGTGTCGAGAAGATCCATGCGTGTAGAAATCATTGTATCCTATATCGAGGTGATGATTACAAGGACTTGGATAGTTGTCCAAAGTGTGGTGCAAGTCGGTACAAGACAAATAAAGACTATCGAGAGGATTGTGCTGCCTCCATGTGTAAAGTAGGGAAGAAGCGAAAGAAGGCCCAAAAGAATACCCAACAGAGTTCAAAACCCATGAGCAAAGATAAAGAAGACATTGACTATTATGCACGGAAAAAGATTCCTGCTTTAGTGATATGGTACGTTCCAGTGGTAGATCGACTGAGGAGTTTGTTTATGAGTTGGCATGCTTCTAATGAGCACAAAAATGATGGCAAGCTTCGCCATCCAGCCGATGGAAAGCAGTGGCAAGATTTCAATGACAACCACCGAGACTTTGCCAGTGAACCATGAAATGTTAGGTTCGCACTGTGTATAGATGGAATGAATCTATTTGCTGAGAGGAGCAGCAAGCATAGCACATGGCCGGTGATTCTCACCATCTACAACCTCCCTCCATGTTTGATGCAGAAGCGAAAATACCTTTTGCTAACCATACTTATCTCTGGACCAGTCCAACCTGGAGTTGACATGGATGTTTTCTTAGAGCCATTGATGGAGGAGATGAAAATGTTATGGGAAAAAGGTGTGCAAATGTTGGACGAGTATCGCAAAGATTCATTCACGCTAAGAGCAATTATTTTTGTTACGATCAACGATTACCCTGCTCTCTTTATTTTATCAGGGTAATTCAAGGGAAAGGTTGGTTGCATGGTGTGCATAGATGGAACCCATTATGTGTCCCTTAATGCATCTAAGAAGATAGTGTACATGAGGCACAGATGCTTCTTATCGAAAGGACACAAGTACCACCTAAAAAATATGGATAAGTACTTTCACTATAATGATGAAAGGAACTCAGATGCACCATTAGGTAATAGCAAAGGCTAGAGAGTTTTCAAAATAGTGAGCAATACTAAATTTGTGTTTGGAAAGAAGACAAAGGACGGAAAAACAAGAAAGGATGTTAAATCAACTCCAGGGGCAACATTCAAGAAGTCCATTTTCTTCGAGTATTTGCCATACTGGAAAGACTTGGATGTACGACACGCGATCGATGGTATGCACGTCTAGAAGAATGTGTTCGGAAGTCTAATAGGCACATTGCTAGACATCAAGACCAAGACAAAGAAAGGATTCAATTCACGCTTTGACATGGTGTAGTTAGGCATAAAAAAAGAGCTTCATTCTGTTCTTCAAGAAAATGGGAAGTACCATCTCCCAGCAGCAAGCTACAACCTCAACATAGATGAGAAATATGCGATGTGTGAGTGGTTGAAGAAATTGTAAGTCCCATCTGGATTCTGCTCTAGCATACGGAGTTTTGTGCCAATAAAAGACCTAGCACTCACCAACTACAACTCATATGATTGTCATGTCATGTTGACTACTTTCCTCCCTATTGCAATAAGGGCTATAAATCTAGTATTCTTAAAGATGGCAGTCACACGATTGTGCTACTTTTTCAACAAGATCACACAAAAGGTAATTGACCGTGATGAGTAAAAATCCCTTCAGGAATTCGCAGTGGAAACAGTGTCACAGTTTGAGATGTGTTTCCCCCCATCATTCTTTGATGTCATGGTGCATCTTGTGGTGCACTTGGTTCCACAAATACAGGCATTAGGTCCCATGTACCTGCATGAAATGTGGACGTACGAGCGTTTTATGTCAATACTAAATGGCTATGTATCAACTCGTGCTCGTCCCGAGGCATCCATGATAGAGGGGTATTGTACCGAAGAGGCGATTGAGTCCGATAGAAATGTCTGTCATATAAAGGCCGTGCCCTGCTCCCCGAAATTTTCTAAGGCTGAAGGCGCGCCATTCGTTCGAATCCACGTCGGCAGGCTGCTGAAATTTTCCATCGAGCATGCGTCGCCATCCGTCGTTTCCGTCGAGGTAAGCTCACTCATCGGCGTCTTGGTGGTTCGGTGCGGGAGCGCACGAGGTCAGGGAGAGGGAGGCACCGAGCGTGCGGCCGCTGCTCGCCGTTGGCGGGCGCGGCCAGAGGCGACTAGGCACCCGTCGTCGGGGGCGGGGCAGCGACTGCGGCTCCACGTGGGGGAAGCCTCGGGGCTGCGCTTAGCCACCTCGGGGGGAGCGTTGGGGCGGCAGCAGCAGCGGCGGTGCGCAGAGGGCCAAGTGGCGCGCGACAGCGGCGGTGGCGGCGCGGCGCTTGTGGCCGTTGCTGAGAGGGGCGAGGGGGAGGGGCAGGTGGGCCGCCTGGGCAGCTGGGCCGGCCCACCAGCGGCCGAAGAATTTTTTTATTTTTCTTATATGAATATATATGATGTATTAATTGTCCTAAATAAATGTATATGATGTATATATATGTGTTGATTATTTTTTTAATACAATTATTTATATACATATGTATAAAAATAATAAAATAATTAATATTTACTTTTTGCAATTATGCTATACATTATGCATATGCTAAGTAATTATTATTTCTTTTTTATAATGCAATTATTTATAATGCAATTATTTACAATGCAAATATATATATATATATATATATGTATAAAAATAATAAACAATTAATATTTACTTTTAGTTTAAGTGTCTATGTATATACATGATGCATATGCTAAGTAATTATTATTTCTTTCTTTATAATGCAACTATTTATAATGCAACTAGTTATAATGCATGATGCATATGCTAAGTAATTATTTGTATAGATTATCACGATGACTTCTCCAACCGCAAACCAAGCATCAGGGTCCGACCACATCGATCAAGCACTAGAAAAAGGTTCGGACCACACAGAGAAGGTGCAAGGGTCACACAACACTGAGCAAGCACAAGGGTCGGACCACACGGAGCATGTAGAAGAACATGAATCAAGTCCTTCGTACGAGACCTCCCCTAGCGACATTCTAGATCCTTGCATAGAGAGGAAGACTCGTCGTGAATTAGAACGTGACCCCGATTACATTCTAGAAGGGGATGAGGTGAATTACTCATCCATAATTAAATCTTTCTAACTTTTATGTCCCTCAGTATATGTACAAGAATGATTTATGTGTTTGTCTTTTAACATGAACAGGAGGTGTTACCTCAGTTTAATGAACTGAAAGAGATCCTATTCTAGGAAGAATTCACACATGAAGGTGCACCCGAGCCGACGATAGAGATGACCACCTAGAAGACCACCGAGAAGACTGACGACAGGAAAAGGAAATGAGGTGAAAGAGGATTGAATCAGTTTCCAAAAGTAACATTTAGAATTACAGATGTGAGCGCGCGACAGGACAACCCCTAGCTCCTCTAGAGGCCTTACCTAAGTGGCGTAACGTACTCGGATTCTTAGTTAGGGACCATCTTGACATCATAGTTAGGGAGTAGGCAAAAGTAGACCAAGATGAAATCAGAAGAATGTGGAACAAGCTACTTACAAGGTTTGTTTTACCTCAAGGTTCAGAAGACCTAGTAAAGGAGTATACATTGAAGTAGTGGGCAATCATGTTCAGAAATTACAAGTCCGAGTTGAATTCAAAGTGGGCAAAGAAAGGGTTGGACCCGACAAAGAGGTATAAAATCTCTGTTGGTCAGTGGGTGGTGTTTCTAGAGCATAGGAGTACCAAGGAGTTCAAAGCTTTGAGCGAATCCAACTCTGAGCTCGCAAAAAGGAACAAGTACCACCACCACCTAGGCACAGTGGTTACCAGCACAAGCTTGCCAAATGGGAGCAAGAGGATGAAGCGCAGAGGGCTAAGGATCTGCTAGCGCTCCCAGACCAACTTGGTCGCAGGGGCTTGAGGTGGGTTCGTGCTCATGTACCGGTAAAGGAAGCCAAGTCTGGCTTATCAATTTCTGACCCAATGGTCGAAGAGGCAGCAAAGAATATTTTTGCAGTGGTAGCTAAGCAGCGAGCGGCCGAATTTAAGCCTCAAAGAGAGAAAGATATCCTTACTGTTGTTCGGGGTAACCCAAAGCATCCAGGTCAGGTACGAGGCATCTCATCCAAAGAAGGATGGAAAAAAGGATTAAGACCAGAGTGGGAAGCAATGTATAGGAAACGGGATCACTACAAGGAAGAAATGTCTAATTATTTTAAGGAGGAGGCTAAGAGAGAAGTCGAAGAGTTGATGCAGCGATTGACGACTGCAATGTCTAGCCAATTAAGTGGTCAGCCTCCTCAAATGCAGCTAGTCGTCACCCCGACAACAACAGAACAAGCTCCGGTCGTCCCAAGCAGTATTGCGTCTACTGGAGACAAGGTCCACTATCCAGTTGATGAGATCGATAGTCCTGTGCCTTGCTCCCTATCATAAGGTATGGTTTTAACAATAACCGTACAAGGGAAGTAGCCATAGGACTTGCGATCCCGGGGCGCCAATTCCATGGTAGTGAGATCCATGAGGACTACTGTAGGGTGGAAGTGTTGACAGTTGTCCAAGGATACGAGGTCGATATGCTAGACATTTTCGATCCTGAGGGCATTGAGAAACTAGGACAAGCTATCAAGAATTTCATTCTTTGGCCTCGACGGGTCGTCGTGCTGCCTCAGCTACCAGAACCATCACCCCGAGAAGTGCCGCAGACTCAGGAGTCGTCCCATCCCACATCTCTTCCCAGTCCACCAACCTCTCCGATCATGGATCCACAATCCCCACCACCACCATCACCGATAATGCCTCAACCACCATCCCCGCCACCATCAAAACCCACTCCACCACCATCACCTAAACCCCATGCTTCACCACCATCACCTAAACCCCATGCTTCACCACCATCATCAACATTGCAATCTTCCACACCACCAACACCCAAAAATGATGATAAGACACCACCACAACCAAAGAAAACAAAATTCTCGGTCCCCAAATTAGTTTCCCCGTACGAGCCAAAGAAGAAGACCGCTGGTACGGCCCTATTTTTGTCAAGAATTGCAAGGAGCCGCAATTCAAAACTTGTTGACTTGGCAGAGCATGAGAAGGAGGCGAAAAGCTTTAAAACACCTATTGTCATATCAGGCCACCAACGAAGGACGATTACAAATTTGTCCCTACTAATATGAGCCAGGCAGACCACTACTTAGTTGAGACAAACTCAAAAAGATCCCATCTGGTATAAAAAGGATGCATGACTAGTATATGAGAGCAGCTTCTGTAGGCATTGACACGATCAATGTGATTATACTACCAAAAGAATTCAACAGTGAGCGTACAAAGGCAATCGTTACCTTCGAGGACATGTGGCTAATGATGAACCTTCGGAGACTAGACATGCAGCTAGTAACCGTGTTTGCATTGTAAGTGTCACTCGTACTATCTTGTGTTATTATTCATGAGTTGCATCAATTTTCAACATCTAACAAACAAGTGCTCCTTGCAGAATGAATTTTGAACAACAAGAGATGCAGTACGGTTCAGATCTGGATAGGTCTGCCAGTAAAAGGGTTGCGTATCTAAGCCCGATGAAGATATGCGAGGAGTAGCACACATTTAGAATTGGAGACAATCACGACTCCTTACAAGGTTTGGATCCCGCTGAGCGTACGAAGGTAATAGATGAAAATTGACTAAATTATGAATGTAAGTACGACCTCTACATAGCCTTGGCACTTCTCAAGTATCAAGACCGAGAATGTGTTGTGGCCCCATACAACTTTGATTAAGTGTCAGTTTGTATGCATCGTCGTATTAGTAATTTCAATAAGCACTTGCATCATAAATTCGATTCTCTCAGGGACCACTGGATCTGCCTCCTCATTAATCCTAGTCTAGGACGTGTGCTAGTCCTAGACTCTGCAGACTATGATCCTTCAAGTTATGCAAAATTCATTACACACTTGGAACGGTAAGTTGAGTAAATTAAATATTCATACATACTTTTATAAAAATTTCAGAATAACTTGAGGATTGTGTATTCGATACTATAGGGTCTATAGGTATTATAAGATCAAAGATGGAAGGTGTGATTCATCAGAACCGGGGCAGCCATTGAGATTATTTTATAAATGGCCGGTACGTACCAAAATATCACAAGCTGTCTTTATTTTTATAAATATAATATGCATAGGATGATGTTGCAACTAATAAATATCCATTTTTTTTGTCATACATCAGTGCCATAAGCAACTAGTCGGATCGGTCCACTGTGGATTCTACGTCTGCGAGTTCATGAGAGAGACCGGAAGATATGTAACTAACCCTTCTAAGGTAATGCTCTAATAGTCCTTTATATAATTGTGTCATTTTTTGTTGCTAAGCATGTGTTATGAACTATAAATATATGATGTTTCTAACTTTCTCCGCAACAACATGAGTTGGAAAAGACGAAGAGCGTGACTCAAGCTGTTCTATACAACATAGTTTAGGACCTCTGCACTTTTCTCTTGAGAGAAGTCATTCCCACCAAAGGGAAATATCACGACCCGACCAGCATCCTAGCAAACCCTGAGTTTATAGCGCTAAGAGATATTAGTAGGCTAAAGCTATCTCGATCAGATTATTAGAGTAGAGGTTTTAGATGTGAAACCTCATATGTCTGTAAACAAAAAACTTGATGTGTGATGTTTGTAATTAATGTAATTTTATGTACAAAGTAATGGTATATATAAATATATTGCATGTTGCATTGGTTGACACGATCCTCTAGGCTTACATAGTTTCAATATTATGTATATTATATATATATAAAAGATAATATTAAAAATAGGGTTTGCTGGGAAAATTTGGAAATTTGGTTAAATTGAAAAATCTTATCACAGGCGGTTTGTTTATGAGAACCGCCTGTAGAAATTAGTTTCTACAGGCGGCTCTTATGCGAACCGCCTGTAGAAATAAGTTTCTAGAGGCGGTTCGTTTCGTTTATGTGAACCGCATGTAGAATACGTTTCTACAGGCGGTTCTTAGTTACCCGCCTGTGGAAACGTTTATTTCCACGGGCCAATAGCACTGGTGATTCGTGAATCCGCCTGTATAAAGGGGTTGCGAACCGCCTCTATAGTACCTTTCTGTACTAGTGTTCTGTTTGGGCTGTGCGGGCTATAGCTATGCCACTCGGCTGCGTCTCGCAAATTACTCTCTAGCCATGCTTTTAGTTTCGTAAATAGGCTACATTTAGTATTCCATGTATGTGTTCAAACATTTGATGTGACGGACAGTAAATTTTACCGCCCGTAACCAAACAAGCTCTTATTATTCATCTGTCGGAGAAATTGGCAGAAAAATCTCTACCTAAAATGTTATATTAAAATAAAAAAGGTACAAACAAAGTTACAATTAACGCCTTGGGCCCAAACTAAAAAGGAGGAAAACAACTAAAGATAACCGATTTAACAAATTAAAAAAGGAGGAAAGCAACTAAAAGGCAACCAATTTAACTAACTAGCTAAAGTATTAGAAGATATAAGTATTAATTATTGTTTAGTACTGTCGAATAATAAATTTTATTTATAGTAAAATGTACATTTGCTCTTTCCTCATTTTCTAACACAAATATGCATACTAGATACTCTATAGGCTCTAGATACTCTATAGGCTCTAGCTAGTTGTGATGCACTTCATCATTCTAGGACACCATCGATTCCAACTTGTTCGACATTTCTTCATCCCAACAAAATGCTTTCTAGAACAACAATTTGTCATCTTCACCATTCACCTCTCGTAGCCAGCAATCCTTGCTGAGGTGTTGGACTTTTGGCTATAGAGTTCAGCACTTTCAGCTTTGCAGAAAACTCTTGCCTTCTATCCATAGGGATAGCAGGGACCAATCTTGTAACATAACCACTATTTTCCTCAGCAGGGAACTCATATCTTTCCACAACACTTATGAAAACATAAATTATTTCTTAGTTTCCAAAGCCCCACATGGAAGCTTCACAAAACATGAAGGGGTACCAATGTCTCCTTTGCCCCCACCAATCTATCTGTCTTCTTCTTCCTCGCTTTGTTATCCTCCCCATCCTGTAGCGAGCAAAGAAGTCGCTGAGGTCAAACACCTCAGCAGAGTCCAGTAGCGTCCTCCGAATAGCACCGCAAGTGTGGCGACCTGCCGAACCCATCCATGTATGTCATTCTTGTCGCTTCGGACTCCTTTCCCGCCACCACCACTTGTCGCTCTCGTTACCGCCATTGACATTTTGTTGTGCATCCTGTCTTTCCACACGGTGTCCATGGCAACCCTCCACCACCACTCTTCCTCACCATCACCACTTGTTGCTCACATCATCATTGTTGCCTTCTGGTGGTACCTAATCTCCCTTCACTCCATGTCCATGCACCACAGCTCCCCCCACCATCGTGGCCATCTGATGGTGCCTCCTCTCCCTCCTAGTGATGTGTCCATGGC
The DNA here is from genome assembly GCF_000003195.3 of Sorghum bicolor. NCBI lineage: Eukaryota > Viridiplantae > Streptophyta > Magnoliopsida > Poales > Poaceae > Sorghum > Sorghum bicolor. Next base: position 21,236,057 of record NC_012871.2, read on the forward strand.
CACCTATCATAGATGTCAAGCATGTGCTACCCTTCTTCCCCTTTTGAGCTAGCAAATCGATGGGGTGAGCGGTGGTGAGACCTCTAGGTGCTCGGGACAAGGTCTCTCAAACAAGTTCTACCTAAAGTTGACAGAGCCTCTAAAGACATAAAAATATTCTAATGTTAAACAAAGTTAGTGAAGAAAACCATCCCAAAGTTGGGGAGTTGAGTGCCTCACATAAGAAATTTGGCACTAGACGATCGAAACACCTAGGCTCAATCGTTGCAAGAAATCATGATGAGCTAGAGAAAATAAATGAGGATGTATCCACTATGTTGAATCAGGAGAATTGTTGAAAAACCACCATTATCGAAATATACTTTACCTCTCAAATTGCTAGCTCCATGGACCATGACTCAGAACAAAAGTCTCTAGCAGAGTGTCAAAAGCATCAAGATTGGGAGAAATATAAAAAAGCGATTAATCATCCTTTTTGTCTTGTATAGTTGCGCTAGAGGAAATAAATGAGGTATAGTTGTGCTCGCTTTGTAAAAATGATTTTTGGGCCTATAGTCGCAACACCCCAAAGGTTATCCTTATAGGATGCAAATGGGTATTCCTACTAAAGGGGAATGAACAAGATGCAATGGTGAGATACAAAGCAAGGCAATGGCATAAGGGTTCAAGTAGAGACCTGGCATCAACTATGATGCACCCTATTCACTTGTTATGAGAGGAATCATGTTCTGATATCTTATCTCGATGGAAGCTAACATGAATTTGAAAATACAGTCGATGGATGTTGTGACTACATATTTATGTATTGCTAGATTCAGAAATGTACATGAAAATCCATGGAGGACTTAAGATCATGAAGCCAAGAGGAAACAACAACATGTATAGCGACTACTAACAATGGTCGTTGTGTGGGGTTGAAACAATCTGGAAGGATGAGTAGTTCAACCATTTGAGTAATTTTCTCATGAAGAGAGGCTATACAAACAATGACGATTGTACCTATGTGTTCATAAAGAAATTCCATGATGGATTTTACATCATCTCTCTGATGATTTGAAGATTATCATAATTGTACGTAAGGGACATCAAGGAAGCAATGAGTTACCTAAAGACAAAGTTTGACATGAAAGACTTTGGTAAAAATAAGTTCTTCTTGGGCATGCATCTCAAACACCAGTGACCTAAGGAAAAGAGGGTACCTGAAAAAATCAATATGAATCAGTGCCACCCTTTAAGAACCCATATGGTTGTTCGATCATTGCAAGCAGATAATGACCCATTTGGACGCATGGAAAGATGAGAAAATTTTTGGAGCTAAAGTTCCCTACCTAATGTCATCAAAGCACTGATGTACATTGCAAGCTGCACCATACCTTATATTGCATTGTAGTACTTGTTGGCCAGGTACATTGCCGCCCCCAACAAAAAAGAATTGGGTTCGTATAAAAACCATCATGAGATACCTAAAAAGCAGACACGAGCTTATGTTCTAGTTCTGAAAATTCATGACTTGACCATGGTGGGTTATGTAGATGCTAGCTATATGTCTAGTCCTAATAATGTCGGGTCCCATACTGGTTTATTTTGTGTTTCTCCATGGTTGTACAACAATTTCTTAGTGGTCTATGAAGCAGACCCTAGTTGCCATATCAAACTATGAAGATGATGTGTTTGGTTGAGACTGATGATTAACCACATCCAAAAGTCATGTGGCATAAATACCGTCAATTCCTGTATCATTGTCTACGAAGAAAAGGTGGATTGTGTTGCACAAATGCATGAGATACATTGGAGCAATCTCACAAAGCATATGGCTTCTAAGCTCTTTTACCCCATGAGGTCTAGAAGAGCAGACAGATAAATATCATGCATAATAAGTCATGTGAAAATCTAGCTTTGTGTCTCTGTATTGCAAAAATATGTTACGACGTCTACATGAGAAGATTAGGGAACTAGCAAGTTCAAGAGGAGGCAACTTTGAGGTCATAGCTTGAGGCTGTAATTGTGAAGATCAACTATTGTATTTTGTTTCTCTTGGTGAGTTTTTTCCACTAGGTTTTCTTTAAAATTTGATTTTTAATGAGGCACCAAGTGCAACACAACCTATGTGTGTAAAGTACTATTTTCTTCTACCTTTTTATCACAGGGTTTTTGGATGGAGTTTTTAACAAGACATATAAATACCACAAATTTTGCCAAGGGTGATGAGGACATCAGTCCTCTAGATACAAACCTTGGAGATGAAGAAGGCCGGTGTGGACATGCAAGTCATGGTGGAGGCCCAGTCCAACTCAAGTTGGAGTCTATCTCGGATTTTAGGAGTAATCTCCGGTGAAAACATTGCCCAGGACACATAGAGACTCCGTTTTCTACAATCAATATATGCACGAAAAGATAATTTCATAAGACAACCAATGGTGTTGACATAGAAAATGCACCAGAGTCAACAAGAATCATTAAAATAAGTTAACATTCAAAATCTATTAGGGTGCGGTGACACCGTCTTTTGATCTGTTGGGCCATGTATTGTCTTAGAGCCCATTAAGGAATGCGTCCAAGGGTATGCACGTCCAAGACATTATAATTAGTTGCCATCACACTCGTTAGGGTTTGGTTTTTGTTTGGTTCTCATTTTCCTCATGAAGCGAACATTATTCATAGCACTTGTAACATTAAGTTTGAGTGCTGTGAATAAGGGCCCCTATTATTGTTCGTTTGTGCCGACTAGTCCTTTCGAATCAAGACTTGACCCTAATACCAGATTGATATACTTCATCTATATTTGCAATATCATATTATGCCATTTATGTTCTTGCTTGTATTCTCCATTCACTTGCAGGGAAATCCTTTTAGGCATGGTCAATCATGTTATACGTGGCCGATAACCAGCAGAATTGTGGTGTTGTGGTTGCAAGAGTTCGAATCATACTTGGTTTGAAGCTTGGATGGTGCATGTCCATCAATCAAATCTACCATAGCACGTCTTCATCGAAGGGGGAGTGTTGTGAAATCAAAGTGAAAAATAATTACGAGAAACTATGACTCTGAACAGCGGTCAAATTAATGAGAAGAGTGTAGAAGTTAAATTGAAGTAGCAGTGTTCTGCTTCTTCCTTCCATAAAAGGGATGCATGAAGAGCTAAAAGGAACACCTCTATATACACGTTCATGTTTTGGAATCATCCAGAAATAGAAGAACTCAATTCCATCTCCCAACACCTGTTCTATGTGTTTTGTGCTTGTGTACCGATCAGCAGGAAGAACTCAATTTCTAACAAAGACAAAGTGGTATATTGTCACACATAATTCTTGATCATGATTCAATACATGTATATACATCTGGGATGGGCCGAACTGAGGTTTGGTGCAGACTATAGGACCCGGTGTCCTAGTGTATGTTAAGATAATGAAATTAAATACTATTGTGTCTCTGGATTAGTTCAAAACCGTTGTATTTAAGAGACAAGTAGAGATCAGTTGCTGCTTTTTACTTGCACCAAATAAGTTAGTTTCTGCAGGAACACTAATGATAATGTTTCAGAGGCACGGCAGCAGTGTCATGAGTCCCACCCCATCAGCATGTTGGTGACTGCATCCACAATCCTGCTCCGCAGGGCAGACGAGAGCTCATGCTCCTCACCAAAGTGTAATCTGTAGACTTCCCACTCCCTATCTTCCACAACGTGCCTCCCAATCTCAGCCTACAAACATCACAATGTTCCATCACTTGTGAAGAGATGTTTATCGGTTAAAAAACCATCTATGATCAATCACTATTAAATACGCACAAGGATAACCAACATATACCATACCAAGAAGATTCGTTTCTGAAGATTCTTGAGAGCAAGGGTGATGTCATAAAACACCAGCGGTCTACCCTTTCCAGAAACCTCAACTGGGTTTGCTACAAGCAGCTCTGTGTCAGGACCTCGGTTCACCAATGCCACACGTAGTGGTCGGTGGACCTCCATTCTTAGGCGATAGCACAGTGCTCTCTGCCTGTGCTGATCAAGGATCTTCTTCCCATCTGATTGCACTGCGAACAAATCAATCTCGCACCTTCCATTTTGGCTCGCATAGAATCGGCCATATGAAATCTGATAGCAAACAAAATTCCACTCGCTTTCTTCACTTTGTTTTAAAAAGAGAGAATACAGTTGCCACAAATTAGTTTTTCTTGGATCTTGTTGTTACCTGAATGTTGCAGTCTTTGACCGTCCTCATGATATCATATAGGAGGCCCTTATGGTCACCACACTGAATCTGAATAAGAGTATGGACAGTGCTAAGCGAGTTGTCCATTGTCACGGAGATGGTACCACCCCTTGTGCTGATCGATTGCTCCTCTATGAGATTTGTGTTAAACATCTGTTCCATAATAGCAGGCGTCAGCGAAGCCCAGGATTGGAGGCAAGACAACATGTCTTCACCAGCAGGATCTATTTCACAACATGTCAAGGAGTCGCCTAAGACACTCTCGAGTTTGTCCTGAGTTTCTTCTCTTCTGTTCTTTGTGTGCAGAAGCTCCCTGAAATTATTCCAGACTGTTCATTGATAACCATCTAAAGGAAGACATAGACCTAAACCGTATTCTTAATGGTGGAATTTACTACACAATGCACGGTGCCACATTATGATGTAAAAGAAAAGAATGGATAATTGTTGATATCTGAGCCAAGATGCTCGATCAATAATACAAAACTATAGATTTTTATCATGTTATCACAGAATAATAGTTTCTGGAATTTAGAGACAAAAAAGATATTCTCATAAGGCACTGAAAAGGATGTGTTTGGAGATAAACTGACCTGGCATCTGTGATGAAAAAAAGATCTAGCACACTCCCATCAGGCGTGGTAGAGACCTTCACCCTCCGAATCGTGAGCTCTAGCTCGCACAAAACGCGTGTCACATCTGTGGAACACAGAATTCCCAGGAAGAAGATCCAAAATTAGACCTTTTCGAGCTACCTCCAAAAGAGACTTTTTTTGGGTTCAATTGTAGCAGTCCTTCGCTTACATTAAAAATCAAATTCACTGGATGGATATAAGTTACCATACCTAATTACTAGCAATACTATTTCGGCGTCATTATAACCTTGAAAACGGAAGAAAAAGAACCCCTACAATCTCCTAGAGACACACGTGCAGTGCAAGTGCAACACAATCATAGTGACTCCAATGGCAAAGAAATGCACGCTAATGGGTAGGGAACACTAATTTAGGCTAGTACTTTTCATAGAACAAATCAATCAGGTAGGGCTACCGAACTAGGCAGGCTATCATTACTGAATCTAGCTAGTACTTTGCATAGAACAGAGACAGAGCAATACAGGAGATGGAGGAGCGGAGGTGTTAGTGTTACCATGCAAGAGCCCCATCCGGTCGAGGCAGCATAGCTTGAGCAAGAAGAGCTGTGGTGCGGGAGGCGCCACGTCCTGTAGGCCAGCCGCCGCGAGGTACGCGTTGTCGAATCCGAACGGCGGCGTGACGGGGCAGAGCTGAAGCAACCTGTCCTTGAGGAGGTCCCATGGCACGGCCACGGGCCGCCCCCCGCGTGGCAGCACCCAGAGCACGATGTAGCACCACCGCCCGTCCGTGCTCATGTCTCCCTTGACGACGCTGAGGCCGAAGAGGAGGACGACCCGGCAGAGGTCGCAGCCGAGGCCCGTCTTGTCGGGGCAGCTCACGGTGACGACGGTGGGCTCGCCAGCGGCGTCGGCGTGGCGGATTTGCACCACGTCGTCGCTGGGTATCCCCATCAGTGCTGGGGGTGTCAGCAGCAAGCCCGTCGATGTGCTCTGCGAGGAACGCAAGCAGCTGTTCTAGACACTAGACAGGGAGTAAGGGAGGAGAGGATCCTCCCCTCCTGCTAGGGCTAGGCTGCTGCGGCCGCGGGGACAGACCGACAGCGGAGGCGGCGGTGGAGGTGCACGGAATCTTGGTGGATGGATTCGCTGGTCTGAGCGAGATCCCCTCCTTGGCTCCTTGGTCCTCTTCTCTCACTCATCTTCTTGGGGGAGAAAAGGAGAGGTGCCAATGAAAAGTGATCCGCGTGTCGTGGACAAGTCAACAAGGCATACGGCAGCCCAACATTGGTTGGTCGGTGAAATTTGTTTCCATTTTGCTCTGTTACTTTCTCCACGTCTTTAACCTAATTACCTAATCCTAACCTAATTGCCAAAAGAGAAGGGTGATCAACCAGAGTGGGTAATTTTGTAATCTGACAGCTAAATGGAGTCCCTCCTAATTCAGACTCTGTTTGAAATAAATTTATACCTAATAATAAAGAAGCAAAATTTTCATCTTTTTTTGGTCTATTTATTTTTTTCCATCTTCCTCTAACTACAAGGAAGAGTTTATTCTGTCTAGACCTAAATTTAAATAAAACAGAGAAACGTCAGAAAACAGGAACCAAAGCAAGTACAAAGTGGAAAACTATATGTATGTGATTGCAAATCGCATAAATAGAAAACTTGGACTGTTTAGAATTCATGATTTTTTTTTTGAAATTTCAAATTTTTCAATGAACAAAGCATACACTCCTTCCGAGCATGGAGAGTTGAACCTCCTATCCTCGATACACAAACAAGTAGCACCACACAACATAAGCACGTGCTCATTTCGTAGACCTTGGAAAGTTGCACATCTCTCATCTTAGTGCTATCAACCATCTTTTAGTGGTAGGAGGTGCTTTTCTTTCTATGGATCTAAATTATCGCCGAAAACGAAGATGAATTCATTTTTCTCATCCACACAACACTTGAAAAAAGTAGCCCCTCCCAATCATCTAAAAAGGAAGCAATACACAATTCTATTTGAAATGGACCAGCCACATTTATTCATGAAACTTTAACATGGAATGAGAGGCTGTGTGCAAAAGGTGGTTCCATATCGAAACCAAAAAGGAAGCAATATACTATCCGGAATGGAGCCGCAGTTATTCATGAAACTCTAACAGGGCATCAGCCGTATGCAAAAGACAGTTCCATATGGAAAGAGATTTTTCAAAGCTCTTGTTCAAAGATTGCGTGAAAATAACCTTCTTGTTGATTCAAGGTATCTATTTGTGGAAGAGTAATTAAGCATATTCTTTTACGCAATATTAAAGAATGCAAACAATCGAACATTATTGCAAGATCAATTTCAGCATAGCGGAGAAACAATTAGCCCAAAGCAGTGCTCACTGCTCAGTGTGCTTTGAGCCCTCACAATACAATACTCTATCACAGAGTCCAAGACAATTAATTACATATTATTTATAATATTTTGCTGATGTGGCAGCTTATTTATTGAAGAAAGAGATAGAAAAAATAAGACTCCAAGTTTTATATAGACTCTAAGTCCACATTGTTCAAGGTAATAAATAACTTTAGACTCTATAATAGAGTCTGCATTGTGAGTGCCCTTAACACGACTCACATGCAACCATATATGACTACCTTCTCTACACCAGTACCGTATCTTAAAACAACCTAAATTTGCTCCATACTTCTAGGTAATCTATTTTTAATGGGTATATAAAGTCATAATTAATTTTATTTGTGGTTTTGAAATTAAGCATAGAACAAACCTATAAAGAACTGTATTGGAGCTATTGATGGCACTTACATTCCAATGACTATTCCTCTCGAACAACAAGCGACATATAGAAACAGAAAACAAGGTCTATCACAAAACATGATGGTTGCATGTGGATATAAATATCTGCTTCTCATGCAAGAGTTCTCCAGGATGCACTTAAGTGGAGATGAAAACGGCACAGATATTTTCCGACCATATCTGAGACTGAATTCGTTTATAGAGGTTTTAATCCGTCCATATCTGAGTCTAGATATTCGAATATTTAAACCGCATATTTATGATGTCAATATCCAATTATATCTTATCCGACATGATTGATACTATCCGTATTCGAATCCGAATCCGAACAAAAATATAAAAACAAATATAATATCAGTAATATTTGTCCGTACCCGATCCATTTTCATCACTACTTAACCATGGATTTAGTGTCCCTACCGGTAAATTCTACCTGGTAGATGTGGCTATGCTAACACACTAGAATTTCTTGCTCCATATCATGGAACTAGATACCATCTACAAGAACAGAGAAGAGTTTGACAAAAACCACAAAATCACAAGGGATTATTCAATCTATGACATGCTCAACTCTGAAATCATATAGAGAGAATTATTGGTATATTAAAAATGAGGTATCCCATATTAAAGGCTACATCACTATATGATATTGACACACAGGTTGATATCTCCATAGCTTGTTGTGTACTCCCTCTGTCCCATATTAGCTATCATTTTTAGTTTGCGTGTCGCAAGTTTAACTCGATTTGTAAAAAATACATCAATATTTGTATCTCTAAATAAATTTATTAAAAAACTCGATTTAAAGATCTTTCCGATGACACTAATTATTTAATATTAATGTTAATATTTTTTAATATACATTTTGTTAAAGTTATTTCTCGGAAAGCGAGAAATAATTTTAGAACGGAGGGAGTAACTTGTAATTTCAATAGAGATATGTCATTGGCCTGTGGTGCTACCGAAGATATCAATCAAAATAGCATGCAGGTTGTACCGGAAGGAGATGTGCCATCATTTAACCATTTGCGCCAAGCTAGAAATGATCTCTACTATAATTGATCAGTTCGAATCATCTTCCTCCACTTCAGAAACTCTGTCGCTGAGTATTCTAACTATTATGTATCTAAAAGATTACACACAAAAATTTATTTTTATTAAAATTAAGGGCTCATGAAGAAACTGTTGTAATATGATCTAAATTATAACTATGGGGACGTCTAAATGGCCCACGGTTCAGGTTAAGTTTATTAGCGGATTTGTTTTCGTATTTGACTACAGTCAGTCAGTCCTATAAATACATCTTGTAAGCCATATGGGAAGAGTTGTGAGAGAGACAACTCATTATTCCCTGCGTTCTATAAACTCTCATTATATAGTGAAGATCGCCGGTTGGCGTCCATGGTTTTTTCCCGCAAGGGTTTTCCACGTAAAAATTTATGCCTCGTGTTCGATCTATTATTGCATTATTTTCGAAAAAGTGGTATCAGAGCCAGACACGGTAGATAAGTACTCTTTTTAACCGTCAACGTAGCACGAGAAAGGACTTAAGTCAGAATACTATCTAGTTATAGGGGTTATCACTGATAGAATTCCACAAGTTTTGGTGATTGTCTATTTCTGCAGGGGTTATCGAAATAAGAACAAAGGGAGGTCCACATGTCAGATTTACATAGAGAGAATACGTGAAATGTCAACTCAGGAATACTCCAGAAGGTTTGGGAAGACATCACCTGAAAGGTGGGGACCACCTGCCATAGGGCAGGGGCGAGCGCCCCACCCTATTAGGGACGGCCGCCCGGGGCTCTCAGCCAATCACAGTGAACCTCGCGGATTCTGCCTCCACCGACTTTGAGGATTAATCTCAAGCGCACATTTAAGTTGGTTTGATCCAAAGGCTGTGGTGCTTCCTAAGGGGGCTATAAATAAAGACCCTAACCCCCCTCCTGGAGGAGGAGTTCATAATTATTCTCTGAGAAGATCAAGAGAAGAATTAGACAGAGAGGGGTCCCTCGAATGGATCTGTCTCTATAGGTTCTTAGCCACCATCTCAATTAGATCTCTATAGTTCTTTAGCATAGCTACATAGGAATAGATCTAGAAGGAGTCAAGTTAATCTTGGAGTCCGGATCAATCTTCAATTCTTGTAAACTCTTATTCTCTTTGTTATATTTATATTAGTTCTGCTACTATGAATATGACATTGATCTATTTGATTATATCGGAATTGACTTTATTCTAATTATATTGTTCTTAGTCTACTTTGATTATATGCTTAGCGTAGTTAGATTAGAATTATGTTTATGTAGAAGATCATATAGCGCTTACTCATTAGGCCGATGGGTAAGTGATAGATATTGTGTAGGCGAGGTGCCTAGACCGTATTTATATGCGATTACCCCTTATAGTCCGGAGTTTGACGTAGATCGCGGGAGTGATAGTCCTGTTGTGTCCTTTGTATTCCTCTTCTCCTGATTATAAGGATTGTAGAGCACCATTATTATAGGGAAGTAATTATTATGTTCATGATCTTTCTTGCTAATATCACTATGCATAGATATAATCTTTTCTAGTGATGATGCTAGGTATACTTGCACTAATCATTGTATGCTTTGATAGTATAGTTAGAATACTTAGGATTTATTCTTATAGATTGTCCTAATACCATGCTAGTGCTATAGACTTAGAGTAATCTAATTAAATCTATCATGTTTATCTTATGGCTATGAATTCTTATTTTTCCTCCTTCAATTATTATTCATATTCATATAATTATCTTATATGACGCTTTACCTGCATGAGAGATAGATAAGACATCGTTAAGGTCTCCATGATTACATGCAGTGCTCATTGCTCATTATCCATTGCAAGTCCTTTCCTAGTGGTAAAAATATAAATAACGATACTTGGAATACTCCTGGTTAAAATGCTACATCGGTATTATCTGTGCGCTTACGGATCCTTTATTTATTTATTCCTAGAAAAGCATATAGATTTAATATCAGCACTTCTACATCATGTTAGGGATGACAACCTAGCTTAAGTGATGTTAAGTAATTATGACGTCGTTGCTAGGGATAGGTTTAGAAGTCTATTTTTAGTAGTTGCGTTAAGAAGTGTCAACAAGCATTTTTGGCGCCATTGTCGGGGATAGGTTTAGAAGTCTATTTTTAGTAATTGTGTTAAGAAGTGTCAACAAGCAGATTTGATGCCATTGCCGGGGCAGGTGAAAGCATCAAAGGATAATGAGCATCACTACATCAACTCATGGATTGAGCACCATCCACCCTTCTCACTCATGCAGCTTTACCCTTGTATTTTTGTCTATTTTTATCATATGCAGGGTAATGTATGGACATGTTTGATCTCTCAAATAACTTTGTTGATAATCTAGAGACATTGATCTTGAAGACAAAGGCTAGGTTGAGAAGATACAATCAACATCTCAGCTTGCCAATCCTCCTAAGTCAGAAGATCAACCTACTCAAAGTTTGACACCAGAGATTGACGCCATGGCTGACGAGTCACTTCGTGAGTTCTCAGCTCCCACTATGGCCAACATCCATACTAGACCAGCTGTGGACATTAATGGGTCATTTAAGCTCAAGCTGGCGCTGATCAACATGGTGCAAGCAAACCAGTTCTGCGGGAAGGCCCATGATGATGCTAGTGCTCATCTCCAACACATCCTAAAGATTTGTAGCACTTTCACTATCAAGGACGTCCCTAGAGATGCTATATTACTTCACCTTTTCCCATTCTCACTCTTCGGGAAAGTGAAGCAATGGTTCTACGCCAACAAGGAGAAGAATACTACGTGGGCACTATGTTCCACCAATTTCCTGGCTAAGTTCTTTCCCACAAGCATGACCAATGCTCCGCATGGGAAGATATCGAGCTTTCAGTAACAACATGATGAGACAGTCCCAGAAGCTTGGGAGCGCTTTCAAGATTACATACTCGAGTGTCCTCATCATGGCATGGAGAATTGGCTACTCATGCAGACATTCTATCATAGGCTCGGCAACAACACTCGCGAAACCATGGATGCTACTACTGGAGGAGCATTCTTATCACGTCAGTGCTCTTGTAGAAAAGATGGCATCCAATCAAGGTTGAAGTGAATAAAGAACACAGACCTGCAAGAGAGGTGGAGGAATGCACCAGCTTAAGGAGGTAGATATGCTAGCTGCCAAAATGGACCTGCTGATGGAAAGACTTGACGAAAGAACCATTGAAAAGAAGGAAGTCATGCACATTCATGATTCTGGCATGACTTGTGAAGAGTGTGGAGAAACTGGGCATACAAGTACTAACTACCTAGAGCTAAGGGAGGACGTGAACTACATCAACAAGAACAACTACTACTACCATCCTCAGCAAAATCAAGGCTGGAGTCAGCAACAGCGGCCTAACTACTCAGGTAACTACTTAGGTAATTACCAAGATAATGATTCTTACAATAACACTAATCAACCACCTTTAAGAGAGTTAGTGCTTAATCAAGGCAAGTTAATGGATAGCCTATCTAAGAAGCTAGCATCTAATCATAAAACTTTAGAATTAATTAATATTAGAATAAAAAGTTTTTCAAATGCTATCAAGAATTAGCTTAGCTTTAATAAGATGCTAGAATCTCATTTACAACAGCTTGCTCCTTTTGCTACCGCCAATGATCAAGATAAGATTCCTAGACAGCCAAGAGAATTAGAAACTGCAAATCTTATAGACATCTTTAATGCAGGAACCTATTAGAGTAACGCTCCGAGAGGAACATGGTTAGACTCGTCTCTACCCACCAAGAAAGGTGATCCAGGGAGACCAGTTATTTCGATCACCATTGGAAGTGCAAACTCAACGAGGCAATCTGTGACTTTGGTGCAAGCATCAATATCATGCCTAAGGTGATATACGAGAAACTCTTCAATTATCCTTTATCACACACAACAATATGTTTGCAGCTTATAGACAGTCACTCTACTGGGAATCATGGAAGAGATCTGCGTACAAGTAGACAACTCGTATGTTCCTGCAGACTTCACAGTGGTGAACACTAGTACCGATGAGAGGTCGCCTATCATCTTGGGATGACCATTCTTGAACACTGTCGAAGCTATCATCTATGCCACCACTACCAAGATCACTTTCAACATCAAGGGAAATAGGGAAGCCTTTTCTTTTAAGAACAAGACATTGTCAATCCCTGCTCAAAAGGAGACATACAGCGATAGGAACAAGAGCAACACCTAGAATAAGGCCAAGACCAGGAACAAGGGCAAACAGAAGGCCCAGAAGACTAAGGCAGCACAGATGGTTACTGCAATCCGCATGGAGTATGACCACCTGCTCAAGTCCCCACATCGGATCAAGAAGGACGATCTAGGTGTCTTGACCATTCTATGCTCCATCAATAGATGCTACTTCTACAACACTATATGTGACACCAGATCAGGTGTCAACATAATGGACAAGGTAACATATGAATTCTTATACGGTACTATGCCTATGGACCCTACCTATGTGCAACTGTAGTTGGCGGACCAGTCCTTTCGCTTCATGGAAGGGATAGCCAAAAACATCCCTGTCCAGATTGAAGACCACCACGTCCCCACTGACTTCTTGGTCATCAACATGGGAGAAGAATGTGATCCACCCATCATCTTAGGAAGACCGTTCCTCAACACTACCAAGGCCACTATATACATTAGAACAGGGGAGGTCCATTTCCAATTCCCCTTAGAGAAGGTACACCTACATTTCAATAGCAATTATATAATTAAGGAAGATCCCAAGAAGAATACGTCAAGAAGAAGGCGATGTACCCACCACTAGAAGAAAAAGAATATTGTAGACAGATGGGCCGACTATGAAGGAGAGGTTTCAAGATTTGAAGATCGATACCCTAACAGGAGAATGCCATCAAGGAGGAGGTATCAGCAAAAGAAGAGATAATAATTCTAGACACTCTCCTCTAAGTCGTCATCACCTACAAGCTAGGTAGGTATGGAAACCCAAGGTAAATTCAAAACTAAATCCTGCTCAGGACATAGAACATGTGGCGTCGTCCGATGCGCCCCTCGATCACTGAGCAATCAAGAAGGTCATGTTCAGAGGACTTAAAATCACCAAACGCCGCACCAAGAGGTAACTTGGTATTTATCTGCATTTTCCTTATGCATATTTACTTCTTTTAATTGCATTAGTAGTTGCATCTTTATCGCGACATTAGAAAAGAAAATAGATATGTTTTACATTACATCTTGAAAATACTATGCCCCATGTATTTAATATGTGATGCAACAGCTCACATACTTGTCTACTATGGAGGCATAAAAATAATTTTTAGCATATTTATTTCCCTGTCTGCATATCATGAAAAGGATAAAAATATATTAATCCTGTAAAAGATAAATGGGTATAAGAAAGTTCTAGACTCCCAAGGCTTAGAGGTTTATTACTAATGCTTAATCAGTTCCACAAGCTTTGTTGTCTATTTGAGCTTCACATGCTTTAAAGGATCAAGAAGAATTAACAGGCAGAAGGATGTCCTATTGGAGTACTGTCCACATCAGGCAAGTGTTGTTTCTGACAACATGTACCCATGACACTCCAGGAGGATTAGTACGCCCTCACTGCCTGTCAGCAATCTCAGCAGACTATGTCAACATCCAGCTTGGGGAAGAGCAACCCCCGTGTACTGAGCTAAGTATCTCTTACTTGCTCATCTATCTATTCCTAGTACGTTATGACAAGATAAAAAGATGAATAACCTTAGAAACCCAATAAATATTTTATCTTTCATAATTAATTTTGCTAGCTGTGGAGAGATCTTAAGGAATCTGTTAAAATAAACCTATAGAATAAACTCTTATATGGGGATAATGAATAGTTGCTCTACCGTAATTTCTTGCAAGTATCTAGTTTTCAATCTTGTACTCTCGTGAGTTTTAGACACAACTGTTTAGACTTAAGATTTTGCTCTGAGCCTAAAACTTGTGGGTAGCAAATGCTTGATCTAAGTCTAGGTAGTTCACGGATATGATATGGGAAGGTTTTGAGCTGCTATCAATCTTGCTCCTAGAGATACTAGAGTTCTGGAGGACTTTATTTTAAAATTTTTAAATTGCTACATGATGAGTTCCTTTATGATGAGAGTTTAAATTCCTACCATAGCCAAATACTCATGCCTGCTAGATTAGGATAATGTCCACTTATATTTCAACCTATAAGCATTGGGTAGTTAAGCTGTGTACACCCTAAGGAACTAGCCATGCAGTTAAAGTCAATATTATGTGCTCTCCATCCATTGATCTTAGCTACTTCTGTCCTCAGAAGTACGCAACCACTTACATCTACCACATTCACTATGTGCTACTTCTGTTTGTGGAAGTACCACCCACATATACGCACTACACTCTGTGTTGTTTCTATCCTGGAGACACGCACCCATGCTGCTCCTACCCAAGGAGTACACATTCCTTCATTCACCCATATACATTCCACATCGACTTAGAAAATGTTCTACTCCTACACTAGGAGAAGATACCCGAAAATATCCATTGCTATTATATATTATTTTACTTATCCAATAAAGCTGTAGTTATTTCAGTTGATACTTCCTATTGTTAACAGTAAACTAAAAGGGTTGGCTGATCACTAATAAAATGAGAAAAGAAAGAAAGAGGACAAAAGTCCCAATGCAAAAGAAAAGAAAGACAGCCAAATCCTTATTCTCAGATTAGGGAGGTATGTTATCCTCAAGGAGCAATTGTAGAATTAGATATTCACCATTATCACACCTTTCATTCTTATCACATCACTTCACTTCACTCATATGCACATATGACTTGATTGTATAATTAGTTTCTCTGGATCCACAGTTTAACTATGCAATACATGTAAGTAGGTTTGAATTGTCTTTCCCACCTTTGAGCTCCACATAAGCCAATTAGAAGTAGGGTGAGAAAGAGAAGGCAACTATGCCTTAGTCCTACAAATACCACATATTTTGAGAGCAGAGAGAAGGCATACTCACTTGCCTTGGAGAGGATCCAAAAATACCACATATGAGAGACTAGAAAGTGTCATACAATGAAACTCTGAGTTTTATTTGAAAATCATACAAAAACTCTAGAATAATAGTTGATCAAAGAGTGAGTAGCATAGTGCTCGACTTAACTGTTCTGTCTTTCAAGTGCCCAAGACCTAAGTGATAGCTATCCATGGTTAAAGGTAATATGGGTGAGTCCTGGGTCAGAATAGTTCACTCTAATCCTGAGAAGAGTCCTTGTTTGAACGCTTGTGTACTTGTGAGGCGTGAAAGTATTGTAGCAACTCCTGATCCATCACTGAGTCTATCTTTGCTCAGGGATGAGCAAAAGGTATGCTTCGGGGAGTTTGTTGATGGTAGATAAGTACTCTTTTTAACCATCAACATAGCATCGGAAAGGACTTAAATCAGAATACTATCTAGCTATAGGGGTTATCACTAACAGAATTCCATAAGTTTTTGTGATTGTCTATTTCTGCAGGGGGTTATCAGAATAAGAACAAAGGGAGGTCCACATGTCAGATTTGCATAGAGAGAATACGTGAAACGTCAACACAGGAATATTCCACAAGGTTCGGGAAGACACCACCTGAAAGGTGGGGCCCATCTGCCATAGGGTAGGGCAGGCGCCCCACCCTACCAGTTTAATCTTAAGCGCACGTTTAAGTTGGTTTGATCCAAGGGCTGTGGTGCTTCCTAGAGGAGGAGTTCATAATTATTCTCTAGTAAGATCAAGAGAAGAACTAGACAGAGAGGGGTGTTGACGGTCCTTAAGTACTAAATTTAACCATCAATTAAACATGGAAAAGGATCAATATGCACCAAACATCTATAATTAGGGTTTTATCTGACAGAATTCCACGAGCTTTGGTGTTTATCTATTTCTGCAGAGGGTTATCAGAAAATATGGAGAGAAGGCCCACATGTCATGTTTACAACGAGATAATTACGTGCCGCGCAATTTTCCTCAATCTAGAAGAGTCCAGAAGCCACGGGAACGAACGGGAGACCGGACGGGCTCGGGGGCAGGGCGCCCGCCCTCCCCCCTTGGGCGCCCGCCCTGGCCAGGAGTCCAATCCGAACCAAACTCTTGGATCGTGCTCCACCGACCTAAAGGATCAAGGAAAACCATGCGATCAATGTTGGTTTGATCCAACGGCCCAAATTCACTTGAAAGGACTATATAACCAAGGCCTCTCCACCCCTGGGGGAGAGAAGAGAAGAGGAGAAATCATTATCAGAGGTAGCCATCAAAGTTATGGTTTAGAACTTCTCTCCCACAGAGAATTAGAATTAGCTACTCCCTAATCCTTCAAGTTTAGAGGTTTGATTAGATAGCAATTAGAGAAGTAGAGCACTATGCTCTGGATTCGGATCTTCGGTAATAAAGATTGGTATTATTCATATCTTTCTCTAATACTTTGTTCTAATTACATTATGTCTCTATTTATTATGCTCTTAGTTTGCTCTAGTTCTATATTTGATATAATTATGATTGATAATGAGTTTATGTATAAGTTTGCAAAGCGCTTAGCTCTTGACTCGAGGGAGTTAAGTGGTAGATCACATGTGTGCGTGGTGCTTAGATGTTATTTACCTACAAATGTATCCTATTGGCCGGGTTGTGTGGTAGTTCGCGATAGTGACAGCTTCGTTGATTCTTATATAGTCCACCCTCCGTCGATAGGACAGGCAGAATTTGTATTGCGGAGTAAGTCTTACGATGTTCTGATTTACTTTAGCAATGTTCCTTATACATGAATGAAGAGTCTTTTATGCTATACATGATCTTGTAGATAACTAGAGTAGATTGTGACTTAATAGATAGTAGATAACTTAGAATCCATTCTCTAGCTAATCCGACGTCACCTACATATATGAGGAGTAGTCTATTTTCTAATCGCTGTGTTATTTACCCATGAACTTCTAATTCATTATCATTATCTTTATGGTTTACCCCCTGCCAAAGTAAGTGACTGTGTGACGAGTTTCTCATTAGTAATCATGTTCTTGCAAGTTTATCTCTAGTCTATGCCTTGATAGATTTAATCCTTATCTTAATTTCACCCCTTGTTCTCTTAAGCAAAATTATAAATAACGATACCTGGAATACTTATCGTGGTGAAATGCTATAATGAGGTGTTTTATCTGTGCGCTTGCAGATAGAATAGATTATTTTCTAGAGAGCTTTTACATTTATAAATATCTCTGTACACTCTGGCACCATGCTGGGGATGACAACCTAGTATCTAAGTGGTGTTAGCTAGTGTCAACAAGCATGTCTGGCGCCGTTGTCGGGGGACAAAAGGGTAACACATAGAAACGGTAAGGAAAGTTAGGAAATCAGTCAAGGTTATTAACATAAAATATTAGAATAGACTATAGAGAAATAATTGCATAAAAACAGCTCTGCTTTGGCAGGTTCACCCTGTTGTTTTTCTATGTTTATATTTTTATACAGGGTATATCAGGATTGACTTTGGATACATTAAACTCTTCATCATCAGAACCAAAGCAATCAAGAAAGAAAGAAGAAGCTAGCTACCAATTGCTGAAGCTATGGCACAGAAGACCCTGCAAGAATTCTCTGCTCCAAGTCTTGAGAACATTCCAACTGGTCCAAGATTTGCAGTAGAAGAAGGAGCACCTGAGTTTGAGCTCAAGTCAAGCCTCATCAATTTGGTACAAGCTACACAATTCAGTGGAAAGGCACATGAAGATGCTAGTGCACACTTGCAGAATTTCTTAGAGATTGGAAGCACAATCCACATCAATGGAGTTGACAAAGACATCATACTGCTTCGCCTTTTCCATTCTCACTAGAAGGAAAAGCGAGGAAGTGGTTCTACACTCATCAAGATAACATCAACAACTGGACGAACTTGTCAGATGCCTTTATATCAAAGTTTTTCCCTATAGGCAAAACAACTGCCTTAAGAGGAAATATTGTCAGTTTCCAACAGCGGAAGACAGAAACCATTTCAGAAGCATGGGAGCATTTTCAAGGATACATTTTAGATTGTCCTCACCATGGAATGGCTACATGGTTACTTATGCAGACCTTCTACCATGGACTAACCCAGAAGGCTCGTGAGTGCCTAGATGCATCTGCTAAAGGATCATTCTTGGAGCTTACAATTGGAAAAGCAGAGATACTTTTGGATAAGATAGTAGAACACAAAAGCTGGTTCCAAGATAAAGCTCAACAATGTCATCAAACTGAAGAAATACCAGAAGAAGTAAAAGCATTATAAACTAAGATGGAAAATTTGCTCCATTGGATTGACCAGAGGGCCAAGTTCAAAGAAGATCAAAGGACTATTGAGACAACACACAAATATCAAACCACCTCGAGTCAACCCAATAGCAAAGGTATGAATTCAGGTAATCCTTTTAAGCAACTTTCATTAAAAGAGATAATTGCTCAACAAACCAAAATTAATGATTAAGTTAAACAAAGGCTAGATACAAATGAATCATATCTAAAAGATTTACACAATAAAATGGATTTACTATTAACTGCCTATGAGCAAAACACTCTTAATAAAAGGGTATAGCTTAAATTAATAAAGTTAGCTGCTGCACTGCCTATTGCTACTAGAGCAGGTAAAGAATATAACTACTAGAGGAGGTAAAGGCACCAGAGACCCCCCATACCCAAAAGAGAAACAAAGAACATCAGCACCAGTGCAACCAACAGTGATAGAAGAAGAAAGCCTAGTTGAAGCAGAAGATCTGCTGCAACCACCAAAAACTGGAGAAATGAGGAAAGATTTTTACGACACCAACTATTTGCCATTTCCTAGAAGAAACAGAGGACTGCAGTCGGATGAGCAGTTTGGTAAGTTTGTAGAGGTCATTCAGAAATTATATGTCAACATACCTCTACTTGATGCCATACAGGTACCCACATATGCAAAGTATATCAGAGATATTCTTAACAAGAAGAGACCACTGCCCACCACTGAGGTTATCAAGCTGATAGAAGAATGTAGTGCGGCCATCCTCAATAAACCACCAAAAAAGAAGAAGGATCCCGGATGTCCCACTATTGATTGCTCGATCGGAAACCAACACTTCAACAATGCACTTTGTGATCTCGGAGCAAGTGTCAGTGTGATGCCAGCATCAGTCTATGAGAAGCTTGAGCATACGACCCTAGAACCAACATCAATGTGCCTACAACTAGCAGATCAATCGGTTCGACACCCGTTGGGCATCGCCGAAAACATTCCAGTCAAGATCAGAGATTTCCTTGTGCCAGTAGACTTCGTGGTGCTAGACATGAGTCCTGACTCAAAAGTATCCATCATCCTTGGGAGGCCATTTCTCAGCACGGCCAATGCCCACATTGATGTCGGGAAAGGAGAAATCAAGGTCAACATAAACGGAAAAGAAGAACACTTCACATTCAAACCCAGACCAGAGAGAGACCCTACAGTTAAGGAAGTTCATGAAGAAGAACCACTGGAGACACCATCTCTGGAGGAAGGTAATTCAGAAGATTAAATGATTTGGAGGTCTAGCTTGGGGGACCTAAAAATCCCAAACCCTCACCGGGAGGTAAATCGGTATTTATCCGCATCATAAATTCTTGCATAATTAATTCTTGCATTAGTCATATATATTCATAGCATTATTATAATAATAAAAAGCCCCATATAAATAATATTTATGGTGTGTGACAACCCATATTTATTAATTATTGTGGAGGCATAAAAATATTTTCCAGTATCATTTCAATAAGTTTTAATTCTCATAGATTTTCCTGCATTATGTTTAATTATAGCAACCTTCTATAAGCACATCCCATCACATTATTTGATCCACCAATATATCTCCACTCACCAGCACTTTTCCACTAACCAACCACCACCATTGAATTATTTTTTGGCTTAAAGATTAAGCAAAGGAGGGAGTGGAGAAAAAGGAGCCAGGTTGGGCACCAAAGGTGGGCGCCCGCCCTGCCCCCTCTTCCTCCTATAAATAGCCTCTTCGTGCCTCCATCTTCTTCACACAAGCATTCCAGAAAACCACGCAAGTTTCAGTTTCCAGGGAAGGAGCTCTTGTAGTGAAGTAAGAAGAGAGTAGAGAGAAAGAGAAGAGTGGGAAAGAAGTTGGTAGTTTTTGAGTGAGAGGGTGAGTTTCACCTAGAAAGTAGTGATCCCCTGTCCAAAGCGGAAGTAAAAGTTGTTTAGGGGGAGGTTCTGCCAAAATAAAAACTTGTCTTGAACGACTAACCCCTGGACTACTAACATTCCAGACAGCTAACCACTAACATTTTCTCTCACATTTTCCACTAGTTGTGTTTTTGCCAACTTTTGTTTACAGGATGTTTAAGAAGGTGAAGAAAGCAGGGAAGGCTCTCAAGAACATAGGTACAAGGAGTTCATCCCGACACTCCTCACACCCGTCAGAGATGAGCGTCGACCCAACGCCTACACAAGCTCCGTCATCTTCATCTGGTCAGCAAGTCAAGGTCCTTCTCAAGGTAGGAGACCTTGGACTGAAGACCCGAAGGGAAAAGGAAGTTTACCAGCAACTAAAGAACAAAGATTTCATTCACACCCCTACTCTTGATCCAATCTTGCTACAAGAAACAGGTATGGACACTGAATTTGACTTAATTTTCCAGATGTGAGGTTGGACAAATTTTTGGAACATAACTGAGTTGGGTTCTCGTCTTCTCACCCTTGAATTTCTTTGCACTTTACAATATTATGAGGGGGGAATTGTTTTTCGGATGTTCAAACAGGAGATTATGTTGTCTTGGAGAGAACTGAGCGACCATCTTGGTTTCTCTTCAAGATGCATCCTGAACATTGACTTCGACCTACCCAATTTTGAGAGACACAAGTTCTGGAGAGAGATATCTAGAGATAATGTTTATAGTCAAGCCCGAACCAGTGACATGGAACACCCCACTCTTAGGATGTTCCACAAATGGCTTGGGTACAATCTTTTCTATCGTGATGATATTAGGAAGGTAAGAGTAGGAGATTTACAACTTTTATATGCTACTATTAATAAAGTACCCACTTCACCTGTTACACTTTTAGTTTCTCATTGGCTTAGTATACCTATTCTTCAGGGACCAGTAGGATGTACTTCACTTATCATTCGTCCAGCCTCTAGTCTTCAGTTACTAGAAAACTCGTCATTGGAATTCATTGACGAGTTACGCATTTATCATGGCTATGACACATTTAAACAAGCTCGGATGTTGAAGAAAGAAGGGAACATAATGTATATGCTATATGATGATAAAGGCAAGATTCGGTTACCTAACCCGAACCTTGGCCTCTATGTTGTTCAAAATTTTTTGATTGAGATTGCAGCAACACCGGTGAACCAGAGAGCTCCACAATGAGTGGCATTTGAAAGGATGACCACCCATCAAGAACGCACCTGGTATGAAGCTGATCCCGGGCCGAAAGAAGCAGCGCACCTGCATTATCGCGACTACAACCCCCGAGTCTTTCGAGACCCATAGGTTCGACATGCGCAACCACAAGAGCCAACATAGGAGACATGGCCAGAGAGCCAAGATCACCAGTGGACAAACCCGCCTTTCCCAACGGGCAGGTACTCCACGGATCCATATGGAGCTTCAGGATCCAGACCTCCGCCCCAATTTGATGCAGGACGATACTCCGACGCCTCCTACGCTTTCACGAATGACTACTACCAAGAGGCCGACGCTTTCTTCACCCGTACCGACAACACTCTCCTCGACATCCAGAACACGCAAGCAGAACATGCAAGCAGAACATGGATGACTCCTAGAACAGCAACAAAAATAGAACCAGGATCACGCCACTGCAGTACAAGAGCTGAGACAAGATACCACAACAATGAACGACAACATCACAACCATGATGCGGTTCTGGAACATCGGGTAAGACCGACATCAACATCCAGCTTGGGGAGTTCCTCTCCAATTTCTCAAGTAAGTTTTTATTTGTTTTTTTTATTTATTCTTTTCTATTTTAGAATTTTATCTTAAAGAGAAAAACTTAGAAAACCCGATAAATATTTCTTGCTTTAATTTACTGCATTCTATAAACACGAAAACAAAATAAAAAGAGTGTGTAGATAAGTGTGCTTTAATTTTTCTACTAAGTATTAATCTCTAGAAAAATAAAAAGACCAAAAAGATACATGATGGAAATGATGAATAGTTGCTCTATTTGCTTACTTTCAAGTACCTAGCTTTTATATTAGAGTTCTTCCAGGAATTACTAAAACTGAAATTACTATCTATGGGAAGCATAAAACTAAAGTCTAGGTAAGAGAAAGGCATGATATAAAGTTTGAGCTGCTGTTTGTCTTGTTCCTACTACACCATGTTCTGGAGGTTTATTTTGAAAACTTGCAAATCACATGATGAGTTCCTAGTATGACAAAATTCCTACCACAACCATACTTGCTATAACATCTTTTACTTATATTCACATTGAGTTTGATCGAGCTGTGGAGACCCTTAGGAGCTTTTCATGTGGTTAAATTAAGATATTCACTTGTACACATCTACTACACCATCTATCACCATTCATTAAAATTGCTAAAAATATTATCACTCACTGTCCCAAATATTGTTATTCTCTCTCTCTAAAAAGATTCAATGCAGAAGAGGCATGGGTTATGCAAAAATATGCGAGGAAATAAAAAGGGGCAAGTGCCCAGAACCTCGGAAAAGAAAGAAAAAGAGTGAAACGAGAGGTAAAAATGGACAAGTTTCCGGAGTAGAATTAGGGGTACAAAGATGCCCACTTGAGCGAAAAAAATGGACAAGTGTCCGACAGTAGAATTAGGGGTATCTACTACCCACCTGAAAAAAAGAGATAGCCCATGTTCTCCCAAAGCAAAGATCAAAGAAGAGGAGAGATAGCAATATGAGGAGCAATGAGAACTAAGTTTTATTATCACTTATATATTTTTACCATCACTATCATTTACTCCACCACATATGCACATCTTGATTTAATTATATGCTGAGTTCCTTTGGATCCATGGCTCGATTAGACAACATATGTATGAGCTGTTTTTCACTCCTATGAGCTCCACTTAAATATTTCATTAACTATAGGTAAGTGAAATTTTGGTAAGGATCCACAAATACCACATGTAGAAAGACTTGAGAGAATCATTGCTGGGAACTCTGAGTTTTATTTTGAAAACTTATGAAAAACTCTGGAACAAAGGTGAAGTATAGACAGGAGGAATAGTGCTTGACTTAATTATTTTGTCTTTCAATTACTTAAGATTTAGGTGCAGGTACTAAGCTCCGTGACACTTCACTCTAATCTGAAAGAATTTTTATATAAAAGCATGTGTGCTTGTAAGGAAAGAAAATATCAAAGCAACTCCTGATCTGTCTGAGTTTAGCTGTTTGCTCAGGGACGAGCAAAGGGTAAGCTTGGGAGAGTTTGTTGACGGTCCTTAAGTACTAAATTTAACCATCAATTAAACATGAAAAAGGATCAATATGCACCAAACATCTAGAATTAGGGTTTTATCTGACAGAATTCCACGAGCTTTGGTGTTTATCTATTTCTGCAGGGGGTTATCAGAAAATATGGAGAGAAGGCCCACATGTCATGTTTACAACGAGATAATTACGTGCCGCGTAATTTTCCTCAATCTAGAAGACTCCAGAAGCCACGGGAACGAATGGGAGACCGGACAGGCTCGGGGGTAGGGCGCCCGCCCTCCCCCCTTGGGCGCCCGCCCTAGCCAGGAGTCCAATCCGAACCAAACTCTTGGATCGTGCTCCACCGACCAATGTCGGTTTGATCCAACGTCCCAAATTCACTTGAAAGGACTATATAACCAAGGCCTCTCCACCCCTGGGGGAGAGAAGAGAAGAGGAGAAATCATTATCAGAGGTAGCCATCAAAGTTAGGGTTTAGAGCTTCTCTCCCACAGAGAATTAGAATTAGCTACTCCCTAATCCTTCAAGTTTAGAGGTTTAATTAGATAGCAATTAGAGAAGTAGAGCACTACGCTCTGGATTTGGATCTTCGGTAATAAAGATTGGTATTATTCATATCTTTCTCTAATACTTTGTTCTAATTACATTATGTCTCTATTTATTATGCTCTTAGTTTGCTCTAGTTCTATATTTGATATATTTATGATTGATAATGAGCTTATGTATAAGTTTGCAAAGCGCTTAGCTCTTGACTCGAGGGAGTTAAGTGGTCGATCACATGTGGGCGTGGTGCTTAGATGTTATTTACCTGCAAATGTATCCTATTGGTCGGGTTGTGTGGTAGTTCGCGATAGTGACAGCTTGTTTGATTCTTATATAGTCCACCCTCCGTCGATAGGACAGGCAGAATTTGTATTGCGGAGTAAGTCTTACGATGTTCTGATTTACTTTAGCAATGTTCCTTATACATGAATGAAGAGTCTTTTATGCTATACATGATCTTGTAGATAACTAGTGTAGATTGTGACTTAATAGATAGTAGATAACTTAGAATCCATTCTCTAGCTAATCCGACGTCACCTACATATATGAGGAGTAGTCTATTTTCTAATCGCTGTGTTATTTACCCATGAACTTATAATTCATTATCATTATCTTTATGGTTTACCCCCTGCCAAAGTAAGCGACTGTGTGACGAGTTTGTCATTAGTAATCATGTTCTTGCAAGTTTATCTCTAGTCTATGCCTTGATTGATTTAATCCTTATCTTAATTTCACCCCTTGTTCTCTTAAGCAAAATTATAAATAACGATACCTGGAATACTTATCCTGGTGAAATGCTACAATGAGGTGTTTTATCTGTGCGCTTGCGGATAGAATAGATTATTTTCTAGAGAGCCTTTACATTTATAAATACGTTTGTACACTCTAGCACCATGCTGGGGATGACAACCTAGTATCTAAGTGGTGTTAGCTAGTGTCAACAAGGGGTCTCTCGAATGGATCTGTCTCTATAAGTTCTTAGCCACCATCTCAAATAGATCTCTATAGTTCTTTAGCATAGCTACATAAGAATAGATCTAGAAGGAGTCTGGATCAATCTTCAGTTCTTGGTAAACTTTTATTCTCTTTATTATATTTATATTAGTTCTTGCTACTATGAATATGACTTTGATCTATTTGATTATATCGGAATTGACTTTATTCTATTTGCTCTTGTTCTCAATTATATTGTTCTTACTCTACTTTGATTATATGCTTAACGTAGTTAGATTAGAATTATGTTTATGCATGGATCGTATAACGCTTACTCATTAGGCTGATGGGTAAGTGATAGATATTGTGTAGGCGAGGTGCCCCTACTTTATTCTATTTATCTACGATTACCCCTTATAGTCCGAAGTTTGAGATAGATCGCGGGAGTGATAGCCCTGTTGAGTCCTTTGTATTCCTTCTCCTGATTATAAGGATTGTAGAGCACCATTATTACAGGGAAGTAATTGCTATGTTCATGATCTTTCTTGCTAATATCACTATGCATAGATATAACCTTTTCTAGTAACAATGCTAAGTGTACTTGCACTAATCATTGTTTGCTTTGAGAATATAGTTAGAATACTTAGGATTTATTCTTATAGATTGTCCTAATGCCATGCTAGTTCTATAGACTTAGAGTAATCTAATTGAGATGATTATCATGTTTATCTTATGGCTATGAATTATTATTTATCCACGTATTATTCATATTCATATATTTATCTTATGTGATACTGTCACATCCATATTTTAAGAACAAAATAGGATGCATAAAAGACTCATATGTGCCCCAGAAACAGCCACACACATAAGTAGACAAATCTCAAATTTACCAATGCAGTGTTTATTACATAGCGGAACGATAATAAATCACATAGTCTTATACAATAATGGTAATAAGAATAAATAACGCTCTCGATGGAAGCTCCACACAAGGACAAACGTTGACTGGTTGACTTCAAACCTAATACTCATAGCGATAGTCCTCATTCCAATCATCATCATTAGCATAACCTGGGGTGTTGGGAAATTGTAAGAGTGAGCACATGTCGTACTCAACAAGTATAACCAGGGGTTCATGAGGCTCAAAAAGCTAACACGGGTTTTACTGCATTTAGCTTTTAATAGTGGATAGCATGTTCATAAGTAAATAGCAATTGTCGAGGTAGCATAAATAATTCAATAATCACATGATCACTTGTAAGCATAATTAACTCATAGCATAAACGATAATCAAATGAACATAATAACTTAACAAGCTCATCATCCTTAGTATAAGAACGCCCAAGGTCGCTCTTAACCGTGAGCACGGCTAGTATACTAGTTTTAACACTCTACAGAGGTTGTACATCTTTACCCATGAGTCATGATTTACCCTTTCGCCCGAGGTAGCTAATCTCTTAACCCCCTTCCTAGGGAGGTCGGCAGGGATCACTATGAAGCCTTTTAAAAGTTCGTCTAACATGTTAGGGCCGTAAGGTTTTCTAGGCGAGCAGATATAGATGCCCCCCTTCCAAATGGCACAATGACGCGCAACCTATACACATAAGGACAGAGGCTCGCACTATACCCGTGTCGGCAAGCTCCTCTAGCGCCCTTACGGGTAACCTCTAACAAGCTAGAAAAGGTCTTCCTACTGAGCTAAAGCCAGAGCCATTATAGCCCTCATGGTTGCACTGTTATCCCGGTGATCACTTATAGACAAGATCTCATATGGTTATCAGTCATCTTTTAACGTTCATTGCATAGCTATTAATAATCTTACAAGATCATGGATTGCATCAAGCACTAGCAATACTACACCAAAATGCATATCAAGTAGGTAGCAAGGTATCCAGGATAATAAACATCTATGATTTTGCTAAGGTCGACAAGGTGGAAACATGCATATGATATATATGTGTATTTATAAGTGTATAGGTAACAACGATGATCCCAAGTTATACTTGCCTTGATCAAAGCTCTCCTGAGCCTGCTGCTGGTCGTCAAAAGCTTGATCTTGCTCACCAACGTACGGCTCATCGTCTATTCCTAAACATCAATCAACACCATGCAATCCAAGGTAGATAATCATACACAAAGCAAACAAGCTATAATTAGAACATTACACCACAGTGGTAAATCAAAGATAAAAGTTTATGAAAATATTCTACGCAGAGCTACGATCACACAAACGTAAAGTTTACGAAAATCGGAATTAAAACGTAGAAGTTATGAATTTTTCTAAGATTTCCTATAGATAAATAAATAATTAAATGCTACTGCGAAAATAAAAAGTTTCAAAACATAGAAATAATACCTCTAACATGTAGAGCTCGTAAATACGAATCTAACGAAATTTGAATGGACAAAAACGGAGTTAAAACGAATATTTTATAAGCAAAACAAATTCAATGGTAAAACTGTAAATAGCAGAAAGCGTATTTTCCTTCAACCGGCGAGGAATACGCTTTTGAACTCGGAAAGCGAATTCGTTCTCTGGCGCCAAGGACTGTGGAGCAAATACCGAAAAGTTTCAGGGACTCTTAATCAAATTGTTCCCCGAAGGGGTATCTTCTGTTGATGGCCTTTGATCTCCAATCTAACGGTTCACGATCCAGCAGAGAGGAGCCAGGCGGCGGCCGTGTAACACCCTAAATTTTGCTTCTTTGAAAATAGAGCTAAAATAATTTATTTTGTATTTTTGTGCTCATAAAAATATAGGAAAATATTTTTTTAAAAAAATTAAAATTTATCATAGGGTTTCACAACGCTGGTGTGCATATATGCTGGTGCATAAGATTTGATGTAATGTTTGCTTGTTGCTCCTTTGTGTGTTGAGAGTGAGCAAAGTTTCTAAAATGCGCTTAGTGGATCGATCTTTCTTGGCCGGTATGTCTTTATCTTTATCTATAAAAATTCCTTGTTTCTAAGCTCAAGTTTTTATTAGGAGCATCCTAAAATCTTTTCGGTGTCACCTAAATCCCTTCTTTTAGTTTCTCATCCATCAAGCAATCTCTACAAACTTTTCGGTAATTTTTCCAGCTTCTATTCTCATTTTTTGAGCATAATCTAATTTTAGATGCTCCATATTATCTCATCAATAGCTCCAAACACTTTATCTAGGTTCCTCATATTCTATAATAGCTTTGAGAATTTTCCCCGAATTTTTAGAGTTTTTAGAGTATTTTTCGGAGCTTAAATAATAATTCTAGACTTTTATAGAATTATTTTATCTATAAAATTAATTAATTCCGAAAAATAGTAAAACCACTCTTCCTATTTAATGCTCAAATCCCATGTGCAATAATTATAATAAATTCCAAAGACCATGTCTTTATTTATTAATGGGCTTTAATATTTATTTAGGCCATCTCGAGTGTCTCTGATGAGAATCACTACCACGAGGTTTGTCTCACCATTCTCTACACCGTAGTTTTTCTTTGCATCGATCTATCATCTTTTGAATATTTGTTTTCCATCTTCTATGTTTTTGCCGGTGATCCCGACATCTCCTTGCTGCAACTACCTCTCCTGTCGCCGCAGCTGTTGATGCCGTCAGCGGCCCCTCTGTCTTTCTGAGTTCCGCGTAGAGGAAGCAGACGTTCCGTCGATCTTGAGCCTATCACCCTTCAACTTCGTCGCCGCCATCGATCGCAAAGGGCGATGCCGTTTGCTGCTAGCCAGCGACCAGTGCTCGTCATTCTCTTCGGCTGCACGGTGAGCATCTGTACATACTCATTCCTCTTCTAGTTGCACGAGCAACACAGCTTCACGACCGATGACATGGAGCAAGCAGCCGGCCGTCTTAGCTTTCTTGATTAGCTTGATGACCTCACCATAACATCATAATGACATTAAATATTCATTCTTGGCGTTTTCTTTTAGAAAAATAAATTTAGAAATACAATATTAATACACATGTACTTACATTCCAGTAGCTTAGCTTTGTGCCGACGTGATCCATATGTCAGTAAACGATTGATGTTTATGTGCCACATGCTTTTGTATATATTTAAATATTATAAATTGATTAATGATTATTCAAACATGTTTTTAAATAAAAGTAATATAAGGCAATGTCAATCTTTTATATTTAACTGTTAATTAGATTAAAGTCAAATAAAATATGTTCGGTATAATATTCTTATGCTAAATACGGACGTACCAAGCTCATTAAGATATTTTCACGTACACTTGTCTTTTACAAAGTTAAAGTTTAATAATTTGATCAAATACTATTTAGATTAATTATACTTTAGTTTTCTTTATTCAAATATAAATTTGACTTACATTGAATTAAGATATCTCTCCGAAGTATATTGTCTATGCTCTTACAAAACTAAAATAAATGAAGCCAATATAGTTCTTTTTTAAAAAAAACTAGAACTTTTGATTAGATGTTTCTTTTCCACTGTAACTTCGATTAGCGTGCTTTATAAGTCGTGTGCTTGTAGCAATGTGTAGATTAGTTTTCAAACCATTTTATTGTTTGGTGTTTGTTCTAATTCAGTTCTATTGTTTGCTTCGTGTATGTTTGGCCCCGACTGCTTGTGTGTTTCTATTCGATGATCGAGTGTAGACGGTGAGCAATTTGTGGGTGATCAAGAGTGCTACTTCGGAGGTTAAGATCAGTACCTTGACAACTAGCAGGACTAGCAGAAGCAATTGGATCAAGGCAAGCATAGCATTTGGATTTTATTTCTGTGACCATGATCTTGTGACTTGATTAATGTTTAAGCAACAAACGACAAAAATGACTTTTTAGCAACTTGAGGATTTATCTGTACGTGATCACCCGGGATAATAGTGCAACCATGAGGGCTATAATGGCTCTGGCTTTAGCTCAGTATGAAGATCTTTTCTAGCTTGTTAGTGGTTACCCGAAAGGGCGCTAGAGGGGCTTGCCGTTTTCGGTATAGTGTGGCCTCTGTCTTTATGTGTATAGGTTGCGAGTCATTGTGCCATTAGAAGAGGGGCTCTATATCTACGCGCCCGGGAAACCTTGCGGCCCTAACATGTTAGACGAACTTTTGAAAGGCTTCACAATGATCCCTGTCGACCTTCCTTGGTAGTGGGTTAAGAGGCTGATCACCTCGGGTGAAAGGTTAAATCATGACTCATGGGTAAAGATATACAACCTCTGCAGAGTGTTAAAATCTCGTATACTAGCCGAGCTCACAGTCAGGAGCGGCCTTGGGGACATCTACATTAAGGGTGATGATTCTTGTTGTGTCAATATGCTCATATTCATTGTTTAATGCTTTACATTATTATTGTCACATAGATCATGAGATTGTGGGATCTATACAATCTAGTTGCTATACCTGTGAAGTTTGACATAGACTCACCCTTGCTATTTCCTCCACACTGTTGACAGTTCTTAAGTATCAATTTTAATTATTAAATAAACAAGAGAAAGGACCAATATGCAACCATCACCTAGAATTAGGGTTTGATCTGACAGAATTCCACGAGTTTTGTTGTTTATCTGTTTCTGCAGGGGGTTATCAGGAAATAAGGAAGAAAGGCCCACATGTCGGGATTACATAGAGATATCAACGCATCGCGTAATTTTACATCATCTAGAAGACTCCAGAAGCCACGAGACCGAAGCGGAGGCGAAACTGGGCCAGGCCCAGGGCGCCCGCCCCCCTGTTGGAGCCAAATCAGGACTCTTTCGCTCGGGATATTCCACCGACCTATTGGATCAAGAAAAACATAGTACCACCTCGCCTATCGACCCAAAAACGCATAGAAGGGGAGGACTATATAAGCAAGGCCCCCTGGCCCCTGGAGGAGACATGAAGAAATTATCATAGAGACTGAGGGGTGCCCTCAAAGGAAAATCTCTTCTCTAATTAATATTTCTTTTTAGGCTTAGCAATCAATGTAAGGTAGAAATAGATCTTCTAGTTTCTACTAGATTGAGAGAGATAGAGTGGAGGTGTAGAGTGGAGGAAGCCCGGCCTGTCGGTGTCTACTCCAAGCTTGTACCTGCGGGATCAAGTTCTCCTAACCCGAAGCTTGCTCCTAGGATTCTTCAGTAATTCGACTTCTAAATTATAGTAAGTTCTTGTTTTATTATTCTTATGGTTTATGAGTTTACTTTAATCTCTTCGCGTAGAGTTTAGAGTAATTATTGCTGGCATAAACGTGGTGTTTAGGCTGGGGTACTCATAGATATTCCCTGACTAGCTGGACCGTGGTAGTAGTGAGGAACGTGACAATTCCGAGCTACCTTTGTAGATCACATCTCGTTAGCAGGAAGGATAGGGTTTATAGGTGCGGGTTGAACATCCTTTGTGGTGTCTAGATTCCGTTAGTCTCCCCATTAGAACAGTAGATCATCCTTACCAAGGTTAGAAGGAGACTACGGTTGCAGTCTTCTCTGTTTATCACTCACATCGAAAGACATTATTTGTGCCTAAAGGTTAGTAGTAATAGACCGGTTAGTCAGATGCACTCTTTCTCCTAGTGGTAAAAAAATAAATACGATACTCTGGATAATTTCCCGGGTGAAGTGCTCACCGATATCCGTGCGCTTGCGGATCAATTCCTTATTGCGTTCCCAAATATCAACAAGCATTTCCGGCGCCGTTGCCGGGGAGAAAGACGGTTGCTGAGATAACCTGTGTCTTGCTATTAGCTTGTATCTATACTTTTATCTTTTCTTATCTTTTATATCCTTTATTTATTTTCTTTATTCTTACCTTATGGAAAACCAAAATTCTAAATCGATCCATGAGTCTGCAATCCCTTTAGCAACTGACCTTTTACCATGGGAATCATCACAGCCTATCCTGCCATGATTCAAAACCTATCTTTTTCGGGAAAGGAAGACGAAAACCCTTACCTTCATATTAGAGATTTTGAGCAAACATGTGATTGTCTTCGCATTGAAGGCATTTCTGATAAGACTTTACGTTGGAAGCTTTTTCCTTTTTCTTTAAGGGGAGAAGCTAGACAATGGTACAGTCAGAAGGTAAGTCAACAACAAGGTGAATGGGGAGTTTTACGAGCCAACTTTTGTCTAGATTTCTATTCCCTTGACCGCATACCGACCTTAGACTCGAAGTCCTATCTTTTAAACAAAAAGATAATGAAACTTTGGGAAAATCCTGGAAACGTTTTTCTGATCTTTTAGAATCTGGTCCAAACCTTAATCTTGAAGACCCTGTTCTTTTATTTCACTTTTTTCGAGGTCTTCATAAAAATCACAAACAAATGCTTCACACAATGTCTAGAGGTTCTTTCTTTCGCATCCCTGCTGATGAAGCTAGAGTGATCCTAGATAGAATCCTAGAAGCTGAGATGGATAATACCCTTCATGATGAAACCTACGAAGCTGAAGTAGACATTCTGCCAAATTCTTCATCTACTTTAGCTAATCCAAGTTCTGAGCCACAAGAGGAAGAAATTCCACCACCGGACTTCATGCTGGATATAGAATCCGATCTTTTTGTCGATTTTGGAAACATTTCAAACTACCATTCTATTGACAAACCCCAAAACGGTCAATTTAGCATTTATTTTCCAAGTGAATATCAATTGAGAGAGCTTATCTCAGTCATGAGTAGCGAATGGTTGGAGGAATCAGAGCTTTCCTCTGATGTGATCCGTTTGGACACACCCTCTATAACTATACGCTGTGCCTATAATTCTGATCGATTTAATGCTCTCTATAATCCTGTTGTGGGGATCAACATTATGTCTGAATCCTTTGCACTTAAACTATTTAAAAATCTTATCTTAACCCCCACAACAAAGGTCATAAAGGAATCTTCGGGACGATTAGTCCCCAGTCTTGGAATTATTAATGTCCTACCTCTCACGGTAGAAGGCTCCATGGTTCATTTGAACTTCTATATCTTTGATACATGGGACTTTGACCTATTGATAGGACAACCTTTTAGAAGACTCCTTTATGAAGGTCATACTGGAAAGCTACACATTTCTTTTGGAAAAACTTTTAAATTCCCAATAATAATTTCACACTCCTTAAACAATAAGGCCGAGTCATATCTTTTGCCTGATCCTATGGAGGAAGTAAAGGCTGCATCCCTAGAGCTTTTAGATGAACCAGACTTAGAAGACGAAACTCCTTTCTTCACTGAAGAAGAAGACGAACCTTCCGAGCCTGAACCCTTAGATGAGTTTGCAGAAACACCTAGACCTTCCATAGAGCTTAAAACTTTACCACCCGGTCTTACCTATGCTTTCCTAAACAATAATCCAGAGTTCCCTGTGATCATTAGCGATAAACTCACTCAGGATCAAACTCTGCGATTAATGACCATTCTTGAGAAACATCACTCAGTTTTTGGCTATTCACTTCAAGATCTTACAGGAATCAGTCCTATGATTTGTACACATCGTATTCCAACAGATCCTTCTGTTACACCCTCTCGAGAACCCCAACGTAGACTTAACAACACTATGAGAGAGGTAGTTAAAAAGGAAGTTATAAAGTTGCTGCATGCAGGGATTATATATCATGTGCCGCACAGTGAGTGGGTGAGCCCAGTACAAGTTGTGCCCAAAAAGGGAGGCATGACAGTTATTATGAATGAAAAGAATGAGCTAATTCCGCAACGCACCGTCACAGGATGGCGGATGTGCATAGACTATAGAAAACTAAATAAAGCCACGAGAAAGGATCACTTTCCTTTACCTTTTATAGATGAGATGCTAGAGCAGTTAGCAAACCATTCGTTCTTCTGTTTCTTAGATGGATACTCAGGATATCACCAAATCCCGATCCATCCCGATGATCAAAGCAAAACCACTTTTACATGCCCTTATGGAACTTATGCTTACCATAGAATGTCTTTTGGGTTATGTAATGCACCAACTTCTTTTCAAAGATGCATGATGTCTATATTTTCGATATGATTGAAGAGATTATGGAAGTTTTCATGGATGATTTCTCTGTTTATGGAAAAACTTTTGATAGTTGTCTTGAAAACTTAAACAAGGTTTTGCAAAGATGTGAAGAAAAGCACTTAATCCTTAATTGGGAAAAATGTCATTTTATGGTTAGGGAAGGAATAGTGCTGGGACACTTAGTGTCTGAAAGAGGTATTGAGGTAGACAAAGCTAAAATTGAAGTAATTGAACAACTACCTCCACCTGTGAATATAAAAGGAATTCGAAGCTTTCTTGGCCATGCTAGTTTTTATCGTAGATTCATAAAAGATTTTTCATTTATTGCTAGACCACTTACTCTTTTGCTAGCCAAGGATGCTCCTTTCGAATTTGATGATGCATGTCTAACATCTTTCAATTTATTAAAGAAAGCACTCATCTCTGCACCAATCATTCAACCCCCTGATTGGTCGTTGCCTTTTGAAATTATGTATGATGCTAGTGATTATGCTGTGGGGGCAGTATTGGGACAAACTAAAAATAAAAATTATCCTGCAATTGCTTATGCCAGTAAAACTTTGACAGGAGCTCAACTTAATTATGCAACTACTGAAAAAGAGCTTCTGGCTGTTGTCTTTGCCATAGATAAATTTAGATCCTATTTAGTTGGAGCTAAAATAATTGTTTACACTGATCATGCTGCATTAAAATATTTGCTCACTAAAAAAGATGCTAAACCTCGCCTAATTAGATGGATCTTATTACTCCAAGAATTTGACTTAGAAATAAAAGATAAAAAGGGAGTAGAAAATTCTGTTGCTGATCACTTGTCTAGAATGTATTTTAAGAGTCCACAGGAAACCCCAATCAATGATTCACTCCGGGACGACGTGCTCTACGGGATTAACAGGTCTGACCCCTGGTATGCAGATATTGTTAATTTTATGGTTTCAGGGTATGTATCACCAGGAGCAAACAAGAAGAAGCTTATTCAAGAAAGTCGTTCACATATATGGGATGAGCCATACCTCTTTCGAGTATGCTCTGACGGCTTACTCAGGAGATGTGTGACCACTGAGGAAGGATGGAAGATCATCGACAGATGTCATTCATCACCATATGGAGGTCACTATGGAGCATTCCGTACACATTCAAAGATCTGGCAGTGTGGATTCTATTGGCCTACAATGTATGAGGACACGAAGCAATATATCAGAAGATGCGGGCCATGTCAAAGGCACGGAAACATAAATACAAGGGATGCAATGCCACTCACCAACAACCTTCAGATTGAGCTCTTTGATGTCTGGGGAATAAACTACATGGGTCCATTTCCTCCATCAAAGTGTGAGTACATCTTGGTGGCAGTTGACTATGTCTCCAAGTGGGTAGAAGCATTACCTTGCAAGCATGCCGACAACGTCAGTTCAAAGAGGATGTTCGAAGAAATTATATTTCCAAGATTTGGAGTCCCCAGAGTAGTGATAAGTGATGGAGGAGCACACTTCATCGACAAACGCTTTAAGCAATATCTATCAAGACATGGAATCCGTCACAACGTCGCTACCCCCTATCATCCTCAGACAAGTGGCCAAGCAGAGACTTCCAACAAACAAATCAAGAATATTCTTTAGAAGACAGTAAATGAAATGGGAACGGCGTGGAAAGACAAGTTACCCGATGCACTTTGGGCATACCGGACAGCATACAAGACCCCAATTGGAATGTCTCCATACCAATTGGTGTACGGGAAGACTTGCCATCTACCTGTTGAACTAGAGTTCAAAGCACACTGGGCCATAAAGAGATGGAATATGGACCTGGATGTTGCTGGAGATTATAGAAGAATGCAACTATCAGAATTGGAAGAATGACGAGAGAAGGCATATCACAATTCAAAGATTTACAAAGAAAGAGTCAAGAGGTGGCATGACAAAAGAATCAAGAAGAAGGAGTTCACACCCGGAGATAAGGTATTACTTTTTAATTCCAGGGTGAAGCTTTTCGGGCATGGAAAACTCCGGAGCAAATGGGAAGGACCATTCAAGGTAATCAATTCATCATCCCACGGAGCTATCACACTTCAAAATAGCGAAGGTACATTATTCAAGGTAAATGGTCAACGTCTTAAATTATTTTTAGAGCCCAATGAGGAAATTGAAGAAATAGACGTAGTACATTTTTACCTTCCCATGGAGAATTAGAGCCCGATACTTTTGGTCTGATGGTTGTGGGTCATATATATATTTTTCTAAATAATTTCGCATCTAGAAACACGCTCGGAGAAGTGGGCCCACAGAGGGGCCAGAGAGAGGGCGGGCGCCCAGGTCAAGTGGGCGGGCGCCCAGCCCCTGTTCCCTCTCGGTCCCGACTTTCTCTGTTATGGAAAATGCACTTAGGGTGATCCGAATAATCCCTCGGATGGAAAGTTTTGCACGCACATCGACGGGAGTAACCCGAACAACCCATAGAGGCACCCTTTTGACCCCTATATAAACAGACTCCTGACCTCAGTTTTCAAACACCAAGCCACCAAGCTTTCTCTCCTTCAATTAGAGCTTGATTAGCTCTCCTTCAATTAAAATTTTATTAGTTCCTTGCTACTCCAATGGCCGAGAAGTACCACGATGATTGGGAAGTCGTCCCCTTCAACCTCAACATGGAGCCTGTGGAAGACCCTGATGCCCGTGCTCTCATCCCGGCCAACACAGAGCGTCAGCTAGAAGCCATGCCATTACGCCAACGTAGCTCCGCCCAATCTTACCATGCTCAACCAGTTCTCACCGCACCACCACAACCCCTACTCCTCACAGGATCATCATCCAAGACGAAGACCACCATCAAGGTGCCAACCGGCACAAGGATCCTTCCACCTAGACCCAATGAGAGGGTCGTTGGAGTCAAGACCAACCGGAGCGGCGAGATCAGCAGTGTTCGCTACACTACGGAGGAGGAAAGGCCTTACTTTGAAGGGATTAGAGCAGCCAAAGTCCGTTTCATCCCTCCAAAGGCAGCCCCGAAGCACGCTCTCAATGCTTTTGAGACACCTCCCAAGCGTCGCAAGACTATAATGGATATTGATGAGGAAGTTCGCAGGCTAGATAGAGTTATCATAGACCTCCAATCCTCGATTAATTCCCTCACTAGGCAGCTCTCTAACCACAACACTATTATACTAGGCCTTAGGCAGGATCTTGCCAGTGCCAACAAGAAGATCAAGGAACTAGAGCGTCGCTAAGTTATCTAGATTAGACCTTGAGGCAATGCATCTTAGTCATCTATCTTTAAATTCGGTTTAAGTTTGCTATTATCAGTTTGCTATCAGTTTGCTATCAGTCTTTTGTAATGAATGCCTCAAGATTAATAAAGAGTATTACTATTATTATTATGTCTTGTGTGTCTCTACTTTATTTTTGTGCAAGAAAGCAGAAAACAAGTATGGGGGAGATCCCTCGACATGCCAAACACACTCCGACTACACCACTCCTCACCTCAGGTACACACTTTGCACACTTTACACATACATTTATTCTGGATTATGCAGATTACTGTTTCCGACATGATAAAATAAAAGGATTAAAATATTTCTAATCATGATTAATCTCAATCTGTGATATTTCCTAAAAACTTGCAATTATTATAAAATCATTTAAAACCCTGTGTTACTTAAGTCAATTGGAATATGTGATGATAGAGTATGAGTTTCTTATTCTTGATATCATTGTTGCTTGGAGAATTTATTTCAAAATATTCAAAATTATAGCTACCATCCTCAGTGTTTTATATGCCTGATAAGAATGAAAATATTAATTATGATTATAAAAGTTATCTGCTCTGTATTGAGTTTGTTCAAAATGAGTTAGACCCTTGTTGAGAGATTTATCATGCTCCCAAGATCAAGACATTATTTCAGTAAGATTCACTCTTCCGAAGTATTATTGCATTAGAGGCATGGGCTATGCAAAAATAGAGATATTTCGAGGAAATATAAAGGAGCAAGTGCTCGATAACCTCGCAGAAAAAATGGACAAGTGTCCGGCAGTAGAATTAGGGGTACCTCGGTATCCACTTAAAAAAAAAGAGAAAAGAGAAAAATGATAGCCCATGGTCCCTCTAATAAGCAATATGCCAGCAAGAGTTGACAAAGTTTTTAATTTCCAAAGTCTTTGATCTAAGAGTATGACATTCCCCTCCTCGGATCCCGTTTTGATCAAGCAATAAATGCAAAGTAAGTATGCTTGAGAATTTTTGTAAAATAAAACAGCCTCAGTGAGATATACATAAAAGATAATGAGTGATCTGAGAGAACCTATGAGGATAAAAAGGTATGCTAACTTTCTTTCAAAAATATACAAAAGCTCCAAGTGGCAGGATTGAGAAGAAAGGATCTTTACTCTTAACCATATACATCCCTGACTATGGTACACAGTGAATTTTTAACACCCTGCAATTATATAGAATGTTTTAAAATGTTTACCCCAGATATTTTTCTTAACCATCCTTTTCTCGAGGACGAGTAAAAGCCTAAGTATGGGGGTATTTGTTGACGGTTCTTAAGTATCAATTTTAATTATTAAATAAACAAGAGAAAGGACCAATATGCAACCATCACCTAGAATTAGGGTTTGATCTGATAGAATTCCACGAGTTTTGTTGTTTATCTGTTTCTGCAGGGGTTATTAGGAAATAAGGAAGAAAGGCCCACATGTCGGGATTACATAGAGATATCAACGCATCGCGTAATTTTACATCATCTAGAAGACTCCAGAAGCCACGAGACCGAAGCGGAGGCGAAACTGGGCCAGGCCCAGGGCGCCCGCCCCCCTGTTGGAGCCAAATTAGGACTCTTTCGCTCGGGATATTCCACCGACCTATTGGATCAAGAAAAACATAGTACCACCTCGCCTATCGACCCAAAACACATAAAAGGGAAGGACTATATAAGCAAGGACCCTGGAGGAGACATGAAGAAATTATCATAGAGACTGAGGGGTGCCCTCGAAGGAAAACCTCTTCTCTAATTAATATTTCTTTTTAGGCTTAGCAATCAATGTAAGGTAGAAATAGATCTTCTAGTTTCTACTAGATTGAGAGAGATAGAGTGGAGGTGTAGAGTGGAGGAAGCCCGGCCTGTCGGTGTCTACTCCAAGCTTGTACCTGCGGGATCAAGTTCTCCTAACCCGAAGCTTGCTCCTAGGATTCTTTAGTAATTCGACTTCTAAATTCTAGTAAGTTCTTGTTTTATTGTTTTTATGGTTTATGAGTTTACTTTAATCTCTTCGCGTAGAGTTTAGAGTAATCATTGCTGGCATAAACGTGGTGTTTAGGCTGGGGTACTCATAGATATTCCCTGACTAGCTGGACCGTGGTAGTAGTGAGGAACGTGACAATTCCGAGCTACCTTTGTAGATCACATCTCTTTAGCAGGAAGGATAGGGTTTATAGGTGCGGGTTGAACATCCTTTGTGGTGTCTAGATTCCGTTAGCCTCCCCATTAGAACAGTAGATCATCCTTACCAAGGTTAGAAGGCGACTACGGTTGCAGTCTTCTCTGTTTATCACTCACATCGAAAGACATTCTTTGTGCCTAAAGGTTAGTAGTAATAGACCGGTTAGTCAGATGCACTCTTTCTCCTAGTGGTAAAAAAATAAATACGATACTCTGGATAATTTCCCGGGTGAAGTGCTCACCGATATCCGTGCGCTTGCGGATCAATTCCTTATTGCGTTCCCAAATATCAACACACACTTCAGGAGATGTTTTAGGTTTGTCATCAACCAGTGAGTTGGTTCTTGTAGAGAGAAGTTAATATCCGAAGTTTGGAGTTTTCTATCCGTTGTTTGCTATCAAAGGTTATTTCTTTTATACTAAGTACGTTATATATTTATGCATTGTCTTTTGATATTACCCCTTAATTGTAGCTCTATGTGAGATTTGGCTTCTAAGACTCACATATGGTGCATATCTGATTTTGTTCTTAAAATCGGGTATTACAGGCCGGCCGCCGGAGTCCAGGTCCGGTGTGGCGGCGCCATGGTTGTCGCCGTGGAGCTCACCGACGATCTTCAAACTCCCGATTTCGTACGCCAAAAACCGAACCAAGAGCACCGGTGAAAGCCCTAGTTTGGTTTTGGATAATTGATGAAACCCTAGTACTAACCTCTATGCTAAGTGTGTGTAGACTTAATGAGGTTGGTACATGCCAAGTGATGGAGCAAGTGATGATCATGGTGATGAAGGTGATGACCACAAGATGATCAAGTGCTCAACTTGGAAAAGAAGAAAGAGAAAAACAAAACCTTATGGAGATCAAGGCAAAGGTATTGCTTAGGGTTTTGGTTTTGGTGATCAAGACACCATAGAGGGTGTGATCACATTTAGGATAGATAGCCGTACTATAAAGAAGGGAATTCTTTGGCTAAGCGGTTATCAAGTGCCACTAGGTGTCATTGTTCTTGTGCATGCATTTAGAACCTAGTGAGCTAACTTAACTCCTTCGAAGAAAATGATTGTGAAAATGCTAACACACGTGCACTTGTTGGTACACACTTTGTGGTGTTGGCACACTTTGAGAAGGGAGTTGAAGTTTGATTCGGCGCTTGTGAGAAAATGAAGTGCATATTTTCTATTGCGCCGGTGGGAAATTTGGAGAAGTCACGGGAGTGTTTCTCGCTGAGAAAACACTCACCGGACGCTGGCTTCTGGAGCACCGGACGCTGCGTCTGAGCGTCCGGTGCAAACAGTGCCTGGCCCAGCTAGGGTAAGGCACCGGACGATAGGCACCGGACGCTGGCTTGAGTGTCCGGTGGTTAGCATCCGGTGTGCGGGCGTTTTGCGACCCTCTCTGCGCATGGGTCCGGTGAGCACCGGACGCTGAGGGTGCGTCCGGTGGCTTGCGTCCGGTGACCCTGGGAGTTTGCGGAGCTCTCTGCGCATGAGTCCGGTGTGCACCGGACGCGTCCGGTGCCAACCTGCTCAGCGTCCGGTGCTCTGTAGGTTACCGTTAGACTCTGACACGCGGCTAACGTTGGAGCATCGGACGTTGGTTTTGAGCGTCCGGTGCCCCTTTAAGAGCGTCCGGTGACCCCGTGTTTTGCCCAGTGAAAGAGCCAACGGCTCTATTTGCTTGAGGGGCTATATATACATGTTTGGCCGGCTTGGGGCTCAGACTCTTGCCTTTCTAACATACTTGACATTCTTGTGAGCCTAAGCAAACACCTCCCACTCATCTCCTTCATAGATTAAACATCTTTATGAGATTGGGAGTGATTCCAAGTGCATTTGCTTGAGTGATTGCATCTAGTGGCACTTGGGGATCGTTGTAGCTGCGGTTTTCTTGTTACTCTTGGTGGTTGC
The DNA here is from genome assembly GCF_000003195.3 of Sorghum bicolor. Lineage (NCBI taxonomy): Eukaryota > Viridiplantae > Streptophyta > Magnoliopsida > Poales > Poaceae > Sorghum > Sorghum bicolor. Next base: position 21,277,881 of record NC_012871.2, read on the forward strand.
CGCCACCTAGACGGCTTGGAGCAGCGGAGGAGCTTTGGCACGAGTTGGTGATTGTTCGTGGCCATCTCCCGGTGATTGTGAGGGGATTTGTACCTTCCCCGGTGGAGAGCCGAAAGGTAACTCTAGTGGATTGCTCGTGTCATTGAGTTACCTCACTTGTGGGTAGGTTCATGTGGTGTCCTAGTGAGGACGAGGTTCGTGCTACACCTCTTAGCCACCGAACCACCAAGTGTTGGTCGACACAACGGGGACGTAGCGTGCCGGCAAGCACGTGAACCTCGGGAGAAAAATTGGTGTCTCAATTGTGTTTGTTTGGCATTCTCCCGGTGCTTGATTGTTTATATTGGTGATTGGTTCATCCCCTACTTGGTGGTATAAATATCTCATCCTCTCTTTTACATTCCCGCAAACTAGAGTAGCTTACTTGCTTGTGTAGAGACTTTAGGTAGCTCTCTAGTGTAAGTAGAGACATAGCTCTTGTGTGCCTAGTGATCATATCAACTAGAATTGTTGGATAGGTGGCTTGCAAAACCCCCTTTTAGAGCTAGAGCAAAAAGCTTCGCTTTGTTATTTACTAACCTCTTGCTCTAGTGATTTTGTAGAATTTTTAAATAGGCTATTCACCCCCCCTCTAGCCATATTAGGACCTTTCAAGTGGTATCAGAGCCGTGGTCACCGTTTGTGAAGGCTTAACAACCTCGGTGCTCAAATTATGGCTCAAATAGTGTTCAACCATGTTGGAGGCAAACCACCGTTCTTTGATGGCACAAGCTCTTTTGACTATTGGAAGAGAAAAATGAAGATGTACCTTGGATCAATCAATGATAGAGTGTGGGAAGTCATGGAGAATGACTTTGTGATCCTTGACCCCGCTAACCCCACCGACAATGAGAGAGCAAACAAGCAATGCGATACTATGGCTCTCAACACAATATACAATGGCATTGATTCAAAGGTGTTTGAGCAAGTAAAAGATCTTGAGAAGGCTAGTGAAGTGTGGACAAGGCTTGAAAAAACATATGAAGGCACTACAACGGTAAAAAGTGCCAAGTTGTACATGCTCAAGGACAAGCTTTCAAACTTCAAGATGAAGGATGATGAGTCAATTCCGGAGATGTTCTATAGGCTCCAAGTCATCATCAATGATCTCAAGGGCCTTGGTGAAAAAGTGAAGGATGAGGACTTCATTCACAAATTCTTGATGTGCTTGCCCAAGAGGTTCAAGACATTGAGAACAATCATCTTTAGAGGTGGATTGACGGGTGTATCTCCCAATGAGGTACTTGGAGATGTCATGACCGAAGACCAATACAATGATAATGATGATGAGGAGGTCATGAAGAAGGATGATGATGACAAGAAGAAGAAGAGTGTAGCATTCAAAGCTAGCTCTTCATCCAAGAGCAAGAACAAGGGCAAAGCCAAGAAGGAAGAATCAAGTGATGAGGAGTGCTCCAATGATGATAGTGATGATGAAGCACTAGCACTCTTTGTCCGCAAGTTTGGCAAGATGATGAAGAAAAAGGGCTATCACACAAGAAAGAGAAGAGATCACTTCAAGAACAAGGAGCATGTGAGGCTATGCTACAAGTGTAAAAGCCCCGATCATATTGTGGTGGATTGTCCTTACAATAGTGACAATGATGAGCATGACAAGAAGAACAAGAAGGAGAAGAAAGAAAAGAAGGAGAAGAAGATGGTTTTCAAAAAGAAAAAGAAGGGTGGATCCTATGTTGTGACATGGGATAGTGATGCCTCTTCGTATGATGATTCAAGTGATGATGACAAAACATCCAAGAAAAAGGCACTTGCTAGTATTGCTATCAACAACAAGCCATCACTCTTCGACATTCCTTCATGCTTCATGGCCAAGGGCCACAAGGTACAATATGATGATAGTGAAAGTGAAAGTGAAAATGAACATGATAGTGATAGTGATGATGAAAATGAATTCACTAATGAACAACTCATGGACATGCTAGAACAAGCCGATTCACTTATTCAATCTAAAAACAAGAAGTGCAAAGAATTGGCCAAGAAGTTAAAAGCTCTTGAGCAATCCTTTGATGAGCTCAATGCTAATCATGAGAGGCTAGTGGAAGCCCATGAGAAGCTTGGCAAGGCTCACACCAAGCTTGAGAAAGCTCACTCCTTGTTGTTAGAAGAGAACAATGAAAAGGTTGTTGTATCATGTGATGTGAGCACAACATGTGACTTAATTAAAGAATCACCCAACCTACCTATTGTTGTTGCCACTAACTCTTCTTGTAGGTCTTTATCCACCACCACCAACTCTACCTCTACTTCTAGTGTTAGTGTCACTTGTGACACCTCACTAAAGGTTGAGAATGAGACTCTCAAGAGAAAGGTGGATGAGCTCACTCACGCCCTAGGCAAAGCCTATGGTGGTGAGGCCCGCTTGCTAAAGTGCTTGGGTAGCCAAAGGTTTTCTCTCAACAAAGAGGGATTAGGCTATACCCTCAAGAAGGGCAAGAAAGCCTTTGCAACTCACAAACCTAGCTTTGTGAAGAGCAATGGTCGGTATTGCAACAAATGCAAGCAAGTTGGGCACCTAGAGCTTAATTGCAATAAAATGAACAAGAACAAGAAAAATGTTGATGTACCTTACATTCCTTTTGATTCTTGTTATGTGCTTACCAAGGGTGAGAAGGGTGTGCATGCTAAGTTTGTTGGTACACCAATTGTGGGTCCAAAGAAGAAGGCCATTTGGGTACCAAAAAGCTTAGTCACTAACCTCCAAGGACCCAAACAAGTATGGGTACCTAAGAAACATTGATTTGTTTTGTAGGTAAACTATAAAGCCAGAGGAAGGCATTGGGTGCTTGATAGTGGGTGCACACAACACATGACCGGTGATTCAAGAATGTTCAATTCAATCAATCCAAATAATGACAATGGTGTTGATAGTATCACATTTGGTGACAATGGCAAAGGCAAGGTCAAAGGGCTTGGTAAAATTGCTATATCCAATGACTTGAGCATTTCCAATGTGCTACTAGTAGAGAGCTTGAACTTCAACTTGCTATCCGTAGCTCAACTTTGTGATCTTGGTTTCAAATGCATATTTGGAGTTGATGATGTAGAAATCATAAGTGTAGATGGCTCAAACTTGATATTCAAAGGCTTTAGATATGAGAATCTATACTTGGTTGATCTCAATGCTAGTGAAGCTCAATTATCAACATGCTTGCTCACTAAATCTAGCATGGGTTGGTTATGGCATAGAAGGCTTGGTCATGTTGGAATGAAACAATTAAACAAGTTAGTTAAGCATGATCTTGTTAGAGGCTTGAAAGATGTCACATTTGAGAAAGATAATCTTTGTAGTGCATGTCAAGCCGGAAAACAAGTTGGCAACACTCATCCAAAGAAGAGCATCATGAGTACATGCAAGGCATTTGAGTTGTTGCACATGGATCTATTTGGACCAACCACATACACAAGCATTAGTGGAAATAAATATGGATATGTGATAGTGGATGATTTCACAAGATACACATGGGTATTCTTTCTTAGTGACAAGAGTGATGCTTTTGCAACCTTCAAATCATTTGTCAAGAGAATACACAATGAGTTTGAAACAACCATCAAGAAAGTAAGAAGTGACAATGGAAGTGAATTCAAGAACACAAGAGTTGATGAGCTTTGTGATGAATTTGGGATTAGGCATCAATTCTCGGCCAAGTACACTCCACAATCAAATGGTCTTGTTGAGAGGAAGAATAGAACTTTGATTGACATGGCAAGATCAATGTTGAGTGAATACAATGTGAGTCATTCTTTTTGGGCCGAAGCAATCAACACGGCTTGCTACTATAGCAACCGACTCTATTGTCACCCAATGATGGAAAAGACTCCATATGAGCTCTTGAATGGAAGAAAGCCCAACATTGCATATTTTCGGGTTTTTGGTTCCAAATGCTACATATTGAAGAAAGGCACTAGATTGAGTAAATTTGAAAAGAAATGTGATGTAGGCTTCTTGCTTGGTTACTCCACTACTAGCAAAGCTTATAGAGTGTGGAATTTGGCTTGTGGTACTCTTGAAGAGGTGCATGATGTTGAGTTTGATGAAACAAATGGCTCTCAAGAGGAAGATGAGAATCTAGATGATGTGAGAGGCACTCAATTGGCCGATGCAATGAAGAATATGGACATTGGTGATTTAAGGCCTAGAGGTGATTGTTGTTGAAGATGACAAAGATCAAGTGCTTCCTACCTCTAATGTGCAAGCTAGTGGTTCTCATGATCAAAATCAAGCTAGTACAAGTGGTACACAAGTGCAAGATCAACAAGCTAGTACATCATCTCATGATCAACCAAGTGCAAGCAATCAAGTGCAAATACTCCAACCAAGAAATATTGCAAGAGATCATCCATTGGATCATATCATTGGTGACATTCAAAGAGGAGTGCAAACTAGATCAAGATTAGCATCATTTTGTGAGCATTTCTCCTTTGTGTCTCACATTGAGCCAAAGAAGATTGATCAAGCATTGAGAGATGTTGATTGGGTCAATGCTATGCATGAAGAGCTTAACAATTTCAAGAGAAATCAAGTATGGGAATTAGTTGAGAGACCTAGTGATCATAATGTCATTGGCACTAGATGGGTCTTTCGCAACAAACAAGATCAAGATGGGATAGTTGTAAGGAACAAAGCAAGATTGGTAGCACAAGGCTATACTCAAGTTGAAGGTCTTGACTTTGGTGAAACATATGCCCCGGTTGCAAGATTGGAAGCAATTAGGATCTTGTTAGCCTATGCTTGTGCTCATAACATCAAGCTCTACCAAATGGATGTGAAGAGTGCATTTCTCAATGGCTACATCAATGAAGAAGTTTATGTTGAGCAACCTCCCGGTTTTGAAGATGACAAGAAACCCAACCATGTTTACAAGCTAAGAAAGGCATTGTATGGTTTGAAGCAAGCACCAAGAGCATGGTATGAGAGATTGAGAGATTTCTTACTCTCTAAAGGTTTCAAGATGGGAAAGGTTGACACCACTCTCTTCACCAAGAAGATTGGCAAAGAATTGTTTGTGTTGCAAATATATGTTGATGATATCATATTTGGATCAACCAATCAAGAATTTTGTGAGGAGTTTGGAAACATGATGGCTAATGAGTTTGAGATGTCAATGATTGGAGAGCTTAGTTACTTCCTTGGTCTTCAAATCAAGCAATTGAAAAATGGCACATTTGTGAGTCAAGGCAAGTACATAAAAGACATGCTCAAGAAGTTTGGAATGGATGATGCAAAATCAATTAGCACTCCAATGGGAACAAATGGAAGCTTAGATAATGATACAAGTGGAAATATGGTGGATCAAAAGTTGTATCGGTCTATGATTGGAAGCCTACTCTATGTGACCGCATCAAGACCGGATGTCATGTTTAGTGTGTGCATGTGTGCAAGATTCCAAGCCTCACCAAGAGAAAGTCATTTGAAAGCAACAAAGAGAATATTGAGGTACTTGAAGCATACACAAAATGTTGGTTTATGGTATCCCAAAGGTGCAAAGTTTGAACTTGTTGGATATTCCGATTCGGACTATGCGGGATGCAAAGTTGAGAGAAGAAGCACATCGGGCACATGTCAACTATTGGGAAGATCACTTGTCTCATGGTCATCCAAGAAGCAAAATAGTGTTGCACTATCAACCGCCGAAGCGGAGTACATTGCGGCCGGTAGTTGTTGTGCACAAATTCTATGGATGAAGGCAACATTGAAGGATTTTGGAATCAATTTCAAAGAAGTGCCATTGCTATGTGACAATGAAAGTGCCGTGAAGCTCACCAACAATCCGGTTCAACACTCAAGAACAAAGCACATAGATGTCCGCCATCACTTCATAAGAGATCACCAACAAAAAGGGGACATTTGCATTGAAAGTATAAGCACCGATGATCAACTTGCCGATATATTCACCAAGCCACTTGATGAGAAGAGGTTTTGCAAGCTAAGGAATGAATTGAACATACTTGACTTCTCAAATATGTGTTGATGCACCCCCACTATATGACATGCCTCTCCTTCGAGCAAAGCAAGGTGAAATTGTTTGACATGTCATTCATTCTTTGCTAAGGACTTGCTTAGTGCATCTAGTCATTCCCTACATGTCTTAGGATCATTCATGAAAATCAAATGAATTTGATGCTTGTATGGTACCACTATTGCTTTTATGCTTGACTTGATCTAGTGGTAGCATATGACATGTTTGTGGGCTTGCAATCCTAGTGTTCGATGTAGAATATGAGCTATAAGTGTTTAACTCAACATGGTACAAGATAACCCTTATTTGGAGGTGTGAAGAAGCTTGTTCTTGGATCAAACCGAGTTAAATATCTTAGGCAAGTAATCTAGATTGGACCAAATTTGGGAAAATGATCTCACTTCACATGGTTTCACACTAACCTATCTAAAATTTGAGTTCACCTTTTGTGGTCATTGATGACAAAGGGGGAGAAAATTTCCCAAAGATTTAAGATAGGGGAGTAACATAATAAAAGAAGGGGATCAATTAAAATTTTGAAGCACACAAGTAGGGGGAGCAAGCTCATAAACTTGTATGTTGCATTTGAATGTGCATCACATATGTTTGCTTGCGTTTGCATTAGCTTTAGAAGCTTTATCTCCAATGCCTATGCTAGTTGTAGGTTTGATTGTTAAAATGAAGAACTAGCACACATAGGTAGTGTAACTAGACTTTTAGTTATTTCACAAGTGGTACTAGAACCTTGTTTATAATGTTGATCTCACGGGGTGTTCTAGTTTTGTGAATGTCTAGTTACTAATGGTGCTAAGGATGGTGTATATTGGCAACTCCGATTGGTATCACGCTTCAAAGATCCATTCTTTACACCTTAGCATCATTTGGTAGAAATTGACTCCTATATTTCCTATTCAAGCATATGTGCAAGCTTTCAAATCCAAACTCTTAGCACATATGTAGGGGGAGCAATTGCTACCAATTTGGGTTTATGAAACTTGTCCATAACCTTTGCACATGGTAAAATGCATGGGCAAGCAACATGAATCCAAGAAAATTTTATTGAAAATCTTTGTAAAAATGGTTGTCATCAATTACCAAAAAGGGGGAGATTGAAAGCCCTAGTTTGGTTTTGGATAATTGATGAAACCCTAGTACTAACCTCTATGCTAAGTGTGTGTAGACTTAATGAGGTTGGTAAATGCCAAGTGATGGAGCAAGTGATGATCATGGTGATGAAGGTGATGACCACAAGATGATCAAGTGCTCAACTTGGAAAAGAAGAAAGAGAAAAACAAAACCTTATGGAGATCAAGGCAAAGGTATTGCTTAGGGTTTTGGTTTTGGTGATCAAGACACCATAGAGGGTGTGATCACATTTAGGATAGATAGCCGTACTATAAAGAAGGGAATTCTTTGGCTAAGCGGTTATCAAGTGCCACTAGGTGTCATTGTTCTTGTGCATGCATTTAGAACCTAGTGAGCTAACTTAACTCCTTCGAAGAAAATGATTGTGAAAATGCTAACACACGTGCACTTGTTGGTACACACTTTGTGGTGTTGGCACACTTTGAGAAGGGAGTTGAAGTTTGATTCGGCGCTTTTGAGAAAATGAAGTGCATATTTTCTATTGCGCCGGTGGGAAATTTGGAGAAGTCACGGGAGTGTTTCTCGCTGAGAAAACACTCACCGGACGCTGGCTTCTGGAGCACCGGACGCTGCGTCTGAGCGTCCGGTGCAAACAGTGCCTGGCCCAGCTAGGGTAAGGCACCGGACGATAGGCACCGGACGCTGGCTTGAGTGTCCGGTGGTTAGCATCCGGTGTGCGGGCGTTTTGCGACCCTCTCTGCGCATGGGTCCGGTGAGCACCGGACGCTGAGGGTGCGTCCGGTGGCTTGCGTCCGGTGACCCTGGGAGTTTGCGGAGCTCTCTGCGCATGAGTCCGGTGTGCACCGGACGCGTCCGGTGCCAACCTGCTCAGCGTCCGGTGCTCTGCAGGTTACCGTTAGACTCTGACACGCGGCTAACGTTGGAGCATCGGACGTTGGTTTTGAGCGTCCGGTGCCCCTTTAAGAGCGTCCGGTGACCCCGTGTTTTGCCCAGTGAAAGAGCCAACGGCTCTATTTGCTTGAGGGGCTATATATACATGTTTGGCCGGCTTGGGGCTCAGACTCTTGCCTTTCTAACATACTTGACATTCTTGTGAGCCTAAGCAAACACCTCCCACTCATCTCCTTCATAGATTAAACATCTTTATGAGATTGGGAGTGATTCCAAGTGCATTTGCTTGAGTGATTGCATCTAGTGGCACTTGGGGATCGTTGTAGCTGCGGTTTTCTTGTTACTCTTGGTGGTTGCCGCCACCTAGACGGCTTGGAGCAGCGGAGGAGCTTTGGCACGAGTTGGTGATTGTTCGTGGCCATCTCCCGGTGATTGTGAGGGGATTTGTACCTTCCCCGGTGGAGAGCCGAAAGGTAACTCTAGTGGATTGCTCGTGTCATTGAGTTACCTCACTTGTGGGTAGGTTCATGTGGTGTCCTAGTGAGGACGAGGTTCGTGCTACACCTCTTAGCCACCGAACCACCAAGTGTTGGTCGACACAACGGGGACGTAGCGTGCCGGCAAGCACGTGAACCTCGGGAGAAAAATTGGTGTCTCAATTGTGTTTGTTTGGCATTCTCCCGGTGCTTGATTGTTTATATTGGTGATTGGTTCATCCCCTACTTGGTGGTATAAATATCTCATCCTCTCTTTTACATTCCCGCAAACTAGAGTAGCTTACTTGCTTGTGTAGAGACTTTAGGTAGCTCTCTAGTGTAAGTAGAGACATAGCTCTTGTGTGCCTAGTGATCATATCAACTAGAATTGTTGGATAGGTGGCTTGCAAAACCCCCTTTTAGAGCTAGAGCAAAAAGCTTCGCTTTGTTATTTACTAACCTCTTGCTCTAGTGATTTTGTAGAATTTTTAAATAGGCTATTCACCCCCCCTCTAGCCATATTAGGACCTTTCAACCGGGGTGAAGAGGAGGGAGAGGCGAGCTCACCAAGGGGTTTCCCTCGGGCCGAGAAGGAGCAGGAAGCTCGCCTTGCGGTGGCGCACTTCGGTGAGATCTCAAGCACCAGGACGGGGGCGGCTAGGGCTCGGTTTCGCAACTTAGATGCAAAGAGGGACCTGCGGGGTGGGGGAGAAGCCTTATAGCGCTCGGTTGACTCAAAAGGGCAAGGAAATCCTGTTGTTTTCGGGATTGAAACGGCTGCTGCGTGACCAGTCCGGTTACGGCAAAGGAAGGAGAAGGGGGAGGCTCAGCCCGGCGGGCCCCGCATGTCAGCGAGAGGGAAGGTGGGGTCCAGCTGTCGGTCAAATTGAGGGGGAAAGGGGAGGCGCGCGCTGCCTGGCCGGTTGGGCCGCGCTGCGGGCCGAAAGCAAAACGAGTAGAGAGGGGGGTGCTGGGCTGTGGGGGAGCGCTGGGCCCCACCGTGGGCCGGTGCTCGCGATGCCGGGGGGGTCAAGATTGGGCTGGCTGGCCGCTGCTGCTTTTTTTCTTTTCTTTTCTTTTCCAAAACATTTTCCATATTGAATTTGGTGTGCAAATAAATTCTAACCAAAAGCAACAAGCATAAAATAAAATATGCTCCAGCATGAATGCATAAACAAGTTCCTAACCCTATGATGAATTTTAATTTCGACAAAATTATTTATTTGCTAGATTTAAATGCTCACAAAAATACTTAAATAAATCAAACTAATTCCTATTAATTAAAAACCAGATTTTGGGTGTTACAGACACTTACCCTGCATGAGAGATAGATGAAGACATGGTTAAGGTCTCCATGACTACATGCAGTGCTCATTGCTCATTATCCATTGCAAGTCCCTTCCTAGTGGTAAAAATATAAATAACGATACCTGGAATGCTTCTGGTTAAAATGCTACATCGGTATTATCTGTGCACTTGCGGATCCTTTATTTATTTATTCCTAGAAAAGCATATAGATTTAATACCACCACTTCTACATCATGTTGGGGATGACAACCTAACTTAAGTGATGTTAAGTAATTATGACGTCGTTGCTCGGGATAGGTTTAGAAGTCTATTTTACTTGCCTTAAGAAGTGTCAACACTGTTCAGATCAATTTGCAAGGCACACAAATTCTTGCTGTACGGTTGTTGCAGCTGACGTGGATCAAGAAGGCTTTTGCACCCGAAGAAGGCTACCAGTAGGTGTTCAGTTTATTACTGATCGTACATAGATTGTGTACCAGGCTGCAGGTCCCTAAATTTCTACAGATTTTATTCTTCCGGTTATTACTATTATCTCTTCACCATGTCTTCGATGAAGTATGATATTCCTCAACTAGATCGCGACACAAGGTTCACTCTTTGGCAAGTCAAGATGAGAGCTATTCTTACGTAGCCTGAAGTAGATGATGCTCTTGATAAATTCGGTGACAAGGATTCAAAATCATGGACTGATGAGGAGAAGAGAAAAGATCATAAGGCCTTGACTCAAATTCAGCTTCATCTTTCAAATAATATTTTGCAAGATTGTTTGCAGGAGAATACTGCAGCTGCTTTATGGCTCAAGTTAGGGTCAATTTGCATGTCTAAGAATTTGACAAGCAAGATGCATTTGAAGATGAAGTTATATACGCACAAGTTGCAAGAGGGTGGCTTTGTGCTTAACCATCTTTCGGTCTTCAAGGAGATCATTTTTGATCTACAGACTATGGAGGTAGATTATGATGATGAGGATTTGGGTCATATTCTTTTGTGCTCTTTGCCTAGTTCTTTTGCAAACTTCAGAGATACACTGTTATATAGTCATGATTCTCCAACGCTTGATGACGTTTCCGAGGCGTTGCATGCCAAGGAAAAGATGAAACAAATGGTGTCCTCTGAAGGTTCTGCTTCTAAAGGAGAAGCGTTGTCTGTTCATGGGAGGATAGAAAATAAATTTAATGGTAATAGAGGCAAAAGTTACAATGGTTATAAAGGCCGATCAAAGTCTCGAGGTAGAGGTGAGAAATTCTGCAAGTATTGCAAGAAGGATAATCACTTTATCGAGGATTGTTATAAATTGAAAAATAAAGAGAAGAGAACTGGCACATATAGAGAGAAAGGTAAATCCAATGATGAAAGTAATGTTTTTGTTGCTGCTTCCAAAGCAGATGGTGATTTGCTTGTTGCTTTTGTTGGATGTGCTTATAGTGATGATGAATGGATTCTTGATTCTATTGCTTCCTTTCATATATGCATTAATAGAGATTGGTTTGTCACCTATGATTCTCTCCAAGGTGGAGGTTCTATTAGATTGGGTGATGACAGTCCACTTGATATTGTTGGCATTGGATCTATTCAAATTAAGATGCATGATGGCATTGTCAGAACATTGGCTGATGTAAGGCATATTCCAGACATGAGCAAGAATCTTATTTCTCTTAGTACTCTTGATGCTAAAGGGTACAAATACTCCGGTGGAGATGAAGTTTTAAAGGTGTCAGAAGGTTCTCTTATTGTGATGAAAGGTGAACTGAAATCTCTAAATTTGTACCATCTTCGTGGTACTACAATTACAGGTGATGCTACTGTAATTTCTAATTCATCATGTAATTCTGATGCTACTAATCTTTGGCATATGCGTCTTGGACATATGAATGAGCAAGGCTTGCATGAATTGTGCAAGAGAGGACTTCTTGATGAACATAGCATCAGTAAGCTAAAGTTTTGTGAGCATTGTGTGTTTGGCAAACACAAGAGGGTGTCATGTAATACCTCTACTCATAAAAGTAAAGGTATTCTTGATTATGTGAATTTTGATTTATGGGGACCATCTCGCGAGCCTTCTATTTGTGGTTCTCGTTATACATTGACAATCATTGATGATTATTCTCGTGAGGTTGTTAGGTATTTTAAACGCAAACAGAAAAATCCGCAAGCGCACGGATACCGATGTAGCCTTCACCCAGGAGTATTCCAGAGTATCGATTTTCCACAGGGAACGTGAGTGTACTAATTAAGATCCAAGATCGCCCAAGGATAACTATATAATTATTTTTGGTAGGAAGAGAGGAAGTTTCCTGAGAGTTCTCTAGTTGATCTACGAATCAAGAATTACTTCAAGATTATTTAAATCGGGACATCACAGCACTAACCACAGAAAGAGATGAGAAGGGGGCTAGGAAGGTCTGACTACGGTCCTACAAACACCGATCCGAATGAGGTGGAATACGTCGACCGTTAGGGCTGTCACTACCCTAGGGCTACCACAACAATCCGTAGGATTGGGTGCAATTCCAGGTAATTGCAAGACTAAACACCACGTCTAATCTATTAATTACTACTCTAATGTTTCAAAGATTAGAGCACTTGATGCAAGCGGGAATCCAATAAATAACTTGAATGTAAATAAAAGTAATTAAAGAACTCAGGAATTATGAATTGAAGAACCTGGAGAACGATGAAGAACGAACCAGTTGCTGCAAAAGTACAATGTTGAGGAAGATCCGACAGATCCGGCTCCTCCTCCGCTCTCCTCATCTCTCTCCCTATTTTCTAGATTACAACTAGAACTAACTAGAACTAGAACTAGAGGAACTAGAAGTAGAACTAGAAGAACTAGAGGGATCCTCTCTACTTGGATGAAGAATTGAAACCCTAGCTTTGATTCTGTATAAGAGGTATGATCTCCAGGGGCCAGGGACCTTGCTTATATAGTCTTTTCAGATGAATCTGGGCCGTCGGATCAAACCGACATTAATCGCACGGTTTTCCTTGATCCTTTAGGTCGGTGGAGCATAATACGTGAAACGGGTCCGAATTGGACACTGTAGCTGGGCGGGCGCCCTAAGGACTTGGGCGGGCGCCCTGTCCCTGAGCCCTCTCGGCCTCCGCTTCGTTCCCGTGGCTTCTGGAGTCTTCTAGATGATAGAAAATTGCGCGGCACGTTAATATCTCTATGTAAACCCGACGTGTGGGCCTTTCTTCCGTATTTCCTGATAACCCCCTGCAGAAATAGACAAAGAGCAAAACTCGTGGAATTCTGTCAGATAAGACCCTAAGTCTAGGTGTTGGTTGCATATGGATCCTTTTCCATGATTAGTTGATGGTTAAATATGAGCATTAAGGACTGTCAACAAGCTCCCCCAAGCTTAACCTTTGCTCGTCCCTGAGCAAAGATGAACTCAAGAGTTTCTACAGTGGTTTCATGCCTTAAAGATATACATGTGTTCAAACAAGATCTCATCTCTGGGTTAGGGTAAACTATTAAGATTTAAACTTACTCATTGTACCTTCCACCATGGGGCTTGCAACCATCACTTATGTCTTGAGCAGTTAAAAGATAGAACGGTCTAGTCAAGCGCCATGTCTCTTGTTATTCGATTAACTGTAGCTCTGGAGTTTTTGCAGATTTTCAAATGAAACTCAGAGATTCCTTGTATGACTCTCTCTAGTCTCTCTTTTGTGGTATTTCTGGATCCTTACCAAGGCAGTAATGGTATATGCCTTCTCTCAAAGTATGTGGTATTTGTGGTATGAAGCATAGTGATATTGCCTTCTCTCTCACCCTACTTTAATAAGGTTTTGATATCTGGAGCTCATAGGTGCGAGACAGCTAATACATACTTACAAGACATTTATTGCATAGTCAAACCATGGATCCAGAAGAACAAGTCAATAAGTCAAATCAAGATGTGCATGTGTGGAGAATGAATGGTGTATGGTGATGATGGTGATAACAATGGTGAAAGTCTAATTCTACTTGTGCTCTTTTGAGGGGATACATACCTTCCTTGCTCTTTTGAAACTTTTGTAGAGAATGAGATGCTCTATATTTTCTTTTTCTTTTCTCTCAGGTGGGTATCTTGTACCCCTAATTCTACTGTCCGACACTTGTCCATTTTTACCTCTCATCTCACTTTTTTCTTTTCTTTCGAGGTTCCGGGCACTTGCCCCTTTTTATTTCCTCGTATTCTTTCTTTTTTTCTCTCTTTTTTTAGAGCACTCATCTCCTGAAATAATATAGCAAGTGGTAGTAACCAAGATAACTTGAACATTTATTTCATAGGGAAAAACAGAAATGTTTTTGGCTATTCTCTCTCGGATTAGGAGTAGAATATTTTTAGGTGATTCTGGAGATGGAAATGGGTGGATATATGTGGATGCGTACTTCCGGAGTAGAAGCAGCATGTGTGAGTGAACGTGCAAGTGAATCTTGACTTAACCACATGACAAGCTCCTAAGGGTCTACACAGCTTGACCACACTCAATGCTCATAAGCAGTAAAAAAAATAAATGTGTGGCTCAAAGTCTAGCAAGCATGTATATATGGCTGTGGTAGGAATTTGAACTCTCATCATACAGGAACTCATCATGTGATATTTTAAAGATTTTCAAAGATAAAATTCTCCAGAATTCTAGCATCTCTAAGAACAGATAAACAGCAGCTCAACCTTCCCATATCATATCCTTAACGACTTAGACTTCAGATCAAGTACTCTTCCCACAAGTTCAGGTTTAGAGCAAATCTTAATTAATAACAGTCATGCCTAAACTTGAGAGAGAGTTCAATTTTGAGAACTAGTCATGGCAGAGCAACTATTCATCATTTCTATGTGAGAGCTTATCATGAGGGTTCATAGCAAACTTTATTTATTTATTTATTTAGCAAACTAAGCAAAGATATATATAAGCACAAAATCTTTATTTGGGTTTTTATGATTATGCATCTTTTTATTGTTAGAGTAAAGTATAAACGTGAGTAGAACACTTAGCTGGATAAATGGGGGGTGCTCTCCCCCAAGCTGGATTTTGATGTAATTTCTTCTGATGTAGCTAGCAGCTAGTGGAGGTGTATTTGAATGTCGGCAACACTCTGTTAGCGATTAGGATGTCCTCCGTCTGCTAGTCTTCTTTGATCCTTGAATTCTGTGGAGCTCAAATAGACAACAAAGCTTTGTGGAACTGGTTAAGTGTTAGCATAAGTATCTAGCCTTTATCATGTTGAGCCTCCTTAATAAATGTTACACTCTTTAGTAGGATCATAAATTTATTTTTATATTTTTATTTTTATAGGACAGGAATATATTTATTTCATTTTTATGCCACCACAGTGAATGTACTTATGTATTTTATGCCATGAGCATACTCACATGGGGCTTACTATTTTTAACATTTTTATTTTCTTTTTAAGATGATATGAACCTGATTAACTAAGCAAACTGTTTTAAATAATTGAAAGGGAAAAAAGGATAACTACCAAGTTTACCTCTTGGCAAGGCATTCGGTGTTTTTAAGTCCTCCGAATGGGACTCTCCATTTTCTCAGTTGTCCTGGGATTCGCTGGACGGCGTAGTCGGTGGTTTCGGCGGCGCCTGCTCTTCATGTATAACTATCTTCTCTCTCCACACCTGACTCGGTGCTACGGTCTCCTCAGGACAGTTCTTTTCAAGCTGTATGTCTTCAGACCTTACCACTTCTCCTTCATAGTCTGCTCATCCGTCCTTGATGATTTGCCTCCTCTGGTTGCGGTTGCGTCGTCTTCTTCTTGTCCTGACCTGCCTAGAGTCTTCAACTATATGGTTAGGGTCAGTAAAATAGCAGGTTACCTTCACAGAGGGGAAATGCATGTGGACTCTGCCGGTTCCAATGTAA
This sequence comes from Sorghum bicolor, assembly GCF_000003195.3. NCBI lineage: Eukaryota > Viridiplantae > Streptophyta > Magnoliopsida > Poales > Poaceae > Sorghum > Sorghum bicolor. Next base: position 21,293,548 of record NC_012871.2, read on the forward strand.
ATGATTGCTTTAACAGTGCTGATGAACAGTCTCCCAACGGTGATGGGTGGATTGTACTCGTCTTCTCCCATGTCAATAACCTAAAAATCATCTGGAGCTGAATGTATGTCAGTTCTAGGGGCATGGTTCCGAAGAGCTGATAGGTGACTGGGTCGTCCTTTTTGGTCAGGGACGGTGACTTAAGTCGACGATCTTGACCTCCTTGAACTGCAGTGACCATCTTAGCTGACTTGGTCCACATTTGCTTGTTCCTATCCCTCCTGTTTGTCCTCTTCCTTCGTTCATGTCGGGATTACTCTGAGACTTGTGTAGTCTTGTTCTTGAAGGAAAACATCTCCTTCCTTCCCTTAATGTAGAAACCGATCTTGGCAGCACTAGCGTAGATGACAGCTCCTGAGGTGTTCAGGAATGACCTCCCCTGGGTATAATATTAAAGCTAGAGCCAAAGTCGCAGAGTGCTTCTGGGAAGTCCACCATGCCGATGGAGATCGGGATGACGGGACGTCCTAGATTGCCTCTCTGAGTAGTTAGGCCTCGGTTGATTCCAACCTTGGTTTTGTTGAGGACGGTTGTAGTAGTAGTAGTAGTTGTTGTTGATGTAGTTTACGTCCTCAAGCATCTCAGGGCAGTGATTGCCTGAGTGTCCAGTATCTCCAGTGTGTGTACTCGTTGATCTAGGTTCTTCACTTGGTGGAGTCTGGGAGTTGTAAAACTCCTTCATATTTTGCTCGAAGTGTACCTGCTTATAGAGACAAGGCAGAGATCAAGTGCATGGGCCCTGTTGGTGGAAAACACCAACAGAACCAAAAGTGTATTTGCTCTTCTCTAACCTTAAGCATAGTGAGAAAGACAAAGTTGATGGATAATAAGATCATGAGTATAACATTTAAAACATTCGTCATATCAGATCGCTCAACCTAATGGAAAGATAATCTATCTATATTTATGTTATTTTTTTATAAAATATATCTTCCAAAGATTGAGTGTGCAACATTTTAGCTTATATGATTAGGAGTGTGGGATCACAAAGGTGAAAGGACTAAACATATTGAATCGATTGGGTTGGTTATCTAGAGTTGTAAATCATACATGTTTGTCTCTTTTGTTCATGTGAACGCCAGAACCAAGGAGAAGCTTATAAAAGTGATAGTCAAGTACCTTAAGATGTTACCTTACTTGAAGAGTGATGGCACAGTATCACCTTATGGAAGCTTTCCTTTCTTAGCGGTTGTGCATCGGGTTTGTGGCAACCTCCATGGATCATCTCTTATGAGCTATGTCTTCCTTGTGTAAATTGTTAGCTTTATGTGTCTCTCTTTGTCTCCAATGTGAGTTTATCTCAGGACTTCCCAAGTCGATATTGAATGTTTTCCTACAGAGGTTAGTCCAACAAAATATCCCATATCTGCTATAGCATACTATCGGCTCAAAAATCAACCTAGACACCATGTCTAATTTGATTCAGGAGGGCATTTTAACCTAAGCACCATGCTTATTTTAAAACCCCTTGGAAGTAAGATCAACATTCCTAAACTAAGCACCAAGCTTAATTAAGAGATAAAAGAAACTACTCCAAACCTAGACATATACTTAAGCAAATAAAGGTAGCATGAGAGCATTTTATAGAGATCTACTCAAGTGGAGATGAAGTAGTGTGATTAGTATTTAACAAATTGAGCATGTCTCAAAGGTACGGACAACCAACATAGCAACATGGCAAAGGATGTTTTTATGTAAAGTACTCCCCCAACCTTGAATTTTGCAAAATTCAAGTTTGGATGAATTTAATTCAATGTTGTATGATGATTGGTTGGATATACCTTGTGCTTGTCATTCATCCGATCTTCTTGCTCCAATCCTGGAAAGGTTAGTGACAAGAATACCCGAAGGAATTTTTTTACAATTATCCTTATATGCTCAACACACAAGGTAATGTTGCAAATAATTAAAAGCTCATGTTACAATCTGATCAGTTCTTGTTTTAGGACACTAAGCTTGTCCTTGGGAAACCATCAATTTATGTCGGCGAAGTGGTTTCCCCTCCAACGCTGATCTATATCAAGATAACTCAACGAGATCTGCAATATTTAATGTAGACATATGCATCGACAACCGCCCTTTTAAAGTTTTTATAAATAGAAAGGATGAGGGGGTTGGAGATCTCGAATGTGGTGATGTTGGAAAAACCAATGGATTGGGAAGATGTTGCATATGAGCATGGAGTAAATGAAGTGGCTATGAAATAAATTCCATGCTCATTAATGCTTAGAGTGAAATCCATGTGGTATGGTGAAAATGATAAGGTGAGTGTGGTAAAAAAGGAAAAGAAAAAGGATACACGGACGACTTGGTTCGAAACTAGCACAGCTACCGTTCCCCGGTAACGGCGCCAGAAAGCTTTGGGTATTTTAAACGCAAACAGAAAAATCCGCAAGCGCACGGATACCGATGTAGCCTTCACCCAGGAGTATTCCAGAGTATCGATTTCTACAGGGAACGTGAGTGTACTAATTAAGATCCAAGATCGCCCAAGGATAACTATATAATTATTTTTGGTAGGAAGAGAGGAAGTTTCCTGAGAGTTCTCTAGTTGATCTAAGAATCAAAAATTACTTCAAGATTATTTAAATCGGGACATCAGAGCACTAACCACAGAAAGAGATGAGAAGGGGGCTAGGAAGGTCTGACTACGGTCCTACAAACACCGATCTGAACGAGGTGGAATACGTCGACCGTTAGGGCTGTCACTACCCTAGGGCTACCACAACAATCCGTAGGATTGGGTGCAATTCCAGGTAATTGCAAGACTAAACACCACGTCTAATCTATTAATTACAACTCTAATGTTTCAAAGATTAGAGCACCTAATGCAAGCGGGAATCCAATAAATAACTTGAATGTAAATAAAAGTAATTAAAGAACTCATGAATTATGAATTGAAGAACCTGGAGAACGATGAAGAACGAACCAGTTGCTGCAAAAGTACAATGTTGAGGAAGATCGGACAGATCCTGCTCCTCCTCCGCTCTCCTCTTCTCTCTCCCTATTTTCTAGATTACAACTAGAACTAACTAGAACTAGAACTAGAGGAACTAGAAGTAGAACTAGAAGAACTAGAGGGATCCTCTCTACTTGGATGAAGAATTGAAACCCTAGCTTTGATTTTGTAGAAGAGGTATGATCTCCAGGGGCCAGGGGACCTTGCTTATATAGTTTTTTCAGATGAATCTGGGTCGTTGGATCAAACCGACATTAATCGCACGGTTTTCCTTGATCCTTTAGGTCGGTGGAGCATAATACGCGAAACGGGTCCGAATTGGACACTGTAGCTTGGCGGGCGCCCTAAGGACTTGGGCGGGCGCCCTGTCCCTGAGCCCTCTCGGCCTCCGCTTCGTTCCCGTGGCTTCTGGAGTCTTCTAGATGATAGAAAATTGCACGGCACGTTAATATCTCTATGTAAACCCGACGTGTGGGCCTTTCTTCCGTATTTCTTGATAACCCCCTGCAGAAATAGACAAAGACCAAAACTCGTGGAATTCTGTCAGATAAAACCCTAAGTCTGGGTGTTGGTTGCATATGGATCCTTTTCCATGATTAGTTGATGGTTAAATGTGAGCATTAAGGACCGTCAACAGAGGTATGGCCTTACTTTTTAAAGCATAAATCAAAAGCATTTTCTGCATTTAAAGAGTGGAAGACTATGATTGAAAATCTAACTCAGAAGAAGGTTAAAAAGTTTTGCACTGATAATGGGATGGAATTCTGTTCTAATGAATTTAATGCATATTGTAAGTCTGAAGGCATTGTTAGGCACTACACTGTTCCTTATATGCCTCAACAGAATAGTGTAGCTGAGCGTATGAACAGAACTATCATCTCTAGGGCCCATTGCATGTTGTCTAATGCTGACTTGAATAAGCGTTTTGGGCTAAAGCTGCTTCCACTTCTTGCTATCTTATTAATTGTTCACCATCGATTCCTCTTGATAAGAAAACTCCAATTGAGGTATGGTCTGGATCTCTAGCTGATTATTCAAAATTGAGAGTTTTTGGTTGTACTGCTTATGCTCACGTTGATAATGGTAAATTGGAGCCTAGAGCTGTTAAATGTATTTTTATTGGTTATCAACATGGTGTTAAAGGTTATAAATTGTGGAATCCCCAGACTCAGAAGGTTATGCTTAGCAGGAATGTTATCTTTAATGAGACTGTTATGTTTGTTTACAATCCTTCTGTTGATGCTCCTATTGAGGGAGAGAAAATAAGTGTGCTGGTGGAGCACTTAATTGATGCACTACAGGTTGATAATGCTTTTGTTCAAGATACACATATTGCTGAAATTTCTCTAATTATTGATGATTCATCTATTATTGAGCATTCTTCTCTAGTTGTGCAGTCTCCACAATGTTCTATTGCTCTTGGTAGGGCTAGAAGGCAGCCCAAGCCTGTTAAAAGGTATATTGAAGAATGTAATGTTACTTAAGCTATGAGTGTTGTAGAAGAGATTGAAAGTAATTCAGAACCTTCTAATTATAGAGGCTATTACTTCTGCTGATTGCAACAATTGGATGATCGCTATGCAAGATGAGATAGAGTCACTCGAAAAGAATGGTACTAGGGATTTAGTAAAATTGCCTAAGAATAAAAAGCCTGTCTGTTGCAAATGGATTTTCAAAAGAAACAAGGGTATTTCTCCTAGTGGCAAGGTATAAAGTGTTCACGGTCGATAACATCAACTTTTATTAGAACTTTAAACCCGAAGGACGACATGAAAACACACTAGTCTAGGGGTTAATCTGACAATTTCTACGAGTTTTGCATATTCTGTATTTTCCAGGGTCTATTTCCAAAAAAGCTGAAAAGATGGATTCAAGTGCATATTTACCACAAAACTTATCCGCCATGAAAAATATCACAAATAGGACGGGGGAAGACTCTGGAAGACACCGGAGGAAACTAGGAGCCAGAGGTCGCCAGGTGGGGCCGGCTGGCCCCACTATAACATCCTGGATTTTTACGAAAACCAAAAATACGAGCTTTTTAAAATTTTTCATGTAATCGTGTGAAGCATATAGATTTTAGATCTAACTCGATCCTAACCTGCTAACAAATCGTCGCATACATATAGAATTTCTTGTAGGCGAGTGCCTTGTTCGTGAGTTGTCTTATGTTGGGTCTTGATTAGGGTTTTGAGTTTCTTTTGGAGTGCACAAATCTATAGCGAGAAATCCTTTTCAACTTCCCTGTTGGAGTGATTCTCAAACTCATTCGGATCCCTTTCGAAGTCCTTTGAAATCTTCTTCTTGAATCCCGCTCGGACATTCCCACAATTCATTTTGAACTCATCCCAATTTCTCTTCACCTAAAACCCCTTGATATCTATTCCAAAGTCCCCAAATCCCCTTCAATCAAATGTGGCAAATCATTTTCTTCTCCTGGGCCAAATCTCTCTTCTTCTCTCCATTCTTTTCTCTTCCTGCAGTCCAGCCCAGGCCCGGCCAACCATCTCCCCCTCTCCTTCTGGCCTGCTAACGCCACCGGCCCAGCCAGGTCGGCCCGCTCGCTCCCCCTGTCTCCCCTCCCAGGCCCGCACGCGCAGCGCCTCGCCTCGGCCCAGCAGCGTCGCTGGCCCAGTCGGCCTCCCCAACCTCCGCGGCCAAGCACCCTCACGTGGCCCACCTCCCGCATCCGGCCCAGCCTGCTCTCCACCCCCCTGACTCGGCCTGTTCGCACCCCCCCTCCTCCACCGGGGCCTTGGCCCAAGCCGCCCCTGCCTCTCCCAACCAGCAACCCTAGGGGGCAACTCGTGCCCAGAGCAGCGCCGCCGTCACCCCAAGGAGGAAACCCGCGCGTGCCTGCCCTCTCCCCTCGGCGTGCGTGCCCGGATCGACGCCGCGTGTCCCAACGCGGGCACGGACGCCGGAGATAGTCGCCCTACCCTAGGAACCCTAGCCAGGCACTATAAGAGCCCTTAGCGCCGCCGCACTCCTCTGCCTCCTCCATCCAACAGGACCGCGAGCCCCTCGGCCTCCCCTTCACCGAGCTCCACCTCCGGCGCCACGACGAGCCACCTCGACACGGCAGCGACGACGTCAACCGGCCAGAGCTCCCACGCCGAGCACCTCGAAGCCCCTGCCCCGACACGACGACGCTGGAGCTGCACGCCATCGCCACGACCTCGCCCCCGCGTCGTCCTCGCCAAGTCGAGCCACTGTCGACCTCGCCTCGGAGCTTCGCCACGCCACCGAGAGCCCGAGACGAAGGCGCCCGAGCGCCTCGTCCTCGGCACCACCCCGCGCACCCACCGCCGCCGAGCCGCGCCTCAACCTCGACGTCGAGCAGGAGCTCTGTAACAGAACCGTCCAATTTATAAGAATTCAAGTGAATTAGCGACCACGGAAGCAGTCAAGCTAATGGACTTGAACCCATATAAACCCGGTAGTCCGACGAAATCTCAAAAGACCTCGATTCAACCAACATACAACCAAGATCGTATATGATCAAGCATCGCCATCACAGATTACATTCATTCAACACAGAACATAGTTTTACATCACATCAGAGTTTAAAAGAGGTTATTACAAACCAGAGTAGTAGCGGAAACAAAGTAGTTTTAAAACATCACACACTCAGTTTAAATTACATGCCAGATCCATGGTCAAACCCAACAAAAGCACAACTGAAGATAAAGAAGGTGATCACGCCCATGATCTATTCATCGTCCGCAGCCGGATGATGACAGTTAGCACAGTAGCCATGGTAAACGACATCATCTGCAACATGGGTAAATAAAACCCTGAGTACGAGAATGTACTCAGCTAGACTTACCCGTCATAAACCAAAAATAAAGTGACACCAACGAGTATGCAAGGCTGATCTTTGTGGACTGGTTTAACTCACCTTTTTGCATAAAAAAGCTTTAGTTGTAGGTAACCCATTTATAATATTCCGCAGCAGGTTTATTACTTAACAACTATCCACTAGATTAGCACCTGTTCTAAGCATACACTTGAGTATTTAAGCATCACAATAATAACCATATCTGGATTATCACCTAGCTATCAACATTCTCATCATAACCATTAAGTTTATTTAGTGAGTTCTACGTGCGACTGCCCGAGTCAAGTTCTCACTATCCGAGAGAGACGACGATTCGAATCGATTCCTATCCAGCTGGAGGGGTATTCCTAACACTCACCCAAGCATACTTCATGAGGGCAGCTCGGATCACCTTTAGCACAACTCCGGACCAATTCGCGGGTCCGTACGGCGCCGCACCCCCAGGGACCGCCAATCTGCCAGGGTCAGGACTCTAACCTGACACCTCGGTCTTACGCCATTGACTCCCCGCACATCCTTACTACCAACCGGGGTGCGCACTTTAACCAGATCGGGGTATCCGGCCGGACATGCACTCGTAGGCTTCGCGGTCGGAACGACTTATCCGGCTAGCTAAGTGTTAGGCATGCGTTCAACATGACACGAGGACGTTACAGCGAATCGGTCCTTAATCGACACAGACGGGGATAGATTCACACCCAAGACCTCCATGCCTTGTTGCTGCACTATCTTCATCCCGCCCAGTCTCAAGTTCATTATTGGCACATGGTTGTTTCCACGATAGCAAATATAGCCAACCGTGATCAGCATCCACCTAACTCTCGCAGGTGACAGGAAATCACCCGGCTTCTACCGAGCTAAGCATTATTTCGATCCTGGACCTATTTAGGTGAGGTATGAGGTGGACAAGGTAGTCATAATGCAGCAAGGGTGTCATATCAACGCCTAACACTTAATCCAAAAATACATAACCATAGTCAATTGATAGCTGGACATGGTAACAAAATAGTAGGAGGCTTATAATGCTCCGGGGCTTGCCTTCGACGTAGGTGGATGGGCGGTGGTCGGGACACTCCGGCAAGTCCTCCTCCTCAGCTCCTTGAGGTGGCTCCCCTTGTGGACCTTCCGATTCCGGCAGCTCGAACTCCAAAACGGTCACGCCCTTGGGTACACCTATGTATGCATGACAAGGAGATAAATATAGAGAATGCACATATGATACATGATGTCATGATGAAGAGCTAAAGAACACACAACAAGGTATAAGCATGAGCATAATCTCCTAAAGTTAAGTGAATTATAGAATAACAAGTAAGTGCATACTTCTTCTCTGGTAGAGAGGCTAACTAGACAAAACCTTAGCTACTCCTACTCTGTCACTGGTTTCATAGACAACCCAATTGTCACAAGTTTCAGCTATAACTTAAGCATCAGTTGGCCAAACTAAGTAAGTAGATACTTTCTTGAAAGCTTAGCAAATTGTCTACAATTCACTTTAAGACATCCCAGAACGATTCCCAACCGAAATGAGCTAAAACATACAAAGTTGTCTGGCTGTCCTGGAAAATCCAGAGAGCAAGCACTTTGCAGCAGCTACTTGTAACATCCATAACTTTAAAACTGCTCAACCAAATGTCATGAAACTTGGACACGAAGTAGATAAGCAAGTTAGCTACAAGTTTGTTATAGACAAGTTTCCCAGAAAACATCATCTTCAAATAGTTCTTAAGCAATTGCTATCAGCTACCCAGCATCGCTCTAGGAAAGGCATAAATAGCAAAAATAATATTTTGCACATAACAAGAATGTACCAAAGGGTCAGTCCAAATGCACCAGTAGATAGAACATGTCTAAGAAACACTAGGAACATCATGGCAAGGTCCAAACTCATTTCTATCATCACCTTTTTCATTTATTTAATTATTAAGGTGATTTAATGAACATGCATCCCAAGAGCTCCAAGAATTCTAAGAAAATTACAGCAAGTTACCTATGTTAACATAAGGTTAATGTAAAATTTTCAGGGCATTTGCACATGCAGCTTGTGAGATACAAAAATAACAAGCTAGCAAAGGCATGCAAGGCATAAATGTGAAACCCTATTAAACAGTGTCAAACAACAGATTTCAGATTTTTCCAAGCTTTATTTACACATGAGTACAACACAGCAAATTTCACCACAAAAAGAGTTATAACTTATTTATTAAACATACCACAAGAAACTCTTGTTTGAAAACGAAATATTTATAACTTCACAATGAGACCTCCAAAAATCATGATAAATTTATCGGAGTCTATTCATGTCATAAGTAACAACACCCTAAATTTGCATGGCCACCAGATCAACAGATCTCAAGATATAATTGTCTCCTATATAATCAAGATTAAATCATATATATTTATTTCTGCAAAAACATGACATGTTTCATATTTTTAATAAAAACTAGACTTATACAGGAACCTAACAAAATTGGAATAACATCATTTGGATCTCTAATACTCAAGATATGAATTTTACGAAAACAACACAGAATCTGCAAAACAGTGAACCAGGGATGTGAGAGGGAGAGACTGACACACGGGACCCATGCGACAGAGAGACAGAGACAGGGGAGATGCTCGTCGCCGGCGAAACTCGATGACGGCGAGGTCTGGGTCGGATCCAAGGGCATCTACGTGTTCCTCTCCTCAAGGCGACTCTGTTGACCTATTTCACTCGCGCTCTACTGGACTCTAGGGTGCTCGCCGTCGTGAATGGCGGCTCGGCGGCGCTGCGGGCGATACGCCGACGTGCATGGCCGATGCCGTCCCGGTTGAGGTTCACGCCGAGCATCAGTGAGCCAAGGGAAAGCGATAGGGACAAGAATGAGGAGAAATGGTGGAGCAGAGAGGCCTGGCCACGTCGCCGGTGAGCTCGGGCGGAACTCCGGCGAGGGAGAACGGCTCGAAGTTCGGCAATGCTGCCTTACCCGTGCTCGACAATGGTCAAGGAGGTGACGCCGAGGTAGAGGAAGCCCTGGCGGAGCTTTTGGTGAGCTGGCTGGGCCGGAGACGCGGTGGAGCGGCCGGGAAAACTCACCGAAGCGCGGCGGAGCTCGTCGAGGCGATGGCGGATCGAAATGGGAGGCTCTGGTGGAGTGGGTGTCGCGTCTGAGGCACGGGGTGGCTCCGTGGCGGCTTGAGGGCTTCGTCCAAGCTGACAGGCTGGACCGTCGACGGCGTACGGCCGACACCTGGCCGGACACGCGGCGGCGGACGGCGTCTGTCCAAAACTGAATCGATGATTTAGTCACCGGCGTCAGTGACTGAAACCCGAAGTTTAACAACGTTTTACTCTTGATCCACTCGGCGGTTTTGGCTCCAGTTTGCTTCTTTGGTTAGAGCTACGTGAGATCTACAAGTTTTTCTATAGGATCAAAGTCTAGTTCAGCCTAGATTTCAATCTACAAAGCTCCCAAGTGACCTACCTCGAAACTGCGTTGTCACAGACTTAGGCAAAATTGGCTAAGTGTAAAATCAGCCCTGATTTCTGCCTTGTGAGCAACTTTTGAATGTGTTCCATGCTTTTTCATGAAAAGTCATCAACATAACTTTTGTAGCTTATGAAATTTACTACAACTTTATTTTAGGTGTCATTTACATGCAAGATCTTTAACATCAGTTTCATAAAACATCTTTCAAAAGAGGTCTAGCGGGTCAATTAAGTCAATCTAGGGTTAACCATGACTTAGGGGCATTTTTGGCCAAAACCTCCAACATAAACTTTGTTCAAAATGTTGTTCTAAACATGATTAAAGTATTTTGGAAGACAATGTACACTTGTATGCATTGGTCACCTACTAGAACCACTCAAATCAAACCACACAAGTAATTTAATCATACATGGGACACATAAGATGACATATGATCATGATGGATGCTTATGAATGAGCATGATGATGCTTATGTTGATACAATGCTCATGGTTAACATGCAAGCTAACACTAGGAGTGTTACAGCCCTCCCCCCTTACAAAAATCTCGTCCCGAGATTTGAAAGACGTACCATTTTTCGTAGAAGGAGGGATAAGTTACTTGTAAATAGTCTTCCCTTTCCCAAGTGGCATCTCTCTCACTTTGATGGTTCCACAAAACTCTAAAAAGTCTGATCACTCTCCCACGAGTAACCCTTTCCTTGACATCAAGAACTTGTACAGGCTTTTCTTCATAGGACAGGTCAGACCGCAACTTTAGGCCTCTTGTTTCAACTCGCTCTTCGGGCACACGAAGACACTTCTTGAGTTGAGACACATGGAATACAGGGAAAACGGTTCCTAGTTCCGGAGGTAGTTGTACTTTGTAAGCTACCTTTCCACTTTTCTCGATGATTTGATAGGGACCCACATACCTAGGGGCAAGCTTTCTTTTTACACCAAAGCGATTTACTCCCTTCATGGGCGATACCTTCAGGTACACAAAGTCACCTACTTCGAACTCGAGTGGTTTTCTTCTTTGGTCAGCATAGCTTTTCTGTCTAGCTTGGGCGGCTCTCATGTGTTGCTGGATAATGAGAACTTGTTCTTCGGCTTCTTTGACAAAGTCAATTCCATAGTATCTCCTTTCGCCAGGTTTGACCCAGTTTAGAGGAGTTCTACATTTGCGGCCATACAAAGCTTCAAAAGGAGCCATTTGGATGCTTTCTTGATAACTATTGTTGTAAGTGAATTCAGCTAATGGTAGCCATTTCTCCCATGCACCCTTGGAAGAGATCACACATGCCCTCAACATATCCTCTAAAACTTGATTCACACGCTCAGTCTGGCCGGAGGTTTGAGGGTGGTACGCTGAACTACGAATCAATCTCGTACAAGGAGTGAATGCAAATGCTCCCAAAAGCGGGCAGTGAACTGAGGACCCCTATCCGAAATAATGGTGCGAGGCACTCCGTGCAATTTAACAATCTGAGAGAAGTATAACTCTGCGTAGTCGGATATTCGGTGGGTTGACTTCATAGGGATAAAATGGGTCGACTTGGTCAAACGGTCAACAATTACCCATATGGAGTCGTGTCCCTTTTGGGTAGGGGGAAGGCCAACAATGAAATCTATGCTAATTTCTTCCCACTTCCAACCTGGAACCGACAACGGTTGCAATAAACCTGCAGGTTTGAGGTGAACTGCTTTTACCCTGCAGCAAGTATTACACCTAGCCACATAAGCTGCTATCTCCTTCTTCATCTTGGTCCACCAGAAACGAGGTTTCAAATCTTGGTACATTTTGCTACTACCAGGATGAATGGACAACTTGGAAGAATGAGCTTCATCTAAAATTTTGTTGCGTAGGTCATGGTCCTTAGGTACAACTGGTCGATCGTCAAACCATAGTACACACTTCTCATCTACCCTGAAGTGCTTGGTGTCTTGCTCTTGCATTTTTCTTTAGATATGGAAAATACTAGGATCAGACTTTTGGAGCTCTATGATTTGACTCTCTAACGAGCAGCTGACTACGATGTTGTGCAGGACCACACGATGCAATAAATTGAAGCCTTCCTCTAGAAGAGGTCTAACATGTTGTTTTCGACTGAGAGCATCGGCTACAACATTGGCTTTGCCCGGATGATAGTGTACTTCAAGGTTATAGTCCCTTATCAATTCCAACCATCTTCTTTGTCTCATGTTCAACTCGGGCTGAGTGAATATATACTTGAGGCTCTTATGGTCAGTGTAAATGTGACATAGATTACCCAACAAATAATGCCTCCAGAGTTTCAATGCATGTACAACTGCTGTTAACTCTAGGTCATGAGTTGGGTAGTTGGCTTTTCAATGTCAGGCTGTGCCAGAACAGGAGCGGTGGTCAGCAAATGGCGTAAAGTAGTGAAAGCGACTTCACATTCCTGGGACCTCACAAACTTCACATCTTTTTGCAGTAGCTTGGTCATAGGCTTGGCTATTTTGGAGAAGTCTAGAATAAAGCAACGATAATATCCAGCTAGACCGAGAAAACTCCGAACCTCGTGCACTGAAGTCGGGGCCTTCCAATCAAGAACCTCCTGCACTTTTGACGGGTCAACAGAAATACCGTCCTTAGATAGAATATGGCCTAAGAAAGGCACTTTCTTCAGCCAAAACTCACACTTGCTGAACTTGGCATAGAGCTGATGTTCTCGCAATCTAGTAAGTACAATCCGAAGGTGCTTCTCATGTTCTTGGGCATTTTCAGAATACACCAATATATCATCGATGAACACCACCACAAACTTATCTAGTTCAGGCATGAACACCGAATTCATCAGGTACATGAAATGAGCAGGGGCATTAGTTAGACCAAAGGACATGACTAGATGCTCAAACAACCCATACCTGGTAGAGAAAGCCGTTTTAGGAATGTCTTCGGGTCGGATCTTGATTTGATGATACCCAGATCTCAGATCAATCTTGGAGAATACTTTAGCTTTTGCTAATTGGTCAAACAGGATATCAATGCGAGGCAGTGGGTACTTGTTTTTAACAGTCACGGCATTGAGCGGACGATAGTCTACGCACATACGTAGAGAATTGTCCTTCTTCTTAACAAAGAGAGCCGGACAACCCCATGGGGAAGAAGTAGGCCGAATAAGACCTTTCTCAAGAAGTTCCTGCAATTGCTTTTTTAATTCTGCCAATTCGTTGGGTGGCATTCGATATGGCCTTCTAGAGATAGGTGCGGTACCCGGAATTAGATCAATTTTAAACTCTATGTCCCTGTCCGGTGGCAGACCGGGCAGATCCTCTGGAAATACATCCGGAAACTCACACACTACAGGAATCTCTACCACCGTGAGTGGTCTAATAGCATTGGCAGCGTGACGGATGTCATCATTCTTGGGAAGCTGGACTAAGAAGGCTTCTTTGCTATCAGGCTCTCGCAACATGACTACCCTCGTGGAGGTGTCTATTAGCACCCCATGCTTGCTCATCCAATTCATTTCCAGAATAACATCTATCCCTAAGCCTAGCAAGATTACTAAATCTGCTGAATAATCACGCCCTTCAATGGCGATATGTACGTCCCTCACTACTTGATTTGTAGCAATTTGATTACCAGCAGCACTAATGCAAAACTTGCCACTGTCAAGATCAACTACATGTTGTCCATGCTTAGATGCGAATGCTTGACTCATAAATGAATGCGAAGCTCCAGAATCAAACAAGACAACTACAGGATGTTGATTGACAAGAAACATACCAGCGGTGACCACTTCACCTTCAGGGATTTCTTCAACAGTGGTACAGTGCACTCGGCCAGTACGGTTGTTACCCCCAGCTGCAGAATTCCTCTTGGGGTAAGGGCAATCCCTCGCCCAATGACCAACTTGTTTGCAGTTAAAGCAGGGGCGGTTATCAGGGGGAATCTTGGGACTTCCTTGACCTGTGGCGCCCCTTGGGAGAGCAACTGTGAAGGACTTGCGAACTCCCGTCTTCACATTTGACTTTTTCTGCGGGGGCCTATACCTTGTCACAGCATTTGGTGGGCGATAGGCCGGCTTATTTGTCACTGCAGTCTTGGACTGCGAAGCACCTGCCTCGTAGGCCCTCTTGCGGTTCTTGGACGCGGCATACACGGCGTTGGAGTTCTCTTGAGTCAACGCATCACTCACAAACTCATTAAAGGTAGTACTCTTGTTACCAGCCATGTTCTTGGACAACTTGGGTCCCAGTCCCCTCTTGAAACTTGCAAGCTTCTTGGCTTCAGTGTCAACCATTTCAGGAGCATAGCGAGACAAATTATTAAAAGCATGAAGATACTCAGTCAAGCTTTTAGTGCCCTGTGTCAGGTTCATGAACTCAGTGTGCTTGATAGTCATTATGCCTTGGGGAATATAGGTGTTCCTGATAGCAGTTTTGAACTGATCGCAGGTCACATCAGCATTGGCAGGCAAGCTGGTTCTGTAATGACTCCACCAGACACCTGCTTTGCCCGCCAACTGGTGGGCTGCATATTCTTCCTTTAGCTCTTCAGTCACCCTCAGCAAGCGGAACTTCTGCTCGAGAGTGTTGAGCCATTCATCAGCTTCTAGAGGTTCAACAGCCTCCTTGAAAACTGGTGGCTTCGTGTCTTGGAAATCCTTGAAGCTACTGTGCTAATTTGCCTCTCTGCCTTGACGGACATGGCGACCACCCCGGTTCTACTGCACCATAGTCTGCATGGCTTCATTGAGCAGTCGCTGGCCCTCAACAAGAGTTGCCAAGAGCTCCGCAGGCGTAGGCGGGGGAGGAGGTGGTGGTGGCAGCACCTCATTGTGACCGAAGCGAGTGTTGCGAGCCATCTGCACAAGGCACACCAAGTGACCATTTAGGACAACAGATATAATTGCCATGAACCTCAATTGCTGCCATACGGAATTTAATGAAGTAAATTCACATAATTCAAGGCACAATAATCCAGGTACGACAAGAGAATATCATCCACGACACTTGGTTATTCCCGCGAACATTCACAGCCACAATTCACAAGGATTAAAGACATTGCAGAGAATTATTTAAGCTCAACATAAACATGGAGCATCACAAAAAAATACATAGGGTTACATAGAGTCACTGCCACAACTTAAGTCTTACAGGAGGGGCGCCACAACCAGATACATAGAGTCTCAGCTGAATTTCAGATTACATGTCCATTACATAGAGAGACGGAAACAGATACATGAACATGAAAATCATTGCTAGGCTACATATCCTCTTCAGATTCACCATTAGAAATTATGCCATCATCCTGATCTTCCTCACTGGGAGCTTCTTCATGATTAAAAGGAACTGAGTGTGGAATAGGATTTATGATATTATTTAGGCGATGGACATCTAACTACAGCTCAGCAATCCTAGTAATCAGCTCTTCCTCTCTCATTTCAGCATGGAATAAAGCTCTAACTCTAGCAGCTTCCCTATTTTCAGCCAAGCGCATAGCCTCATCTCGCTCTCTAGTCATCTGCATCATGCGGGCTTGTGCTTCATTGCGCTCTCTAACTGCATTTTCGACTTGGTTGTGGCGGGCTTGCAAAGCGGTATGATAGTTTTGGATTTCAGCTTGTGCATCGCTAAAAGCCTTGCGGTGCTTGCGCACGCGCTTGCGCAGTTTGCGCTGCCCAACTTGAGCTTGTTGGAGCGCTAGCATAGCTTCTATGTAGGTATCCTGGCGTACATAGTACAGCTTAAGTACCGCCAGCATGGCACTCATGGCAGGGCTAGAGCTATATCCTAGCATGGTTTCTCTCATTTCTAGAGGCTCAGTTCCTATCTGGGACACAAAAGTGTCAGTCACACTCACTATAGGAAATGATCCAGCTGGGCCATTAATTAGCTCATCCCCATAGTCTTGGCATATCTCCAGCAATACTTCTAAGGCTGCTACTTGGGCACCCTCCTAAGGAGTTTGACCATCGGACTCTACTATCCAACCTAGCCACTGTGGGTTATTTGGACAAGGGGGAACTGTAATCTGGACATCTACCCAAGGTAAGCCTCCTGCATGCTCAGACTCGGTCCAAGTGTACTTAGGTGGATCCTCATATCCAACTGAACTTAGCACCCTCCACAACAAAGTAGGAGTGCCAAACATGTCCAGGAAAGTCTCACTTGCGTGTGGGGCTGCCATCTGTAGAAATACCACATTTGAGTAAGGGAGATTAATTACAAGGAAAGGTAAATAGATATATTTTCAGAATTTAATACTTAAGTAGTGCATAAGGAATGTATGAATGATTCATGATGCATGTACATTCCATACGTCCTTTCTATTCCTAGAAGAAGGTACTAACGGTATAGTCGGTGGCATACATACGTGCACTCCTTATACGCAACTACACGGTCTACACGTTTCGTTGTTAGTGTACCTACAAAAAATTTCATTTCAGCCCAACCCCACAATAGTATATGTGCAGAAATGTAAATCCAATCATCAATAATCAAGCTAGATACTCTGATATATATTCCCGAACATATATCGCAGCACACTACCCATTTGGGATACCCCCACATATACATCAAATATGTATACATGGCTGCACCTACTACCCACAATTAAGTACCTTCATATATACATGTGTGAAACATGTAAATATTCCAGTAACCACAGCTAACACTCCCCTAGACCGACGGTTGGGCGGTCATGCTCTCACAGCTCACACTTACCGTGGCGTAGAGGCATATAGATCCATATATTACCACTCAAGCAAGTGGCATCCATACAATTTCACGCCGTATGGACGACGAAAGAAAACAAACAATGCTTACCATGGCGTAGAGGTATGTGATCCATTCATTACCACTTAAGTAAGTGGCATCCATATTATTGCATGCCATATGGACGACGAAAGGAAAAACCCCCAGGTTAGTAATATTAAGCCACCTAGAAGTCCTTATATGGGCATAAAGGGTATGACCACTGGCATGGTATAAGTTATTAAAACATTTTTAAAACAGCCCTATGTTTAGTCTAATTTGCTAAATTAGCTTGGAAAAACCAACTTCATTTGTTTTTAAATACATCTATGATGGTTAAATGCTTAATCTTGCTCTGATGCCAGCTATAACAGAACCGTCCAATTTATAAGAATTCAAGTGAATTAGCGACCACGGAAGCAGTCAAGCCAATGGACTTGAACCCATATAAACCCGGTAGTCCGACGAAATCTCAAAAGACCTCGATTCAACCAATATACAACCAAGATCGTACATGATCAAGCATCGCCATCACAGATTACATTCATTCACCACAGAACATAGTTTTACATCACATCAGAGTTTAAAAGAGGTTATTACAAACCAGAGTAGTAGTGGAAACAAAGTAGTTTTAAAACATCACACACTCAGTTTAAATTACATGCCAGATCCATGGTCAAACCTAACAAAAGCACAACTGAAGATAAAGAAGGTGATCACGCCCATGATCTATTCATTGTCCGCAGCCGGATGATGACAGTTAGCACAGTAGCCGTGGTAAACGACATCATCTGCAACATGGGTAAATAAAACCCTGAGTACGAGAATGTACTCAGCTAGACTTACCCGTCGCAAACCAAAAATAAAGTAACACCAATGAGTATGCAAGGCTGATCTTTGTGGACTGGTTTAACTCACCTTTTTGCATAAAAAAGCTTTAGTTGTAAGTAACCCATTTATAATATTCCGCAGCAGGTTTATTACTTAACAACTATCCACTAGATTAGCACATGTTCTAAGCATACACTTGAGTATTTAAGCATCACAATAATAACCATATCCGGATTATCACCTAGCTATCAACATTCTCATCATAACCATTAAGTTTATTTAGTGAGTTCTACGTGTGACTGCCCGAGTCAAGTTCTCACTATACGGGAGAGACGGCGATTGGAATCGATTCCTATCCAGCTGGAGGGGTATTCCTAACACTCACCCAAGCATACTTCATGAGGGCAGCTCGGATCACCTTTAGCACAACTCCGGACCAATTCGCGGGTCCGTACGGCGCCGCACCCCCAGGGACCGCCAATCTGCCAGGGTCAGGACTCTAACCTGACACCTCGGTCTTACGCCATTGACTCCCCGCACATCCTTACTACCAACCGGGGTGCGCACTTTAACCAGATCGGGGTATCCGGCCGGAGATGCACTCGTAGGCTTCGCGGTCGGAACGACTTATCCGGCCAGCTAAGTGGTAGGCATGCGTTCAACATGACACGAGGACGTTACAGTGAATCGGTCCTTAATCGACATAGACGGGGATAGATTCACACCCAAGACCTCCATGCCTTGTTGCTGCACTATCTTCATCCCGCCCGGTCTCAAGTTTATTATTGGCACATGGTTATTTCCACGATAGCAAATATAGCCAACCGTGATCCGCATCCACCTAACTCTCGCAGGTGACAGGAAATCACCCGGCTTCTACCGAGCTAAGCATGGCTAAGCATTATTTTGATCCTGGACCTATTTAGGTGAGGTATGAGGTGGACAAGGTAGTCATAATGCAGCAAGGGTGTCATATCAATGCCTAACACTTAATGCAACAATACATAACCATAGTCAATTGATAGCTGGACATGGTAACAAAATAGTAGGAGGCTTATAATGCTCCGGGGCTTGCCTTCGACATAGGTGGACGGGCGGTGGTCGGGACACTCCAGCAAGTCCTCCTCCTCAGCTCCTTGAGGTGGCTCCCCTTGTGGACCTTCCGATTCCGGCAGCTCGAACTCCAAAACGGTCACGCCCTTGGGTACACCTATGTAGACAAGGAGATAAATATAGAGAATGCACATATGATACATGATGTCATGATGAAGAGCTAAAGAACACACAACAAGGTGTAAGCATGAGCATAAAATCCTAAAGTTAAGTGAATTATAGAATAACAAGTAAGTGCATACTTCTTCTCTGGTAGAGAGGCTAACTAGACAAGTTAATCAACCTTAGCTACTCCTACTCTGTCACTGGTTTCATAGACAACCCAATTGTCACAAGTTTCAGCTATAACTTAAGCATCAGTTGGCCAAACTAAGTAAGTAGATATTTTCTAGAAAGCTTAGCAAATTGTCTACAATTCACTTTAAGACATCCCAGAATGATTCCCAACCAAAATGAGCTAAAACATACAAAGTTGGCTGGCTGTCCTGGAAAATCCAGAGAGCAAGCACTTTGCAGCAGCTACTTGTAACATTCATAACTTTAAATCTACTCAACCAAATGTCATGAAACTTGGACACGAAGTAGATAAGCAAGTTAGCTACAAGTTTGTTGTAGACAAGTTTCCAAGAAAACATCATATTCAAATAGTTCTTAAGCAATTGCTATCAGCTACCCAGCATCGCTATAGGAAAGGCATAAATAGCAAAAATAATATTTTGCACATAACAAGAATGTACCAAAGGGTCAGTCCAAATGCACCAGTAGATAGAACATGTCTAAGAAACACTAGGAACATCATGGCAAGGTCTAAACTCATTTCTATCATCACCTTTTTCATTTATTTAATTATTAAGGTGATTTAATGAAGATGCATCCCAAGTGCTCCAAGAATTCTAAGAAAATTACAGCAAGTTACCTAAGCTAACATAAGGTTAATGTAAAATTTTCAGGGCATTTGCACATGCAGCTTGTGAGATACAAAAATAACAAGCTAGCAAAGGCATGCAAGGCATAAATGTGAAACCCTCTTAAACAGTGTCAAACAACAGATTTCAGATTTTTCCTAGCTTTATTTACACATGAGTACAACACTCAGCAAATTTCACCACAAAAAGAGTTATAACTTATTTATTAAAAATACCACAAGAAACTCTTGTTTGAACAAGAAATATTTATAACTTCACAATGAGACCTCCAAAAATCATGATAAATTTATCAGAGTCTATTCATGTCATAAGTAACAACACTCTAAATTTGCATGGCCACCAGATCAACAGATCTCAAGATATAGTTGTCTCCTATATAATAAAGATTAAATCATATATATTTATTTCTGCAAAAACATGGCATTTTCATATTTTGAATAAAAACTAGACTTATACAGGAACCTAACAAAATTGGAATCACATCATTTGGATCTCTAATACTCAAGATATGAATTTTACAAAAACAACACAGAATCTGCAAAACAGTGAACTAGGGATGTGAGAGGGAGAGACTGACACACGGGACCCACGCGACAGAGAGACAGAGACAGAGGAGATGCTCGTCGCCGGTGAAACGCGACGACGGCGAGGTCTCGGTCGGATCCAAGGGTATCTACGTGTTCCTCTCCTCAAGGCGACTCTGTTGACCTACTTCACTCGCGCTCTACTGGACTCTAGGGTGCTCGCCGTCGTGAATGGCGGCTCGGCGGCGCTGCGGGCGATACACCGGCGTGCATGGCTGATGCCGTCCCGGTTGAGGTTCACGCCGAGCATCAGTGAGCCAAGGGAAAGCGATAGGGACAAGAATGAGCAGAAATGGTGGAGCAGAGAGGCCTGGCCACGTCGCCGGTGAGCTCGGGCGGAACTCCGGCGAGGGAGAACGGCTCGAAGCTCGGCAATGCCGCCTTACCCGTGCTCGACAGTGGCCAAGGAGGTGACACCGAGGTAGAGGAAGCCTTGGCGTAGCTTTTGGCGAGCTGGCTTGGCCGGCGACGCGGTGGAGCGGCCGGGAAAACTCGCCGAAGCGCGGCGGAGCTCGTCGAGGCGATGGCGGAGCGAAATGGGAGGCTCTGGTGGAGTGGGTGTCGCGTCTGAGGCACGGGGTGGCTCCGTGGCGGCTTGAGGGCTTCGTCCAAGCTGACAGGCGGGACCGTCGATGGTGTACGGCCGACACCTGGCCGGACACGTGGCGGCGGACGGCGTCTGTCCAAAACTGAATCGATGATTTAGTCACCGTCGTCAGTGACTGAAACCCGAAGTTTAACAATGTTTTACTCTTGATCCACTCGGCGGTTTTGGCTCCAGTTTGCTTCTTTGGTTAGAGCTATGTGAGATCTACAAGTTTTTCTATAGGATCAAAGTCTAGTTCAGCCTAGATTTCAATCTACAAAGCTCCCAAGTGACCTACCTCGAAACTGCGTTGTCACAGACTTAGGCAAAATTGGCTAAGTGTAAAATCAGCCCTGATTTCTGCCTTGTGAGCAACTTTTGAATGTGTTCCATGCTTTTTCATGAAAAGTCATCAACATAACTTTTGTAGCTTATGAAATTTACTACAACTTTTTTTTAGGTGTCATTTACATGCAAGATCTGTAACATCAGTTTCATAAAACATCTTTCAAAAGAGGTCTTGGGGGTCAATTAAGTCAATCTACGGTTAACCATGACTTAGGGGCATTTTTGGCCAAAACCTCCAACATAAACTTTGTTCAAAAATGTTGTTCTAAACATGATTAAAGTATTTTGGAAGACAATGTACACTTGTATGCATTGGTCACCTACTAGTACCACTCAAATCAAACCACACAAGTAATTTAATCATACATGGGACAACATATGACCATGATGGATGCTTATGAATGAGCATGATGATGCTTATGTTGATGCAATGCTTATGGTTAATATGCAAGCTAACACTAGGAGTGTTACAAGCTCCGCGCCTTCGCCGCGCCGAGCCCCGACCCCGCGACGCTGTCGTCCGCAAGCCGCGGCCGCGCCGTGGAAACTGCGTCCATGCCGGCCGTGGTGACCGCGACCTCCTCGACCCCGACATGTACCTCATCGCCGCGGCCACTACGCCTCCATCCCCGTCCTCACCACGGTCACCGCGTCGAGCTCTCGTCCGCGTGGTCATTACGGCTAGCAGGAGCCCGAGCACCACCACTGGCGCCCCCGCAACCCACGACGCCGTGCGCGACCTCCTCGGCTCCGGCCACGGCCGACCTGAAGCCCGCGACGCCCACGCCCTCGCCACCGGCCCGTCCTGAACCGTGAGTCCGCGACGCTCGCTGCTCCACCGAACCGTGGCATCATCTGTGTCAAGCCTGCAGCGTCACTGTTCCCCCCCCCCTCCCCGTTCACCACTGCCGGTCAGCCACCAAGCTGAAGCTTCCCCCTATTTATCCTTTTGTCTTGATCTGTTGAGGCCGACCTTCGTGTTGTGTTCTTCCACTGTCACAGGGGAGCAGTGGCTTTGCTATACCATTTTGCTGGAGCTGTGACGTCTCCTGGATCGTGCTGCCATGCCATGGCCAACTCCGACCTCCATCAGCAAACCCTATGCGGACCAGGACATGCTGCAGCTAGCCAAGTGCACCTGGGCACTCCGCGACAAGCCTCGTCTGCCCCGCCATTGTCAAGGTTGACCCTTTTTGCACTCAGCCGACGCCCTTCATGATGTCAACAAACCCTTGCCCTTCTTTTCGATATCATACCTGCCATGTATCTTGCTCATGTATGCATCATGATCTATCTATATATCTATCACTGTCTATTTGTGCCTGTGTCATGCCTTCGTGCCGGTCTATTTATCTATCTGTTTATCTATCTCTGTTGGTCGCTATGGAAATGTGCTACTCCATTTTGTCCTTGTGTTGGTCGTGGCGTTGTGGTTCTTTGTGCGTTGGTTCTTGTGTGTGTGTGCTATCGTCTGTGAACCGTGCCTTCGAGCCGGTCGGGGAAATCGTAATACGTTTGATCATTTCGATCGTGGGTACGTCCCGTCATGATCGCAATGCCGAGCGTAACTCATTTCCCCGTGTTTTGTTGACTTCGTCGCGCTACGCTTGTTAGCTCCTATTTCTGTCCCTCAGATATGGCCATCGTGGACCCGTTGTCGTTAACGACGCGGTTCTTACCCGCACACTCGAGACCTAAGTGGCCTAGTCTAGTGGGATACAGATTAGGAGCAACCCTTGTGGAACAGTCGGAAGCCAACTCGTTAGGTGGAGCTCATGGCTGCGAGTCACCTCGCCATGGTCATCGGGCTTTACCTTGTTTATCGCATGTTTATCTTATCCGTCTCATATGCTTATGCCACCTAGACCCTGACATTTCCCTTAGTTCCGCGGTGACAACCGCATCGCCTGGAACTATAGGAACAACCCTGTGCCGATTTATGAGTTGGAGTAGATCGTGGGGTCGTATCTCTTTTTATCCAACCGTCATTCATTCCACGATGAGTTGGTCGAAAGAGTATGAACTCCATTCTTCTCTCTTGTTCTCAATCCCTGCCGATCTAGTAAGATGTGGATTGAGCCCCTTATTACTTGTTTGATGTTTTGTTTCCAATCCCGCGATTCCCGTCGTTGCTATGGCGAGCGGATCAATGGAAAGCGAAACCCGTGTCTTTTCTTGCCTTTTTGGTTCTTCATGCTTAAACTCTTGTATGCTTGTAACTATTTGACCGTAGCATTTCTTTGGTTTTTGCGGTGACAACCGCACTGCTAAGAACCCTAGGGATGTCTTAGTGCATTTAGTGCACCTAGGTTGTGGTACCCTACAAGTAGTTTGAGCACTCGTGCTCTTGTGTGTCACTCTTTCAGATTCCCCGTCTCTTACCATGGCGAGTGGATTGGATGGAGTAGACCACTTTCCCTTTTTTCTCTCTTTGTTCCACCCTCTCTTGGCTCTCGCCAACTACCATCGTGTATGGGTTAAGATAGACCGGAACTACTCGTGCTCGTAGTCTTTTCGTCCCCGTCGATCTCTGTGACGCTTGGGTCAAAGGGCCACTAGCCGTGGTGTTTGCTTAGGATGAGTTAGGGTCTATGCTATTTATTAAAGCTGAAGTACCGGCTAGGCGAAGACTCCAGCTTGCACTTAGTGAACAACCATTCCTGTTTCTTTTAGCCCAGGGATCGGACATCTGCCGAGAGGGCAAAGTCGTTATCCTTTCGGTGCTCTTTTAGTGTAGTTGTTCTTTGGTGTTTTGTCAACTCTTTTCACGATCTTTCTAGGTCTAGTGGTTTGATTGTTTTGCCTTGTTTGTCGCTTTCGAGGTAGTTGTTTCGGTTAGCGTTGATCAGATCGGAACCCGTTGAAGAAAGGACATGCAGATGGAATAAGGACCTCAGATGAGAACGACTACAAGTGCACTGAGGATCTCAGAAATGACATTCAACAGGTGCCACGTCCCACCCAACCTCGTAGAATCCTATTAGGCATGCAATAATGTAGATGCTAGTGCTTTACCTAATTTGTATCCCACTAGACTAGGCCACTTAGGTCTCGAGTGTGCGGGTAAGAACCGCGTCGTTAACGACAACGGGTCCACGATGGCCATATCAGAGGGACGGAAATAGGAGCTAACAAGCGTAGCGTGACGAAGTCAACTAAACATGGGGAAATGAGTTACGCTCGGCATCGGCCTAGGTGGGGCGCTCCACCAATGATGGTGATCTTGTGGGTAGTGCAAACCTCTGCAGAGTTTTGGTTGATCGATCGATACATATGCCGTTTACGGCTATGGACCTTTCCTATGTTTCCGCTTCACTTGACTAGTGAGAGGAGTCCCTTCTACCTTCCCCTGGGTTTGTGTTGGATCCGGCGTTGGCCGTTGAGGCAAGGCACGAGCGGGAGTCGTACTTGCCGCCTAGAGAGTGAGAGTGTGGTGAGATGAGTGATGGGATGGATGGATGGATGTGTGGATGAGATGGAATGAAACTTGATGAATTATTATTATGAAATATTGATGAACTTGTATAGGAAAAACTACAGCCATATATATAGGCCTCTTGATCTACCCTTTGCATTCCACTTACCACAAAGCTTACGCAAAAGCATAGGGTGGGAGCCAGTGGCCAGTACAAATCGCACTGAAAATTGTTTAGCAGGTTTTGAACGTGGTCTATGACGATAACTACGAAGAATAGAAGGATTAGGTGGTCTCGTTCCTACGCTCAAGTTTGGTTCAGAGATGAAGGCTACGCCCGCTGATAAACTACGCCGACTTTGATGATTGCTCGTGAAGGAGGAGCCTTCTCCGCTGACGTGCTACATCGACTCTGATAAAGACCCGTGTGTGTTTCCACTAGAAAAACAATGTAATAGGCTTGTTGACCAAGAGTTATAAAGTAAATGTGTTGTAATTTTATTTTTCTACAATGTATGACTATGATAACAGCTGATATATGATAATGTGATGGCTCAATTTCTGAATTATCACATTATAATTCG
Source organism: Sorghum bicolor (assembly GCF_000003195.3). Taxonomy (NCBI): domain Eukaryota; kingdom Viridiplantae; phylum Streptophyta; class Magnoliopsida; order Poales; family Poaceae; genus Sorghum; species Sorghum bicolor. Next base: position 21,318,954 of record NC_012871.2, read on the forward strand.
AACCCTCTGGATTTTCCCCTTTGTGGAAAAATATAGGTCGTTTCACCCACCATGGCGCCGGCCAGCGCCCCAACTCTAGGGTTTTGGTCGCCCTTCTAGAAGTTCCTCCACCGCCTCCGAGGAGTCATCTTGGCCCTTGGTTAAGTCGGTTTGATCCTATGGGCACGTCGATCCCACCGGGCTATAAATAGAGGGGCAGACCCCCCTACCTAGGGGCATCAAGTCATTTGGAGATCCATTCATGAAGAGCCTTCTCTAGTTCATCAGAGCCTCTCTAGTTCATAGTTTTAGCCTAGTTAGATTAGAAGTAGAAGAGTTCTAGTTCTTCAGTGGGATCCGGAGCCCCTAGTGTCTGTCTGGAGCGCGGAGTTCGGTATAGGTCTAGTACCTTTCTCTTATTGTATTCAATATTATGATTTAGGCAACATTGTTCTTAATCTCTTATATATTCTAATTGCAATAGTCATTATCTACTTTGATTATATGTCTAGGATAGTTGGTTTGATCTTATTGAATCCATGTAATTGCTCGTATAGCGTTTACCCAATCCATGGGTGGGTACATGGTAGACAATATGTAGACATGGTGTCTAGATATCTTTTTTATCTGCGAGGGCACCCTGATGTGTCGGGTCGTGTGGTAGTCCGCGCAGGTGATAGCTGCGTTGATTCCTCTATAGCCCACCGCTCGTACGTAGGACTAGCTTGGGCGCGGTCACGAAGGAGGTGACGGTTGCGTCTTAAAACCCTCAATAGTTGATACCTCTTTGCATGTGATTATGATATAGGGTTGACTTAACAATGATTTCTAGATGTAATTGCACTAATTAGAGTTATTCATTGATGTAGTTATAAAATTACCTTAGTATTTCTTCCTGAGTTTATCCAATGACTAGTTATTACTTTGACTAGCAGAGCTCTAATATTTATCTATTTATGATGACTGATCATTATTTATCTTATATCTTTTATCAAGTGACTTATCCCTATTATGAGTAGGATTCTAATTATGGTTTATCGTTCATATCAATAGTATACGTTATAGTTATAAGTCCTACATATAGACCTTCCCTGTGGATACGATATTTAAACCACACCCCCCCGAGTAAAATGTGACATTGGTACGATATCTATGCGCTGCGGATAATTTTACTTAAATCTTATTTAAAGGAGTGCAGTTAATTTATACCAACAAGCATTTTTGGCGCCGTTGCCGGGGAAGGTAGCTAGGCAATTAAAGAACATTGATAGACTTATACTTAACTATGTGATTGAGATAACCATTAACCCCTGCTCATGCAGGATTTCCCTTGTTTGTCTACTTTTATATCTTATGCAGGGTAATAAACGACCGGTTTACGACCTTCCGGCATGCCCCCACAAAATAAGAAGAAACATAACAAATCCAATGTTGGAGAAAGAGGTCGACGTCACAGGACTTTAATTCATATCTCAAGTGATGGGAACAAAGATGTTGCATCACTCACAAATTTTAAAATGTGAGTCATGATAAGTATGATCAAATAAAGGTGAGAAAGTCTTGCTAATGGACTTCAACAATTATGAGTAGTTATCTTTTACATTCCACTGCATGTTTACATTAATCCATATATTTCACACTATTTAGTTTAAAATTCCTCAGCCATAACTTGTTTCATTTCATATATTCATCTCACATGTATTATAAAAAACTCACCATGATCATGCTCTTTTATCTCTATCTGAATAAATCTCTATAATGCTTTCATGTTACCTTTGTTTACTATAGTATTCTTAAGGTTTGGAGTATTTTCATACACCTTTTGAATTAGGCATGGTGCTTAGTTTAAACTGTTTTCTTGAGTCATAATTAGACGAGGTGTTTAGTTTGATTCTTGAACTAAGAGGCGTGTTGATTTTTTACTTTCAAAGGATTTTTGAATTAAGTGTGGTGCTTAGGTTAAAATGCCTTCCTAAATCAAATTAGACATGGTGTCTAGGTTGATTTTTGAGCCGATAGTATGTTGTAGTGGATATTGGATATTTTGTCGGACTAACCCCTACAAGAAAATTTTGAATTAAATCTGGGAAAGTCAAGAGATAAGTTCACACCGGGGATGAATCAAGGCAGATGATAACTTTGCACAAAGAGTCCAACTTGTGAGTAGTAATATTTATCCATTTATCTTTTGTTACAAGTTATCTTTTCCTTGAACCATGCTAGATTGCAACAACAACATAAAACACAATAGACACAATTTATGCTAAATAATCCTAAACCATATATCATCTTGATTAGCATAGAAGAAAAAAAAGTATGGACAACAAAACCCATATTTCAATCTTGCTATTCCCTCGGGTATGTGTCCATTAATATTTTGCAGGAAAGAACAACCTTAATCTGTTGCAGAAGAAGTTTTCAAATGAGCATTATCGCATCTCCAATAGACCCTAGCTCATCAACCACAAATTAGTCGAAGAAATTAGAAAAGGTTGATGAGTGAAGAGCATGTAATCTTCTATAGTTTCATTGAATGGTGAAAAGGCGAAGAATGGAAGGCCTTGCTCAGCAAGACCAGGAGCCCTCACCAACAGATGAACCCAAACCCTCCTCTTCCAAGTAAGTTCGCCATCACTTACTCAGAAATATGAAGTTATGAGGTACGTTTGTCCAAGCCTTATGCAACATGTAATTACAATTAACATCTCATACCATGTTGCTAATTTATCTTGGTCATTTCTACCCTACGCTATGCTCAAACATAACTTGCTAAAATATAGAATAAAATGCTCCTATGGTTCACCATACATATTCTTGGTTCTATGTGAATAAATACCTTTAGTCTTTCAAACTTCCTTATTCTATTATTAAGTATGCTTTAGAATATTACTTAATGCTCCTATGGTTCACCATACATATTCTTGGTTCTATGTGAATAAATACCTTTAGTCTTTCAAACTTCCTTATTCTATTATTAAGTATGCTTTAGAATATTACTTAAACATCATGAAAATCAAGTATACTTATAAGAATTTAGTTGTACATATAGACTAACTCCTCCTACATAAAAAATGTTTAGAATCAATTCAAAGGTTAAGAATATGCTTCAGAATAATATCCTTGCTTTAATCTTGATATATATATAATATATATATATTAATTAAATTAGTGAATCATTAAAAATAGGAGCTACAAATTTATCTTTAACTCTTAGGCAAACACTATCCATACTTTGATAAATAGTATATTCCTTTGGGTATGTGTTCACTAACCCCTTCTAGAAAAGACATAATGAGAGAAGCAGAAGGTCTGAAGAGTGAGAAAGGAGTACAACATACGAGACAAGATGCTAATGAATAACCCATGATACAAGAAAGGAGAAAAAGAGGGACCATTGAAATCCAATTACCCTTCATCATGCTCTAATGGAGGTAACATCTTAAGATAAGTGGTCATTAATTTCCTCCTGATCTTGGTATGCAATAAATGAAAATACAACCATGTTAGAGTTACAACTTAAATTGCTCAACCTGATTAAACTCAACATGATTTGTTCTTTGAGTTTGTTCATAGCGCTATTCTTGTAATCTCAGTCTTAACTAATTAAGCTAGAAATACTCGTCTATTATTCTTGATATATTATAAATATGAATAGCCCTTCTAATGGTTAAGTAGCTTTACTCTTTATATCACAAGTTTAAATATCATATTTATACTTCTAGTCCTCTCACCCATGATAGGAATGAACAATATGAAAAATATCAATCTTATTGTGCCCAAGGTTAGAGGATAAATAAATTTCTAGTTCTGTTGGTGTTTTCCCACCAACAGAGCCCGTGCACTTGATCTTTACCTTGTCTTTATGAAGGTTTTCAACTAGTTATAATGAGGCACATAAGATTGGCGTTGACATTCCTACAACAGAATGAAATAAGGTGGCACCGCTATTGGGAGCGACTAGTAGAGGCACCACCTCAATCCTTACCACCAAGAGCAACTCAAAGTACTCAATGAACCACTGCAAGGAGAAGTCCAGTTTGAAGGACTAAAAATATTGAACCCTCACCGTAAGGTAACATCGGTAGTTATCTATATCTACTGCCTTACATTGTATGTGTTAATTTCTCTTTATATGTTTACTTTTCTATATTGGCAATGCATAGAAATAACAAAAATAAATAGTCTTGCATTAGGCTACATTCATGCATCTAAAAATATATATATTAAGCTCCATGTGGAACCCTTGTAGTGTAAAAGCTGTAGGAGTTCTCAGTGTGGTGGCCTATAGGATAAAAATGTATATCATGCATTTGCACTTTATGCATATAAACCCACAAAATCCAAAAATATTAACTGAGCATCCAGCTGCAATACTGTTGTCTTAAAAATACTTTGAAACCACCGCAACACCCAATCCTCTAAAAATGATAATCACTAACATTTTATCCTAATATCGTTCCACGAGTTTTGGTATTTTGTGAGAGCTTTCTGCAGGATGACTCCAAGAGCCAGCTTACCTAGGAATCTTCATCTTCATCACTTGAAGTACACCGTTCTGACATACAGCTGACCCCTGTATAAATGAAGTAACTTCTTGAGTGATGAGATTGAATTATTCCAGGCAACATTTGATCTTATAAGCATGAGTTCCTCCATGAGGACCACTCAGCTTCAACAATCAACCATCAGCAAACATCTAGCTTGGGGAGAGCATCCCCTACTTATTAGCACGATTAGAAGCGTGGGAGAAAGAGAATAAAGTTGAAGAGCTGGAGCCAAAAAAGGGAGAAGAAAAAGAGATAGAAACGAGATGGAAGAAGACACGTGACGCATCACCATGAAATAGGGAGTTGAGTAAGGTTACCTCAAACGATGAACCCACTGAGTAAGTGTTCTCCTCTATCTAAGTCTTATCGATAGACTTTAAATTCGGTACCCTAGCCATAAGGTCAATGTGGGGGTATAAACCCCTATACCCTTACGGCTGGACTTGGGCCAGGAGGCTTGGCCCATCACGAAGACAGTCCGAGGCTTGATCCAACTGCTCGGAGTTTCGCCAAGGAAACAAGACGTGGAGATCAAGCCGGATTCTAGTCGGTTAGAATAAGGAATTGATATCGTACTGTCTAAGGCAATTGCAACTGACTAGGATTAGTTTCCGGATCTGTAACCCTGCCCTCTGGACTATATAAGGAGAGGGAAGGGACCCCCCTAGGACACATTACTATCTCAACACAAATCAATACAACCAGACGCAGGACGTAGGTATTACGCCCACACGGCGGCCGAACCTGGATAAAAAGCTTGTCCGTGTCTTGCGTCACCATCAAGTTCGTAGCTTGCGCACCGTCTACCGATAAACTACTGCCGTGGGTATACCCCAAGGTAGACTGCTGACCGTCGACAGTGGCACGTCAGGTAGGGGGTGTGCGTACAGATCTTTCGACGAACAAGATGGTCATCGTTCCAGCTTCCGCGGCCGTGCCTGAAGGCCTCACGTTCACCGTCGGCCAGATCACGTGGATGACTCATGGTGGCGGTCTCACGACCACGACTTCGGGAGAAACCCAGATCTGATCTAGGACGACAGCGGCGCCGATTCCGATCACGCCGACCCCGAGCACTCGACCTCCGCTCCCTCGTTACAGGGGAAAGAAGGTCGACAACTTGGATCTTTTCCGAGCCCTTGATCGCGCCGACCTCGGGCTCCTCGAAGCTTCCCGACTAGTGGATGGGATCTCGCGCCAATCTGATCAAGTCACGCTGACGGACTCTTTCGACTCCTGCCGGACAACTCGTGTCGTCACACACGAACAACTAGGGATGTTCCTGACAATAACGTCCACCCCCACGGGGCGGTCCGTCGAGCTCAAGGCAGATCCAGACCAGAGCTCTCCCTACGGACTAAACAACTCGGCCGATCACTACTCACGGCACATCCAATCCCTTTTCAACAGGGCGGGCTGGTCGCCGAGACAGAGCAGCCGAGCAGCTCGCCATTATGTCAACATGGTATCAATCCAAATACTGCCGAACGATCAGGCTTCCAGTACAAACTCCAGCATAGGGTCTGTCCCTACCGAGTTTATAAACTCCGAGGACGAAGGTTGCGACCTGGATTTACCACCGTATCCTCCGGGTTTTTCTCGCTTCCCAGTCTTTCCGCCTCGGCGGGGAGATCTTATCTTCAATGTCAGCAACGATGAACCGGTTGTGGACGGAGAAACAGACGAGCAGAAGCAGCTCCGCGAACAGCGCAACGCCGACCGCGCTCGGCGACGCGCGGATGAGGAACGGCAACTTGCGCCGCATAACCTATGTGACGCTTTCGACATGGTCGGAGATCAGCAAGTCTATAAAACACCAAGCGCCAACGTGGCTGTTGCTATGGCAAACCTAGACCAACTCCCTGATACTCCTGAGTGCCAGGGTGTCCGATCCAGTATACGCGCACACCTGATCGACGCGATGGGACAGAAAGCCACCTTACTCAAAAGGGTCCAAGCTATCTCCTACACAGAGGTCTCTTCCGACCAGACGCATCGCAGCCGGACTTCACCACAACCCAGCGAGCGCCACCGTAGCCGCTCTCCCACCAATCGCAGGAAGGATGTGGGGCACGACAACCCTGGTCGGGACACCGGTGACTACCGCGAGTAGAAGCGTGGGCGTGGTCAGGAAGTAAACCAGGACAGGGATCTACGATACAACATCCCTCCCAAGGACGCCCGGGACCGCATCAACAGGCGCGCCAGGGAAAGGGCGGTGCACGAAAACTTGCGGCGCATTGAGTACGATGCCGCGCACGGCCCTCCTGGCCTAAGGCAGTTTTCTTCACATCTTCGCCAAGTCGTATGGCCCCGCAACTTTAAACTCGAAAAGCTTAAAAAATACAACGGCAAGGAAAACCCAGAAAACTAGATCACTCTCTATGAGATTGCAGTTCGGTCAGCAGCAGGAGACGAGCACGTGATGGCAAATTACTTCCCAGTCGTCCTGGACCAGGCTGGTCATCAGTGGCTCCTCGGCCTGCCCGAGGACTCTTTCGACTCTTGGGAAGAACTGCGCCAGGCGTTTATCGACAATTTCATCGCTACCTGCGAGCAGCCTAGGAACAAGTACAACCTCGAGAGAATAAGGGACAGGAAAAATGAGCCTCTGCGTGATTACATCCGACGATTCTACGATATGCGTCTTAAAATTCTGAAAATTTCTCACGACGAGGCCATATCAGCTTTCATCAAAAGGTTACGCTTCCACGAAGCACTGAGGAACAAGCTGCTGCACAAAAGGCCGACCACGATGGCCGAGCTCCTCGCCACGGCAAAAAACTACGCTGACGCCGACAACGCAGAAAAGCTCATCCGAGAGGATGCAAGAGGCCCCGACCAGCCTCCTCGACGAGACGATAGTCGTGGACGTTTTGACAACAGGAACCATCGTCGCACTGACAACCGTGACCATAGAGAATGTTGGGACAGGCGGCGTGACAACCGCGATGACTTCAGGGGCAAGCGCCCTCGTGACCATGACCACGAGGTGAACACGGTCAAGCGCCCCAATGGGCGGCGAGACTACCAGGAAGATTACAACAAGACGTTGAAAGGACTGTGCCAACTCCATCCCAAGTCCAATCACACGATGGAAGAATGTCATGTCCTAAAAAGCATCTACACACAATAGGCCGCTCAAGACGATTCCGCCAAGAAAAATGGGAAGCAGGACAGACGTGGTCACGAAGACGAAGACGACGACCAGGATAGGGACCCACGACACCAGTACGTCAGTCCCACCGATGTGGTTCACTCCATCTTCGGAGGCAAAGTTTCCATCGAATCCAAGCGAGAAAGACAGCTCCTGAAGAGAGCCTGCCTCAACGTGGACAGCGCAGACGGTCTGGTCGCCGACCCAAAATTTCCTCCCTGGTCGCACAGGGAGATCTCTTTCAACAGGAAGGACCAATGGGCCGCCATCCCCTAGCCAGGACGTTTCCCTCTGATCCTGGATCCTTGCATCAACAGCGTTAGATTTGAGCGTGTGCTCGTTGACGAGGGCAGCTCCATTAACATCCTTTTCCGCAACAGCCTACCTGCTCTCAAGATAACCCCGGCGCAACTGAAACCGTATGACGCACAATTCTAGGGAGTCCTGCCAGGTCAAAGTTCAGTACCCCTCGGACAGATAACATTGCCTGTCTAGATCGGAACGCCTGACCACTTTCGAACAGAGTTCGTCAACTTTGTGGTCGCCGACTTTGATGGCACTTACCATGCAATTCTGGGCCGACCATCGCTGACAAAGTTCATGGCAGTTCCGCACTACTCATACCTAGTCCGCAAGATGCCAACAGAAAAGGGTGTCCTAACCGTTAGAGGCAATGTCTTCACCGCATACACCTGCGAGGAGGAAAGCTTCAAGGTCACTGAGGCAATCGACCTCTCGATCCGCATGGCAGAAACCGTAGCCCAAGCTACGTAGTTTCCACTCGACCAGCTTCGACTACCCGAGCAGGAGACTCCGAGGAAAAATTCAAAGTCCAAAGAGCACAAGGAAGTACAGCTGGTCGACGGCAGCCCCAAGAAGACGGCCCTCATCGGGACCAATCTAGACCCTAAATAGGAAGACACGCTCGTCAGGTTTCTAAGGGACAACGTAAGCGTTTTCGCATGGAAACCCGCAGACATGCTCGGCGTCCCATGAAACCTGATCGAGCACTCCTTAAACATCTCGAAGACCGCAAGACTTATCAAGCAGAAGCTACGACGGTTCGCTCGTGACAAAAAGGAGGCTATTAGGACAGAAATAATGCGGCTTCTAGCAGCCGGATTCATTAAACAAGTGTATCATCCCGATTGGCTCGCCAATCCGGTTCTTGTAAGAAAAAAGAACAATAAATGGAGAATGTACGTTGATTACACTGATCTCAATAAACACTGTCCTAAAGATCCTTTTGGTCTCCCTCGCATCGACGAGGTGGTCGACTCAACGGCTGGATGCGAACTCCTCTCCTTTCTAGATTGTTACTCTGGTTATCACCTGATCTCACTAAAGGAATACGACCAGATCAAAACATCTTTTATCACCCCTTTCGGTGCGTATTGCTACACGACAATGTCCTTCGGACTCAAAAATGCTGGAGCTACTTATCAACGGGCTATTCAGCAATGCCGTCACGACGAGATTCATGACGACCTCATCGAGGCTTACGTAGACGATGTTGTCGTTAAAACAAGGGACGGGAGCACTCTAATCGACAACCTAGATCGAACCTTTAAGGCGCTAAATAAATACAAGTGGAAGCTTAACTCCAAAAAGTGTATCTTTGGGGTCCCCTCTGGACTACTACTCGGCAACATCGTCAGCCGCGACGGCATACAACCGAATCCCTCAAAAATAAAGGCAGTGCTCGACATGCGACCACCCAAGAACGTCAAGGACATTCAAAAGCTCACCGGTTGTATGGCTGCTCTCAGCCGTTTTATCTCTAGACTGGGAGAAAAAGGCCTCCCCTTCTTCAAACTCCTAAAGGCATCGGAAAAATTCTCCTGGACAGAGGAAGCTGACGCTGCGATCAACCAGCTCAAAACTTCCCTCACCTCACCACCCGTTCTCACAGCACCTCAACCCAACGAGAACCTGCTCCTTTACATAGCAGCAACCGATAGGGTTGTCTCCACGACAATGGTGGTCGAGCGGGACGAGCCAGGCCACGTATACAAAGTCCAGAGACCTGTCTACTTCATAAGCGAAGTCTTAAATGAGTCCAAGACCAGGTACCCTCAGATACAAAAGCTCATCTACGCCATCTTAATAACTTCAAGGAAGCTGAAGCACTAATTCGATGGTCATCGGGTCTTGGTAACCACTAGTTTCCCACTGGGGGACATTTTGCGCAACAAGGACGCCAACGCCAGAATTGTAAAATGGGCAATGGAATTATGCCCATTCTTCTTGGATTTCCAGAGCCGCACTACCGTCAAGTCCCAGGCCCTGGTCGATTTCATCGCAGAGTGGAAGGACCTTAACGAGCCCCCCCGTCAGAAACTTCCGACCACTGGTCAATGTTCTTCGACGGGTCCCTAAACATCAATGGCGCCGGTGCCAAAATACTCTTCATATCGCCTAACAAGGACAAACTACACTACGTCCTTAGGATCCTCTTTTCGGCGTCGAACAATGTCGCCGAATACGAAGCATGTCTACACGGCATACGACTCGGTGTCGAACTGGGAGTCAAACGCCTCCACGTCCACGGCGACTCTGCCCTGGTCATCAACTAGCTCAACAAGGAATGGGACACAACCCATGAAAAGATGGACCTCTACTGCAAAGAAATTTGGAAATGGGAATCCAATTTCTACGGCATAGAATACATCCACGTGGTCCTGGATAGGAACCAGGCAGCAGATGCATTGTCAAAGATAGGGTCATCTCTGGCCCAGATTCCGCAAGGCGTTTTCGCTCAAGACATCCACGCGCCAAGCGTCGGTACAGACCTGGTCGAAAAGAAACCTAATGAGGCAATGCTCATAGACGATACCAATCCGACAACCGGCAGCCACGATTGGCGTACTCCCTTCATTAAGTATATATCGGATGGATCGGGTTTTCAAGATAAAACAGAGAACGAGCGCCTCATCCGGCGGTCCAAGAATTACATACTGGTTGATGGTAAACTTATGCGAAAGAATGCAAGCTCTGAAGTGTTGCTCAAATGCATATCCCAAGATGATGGTGTCAAGCTCCTAGACGACATACACGTCGGGTCCTACGGCAACCACGCTGCCTCCAGAACACTGGTCGGGAAGGCCTTCCGAGCAGGTTTTTACTGGCCAACTGCGGTCGCCGACGCCGAGAAACTGGTCTGACACTGTGAAGGATGCCAGTTCTTCGCCAAGAGGACCAACGTGCCTACTCACGAGATCCAAACTATTCCGTCGTCCTGGCCTTTTGCCTGCTAGGGTCTTGACATGATCGGGCCATTTAAGCCGGCCCCCGGCAACTTCAAGTTCGTCTTCGTACTAATCGACAAATTCTCGAAGTGGATCGAATACATGCCACTGGTCAAAGCAACCTCCGAGAAGGCTGTGGAGTTCCTCAATCAAATTATACACAGATTTGGGATCCCCAATAGCATAATCACTGACCTGGGCACTCAGTTCACCGGCACTACATTTTGGGACTTCTGCGATGACAGGGGCATAGTCATAAAGTACATGTCGGTAGCTCACCCACGCGCCAACGGTCAAGTAGAGCGAGCGAATGCAATGATTATCGATGCTCTAAAGAAAAGGTTGTACACCGAGAACGACAGAGCCCCAGGACGATGGATGAAGGAGCTACCGGCTGTGGTCTGGGGTCTCCGAACACAGGCTAGTCGCAACACGGGTGTATCACCCTACTTCATGGTTTACGACACCGAAGCAGTGCTTCCGGCCGACATGACCTTTGGATCTCCAAGAGTCAAAAATTTCGACCAGTCTTCGGCTAACCTCGCCAGAGAGCTTGAAATCAACTGCACAGAAGAAAAGCGCCTAATCTCGTGCCTTCGAACAGCAAAGTATCTCGAAGCCGCTAGGCGGTATCACAACAGGAACGTCAAAGACCGTTCCTTCGTGGTCGGTGATCTGGTACACAAGTGGAAAACAAGCCAGGAAGGAACGCACAAGTTATCCACACCTTGGGAAGGACCCTTTGTGGTCGTCGAAGTCACACGCCCTACATCTTACAGACTGGCGTACCCAGACGGAACACGCCTGCCTAACTCTTGGCACATAGACAAACTCTTATGATCAGCAGTAATAAAATTTTTCTTTCTTGCTTTATACCTCTTTTATATGCAGAACTCTCGACAAGTGCAACAATCTCCTTTTAGGACAAAGGTCCTTAAGGGTTACTAACCCGACTCAGTGATACATCACTCAGACAACATTACAGCACTCAAAAACCATAGTTACGATAAATCAATCTTTATTACAAACTTTATATACAAAGTTTACAATAAACACCCCTCCGGGCGATCCCTAGTCTACTCCTACAGACTACTCTACAGGCCTACTGCTCGGGCTGATCACCCGCACGGCCTTGCCGCCCAGTCGAAGGGGTCGGGGCCACCGGCGTCTGGCTGGTCGAGACCGCAGGCGTCGACCGCCCATCTCCGGCAATGGATGCTCCCGACAATTCCCTGGCTGACCTATCTGACTCGGGCTGGTCGGGGGGAGTTGCTGTCCCGCAGAGGTTGATGTCGCCGATCACTGTCGACGACAGATCAAGCAGACCAACACGAAGGTCGTCTGCCTCCTGCGGACCAACCGCCTTGGGATACCCCCTCTCCAGTCGGGATAGGTTGACCAAAGGGTAGTGGGCGCGCACCATGCTGAGGACGTGCGCACCGGCGAATTCCCCAGCGTCCTTGACAAACTGCTGAAGCCAGTCCCACGCTCGCTGCGCCTTCTCGACCAGGGTCAGTTTCAGTGCACGGGGCTGGTCTTTAGGGAGCTCGGGGCTGATCAAGTCAAGAACCGGGGCCACTCCATTCCAGAGCTTGATGCAGTTGGCCTTCCAGGAGTCCCGATCCTTGATCAGCTCGTCGAGGTGCTTCTTGGTATTTACTTTGAGCACTGTGAACCAGCAGGACGTCAGTGTACACACAAGAATAGGAACGATTGAGTACTCAAAAAAGAGGGTAACACGGTCCTCACCAGCCAACTCCCGACTCTTGTTGCTTAATTCCTCACCAGCTCGGCGCCCGGCCTCCAGCGCGCCGGCACGCTCCAAGTCGAGCCTCTCCTTTTCTTGTCGGAGGTGCGCAACCTCCTCCTCCAAGTCTGCAGGAGCAATTTCTGGTCAACAAAAACGACTACACGGTTATATACAACTACTCGGAATGCATGACTGACCTTTTCTTTCCCGATCCTTGTCGGCTAACCGCCGATTGAGATCGAGCAGGCGCTCTTCCTGAGCACCCATCTCGGTCGTCTTCTCCTCGGCCTCCGACCGAAGACGGTCTACTTCTGCGGACAGAGCCTTGTTCTCGGTCACGATCCCCTCAATCTAGTCGAAGCACCTTTTCTGGTACTTCGCCGTTTTCATTGCGCCCTACAGGAATCACGCATTAAAATAAGCGATAGTGCATATATATCTTGAGCAGAGTGCAAGACCACTTACCTTAACCTCGTCAACAAGACGCTTAGCTGCGCGCTCCACCCTCGCGGCCTCCTCCGTCTCTGCCAGTTCTTCATGACCAATGAAATGGTCCCCACGTTGGCGCCACACGTAAATGTGTTGGCGACCATCATGGGGACGACCTTGGATTTCTTATACTTCGTCGTCGGAGGCCGCCCGAGTCTCCTCGCCCTCCACGCTACCCCCAGCCGTGGTCACAGGTATTACTGGACCCTGATCCCGGCTAGGGGAGCCTTTTGGTGAAGAGGCCTCTGCTCGGGGTGGAGTTGGGACCGTCCTCCCTTCAGAAGGCAGGGGAGTCGGAGCTTTGTCTTCCTCCTCCGCGACACTGGTCGGGGGAGGTGTCCTCACAGTCTCATCATCCCTTACAGTGGTGCACGCTCCGGTCCTCGATGGAGCCGGGTGCTCCTCGGCACTCTCAGTAGCGGTCACCGCCGCGGGCTGCTCCTCGGATTGCCCCTGGGCGGCCTGCTGCGCTGCGTCTTCAACGACAACCGTCGGCTCGGCTGTCCTCTGGCCAGCGACGTTGTCGGGATCAACGTCAGACGCCGCACTAACAGAAATACAACATTTTACCAATGTCAAAAGCTGGCGCAACAACACAAAAAATAAAAAATAATAATCAGAGGAAGCGTCAAAGAGAGATTGTTCAACTTACAGATCGGAGCGCCTGTGTGTCGCTGTAAAAACCCTCCTGCTAGTCCTACCGGTCGCCGCTGCCGCCTCTGTCGCCCCAAGACGCGTCGGCTCGGTGTGAGGGGCAGGGGGGTCACTAGTCGCCCGGTCGCTAGTGATCGACGCAACGTCCGGACGACTGCACGACCTTCGGACCAAAGAGGGCGCGGCCTCCTCTTCCTCGTCGTCATCGTCGGTGATCCTGACGAGCCGACGACGCTTCGGAGCTCGGCTACTCTCCGCTGGCAGCGCCTCCATGGGGGATGGATCCACCGCCAGTGGCCTTTTCTCCGCCACCCTGTCCTCGGTGGTCGGGGCGGGGCGGTCCTGTTCCTCCTCACTGCTGGTGTATTGAGGACACCGAGCAGCATCGCCCTCTGGCGGGTCCATCCCCGTAGGATTTTCCATACCAGGTGCCAGTCACACGTACACTACGCACCGGTCAACGTCTCCAATCTGCAATAGAATCAACGACAAATCATCAACTAAGAATAAACAGTATTCACATGGCAGTACTAGTCAATAACAATATCTATTTACCTTGGGGGCTGGTTGTCCCAACTTGAAGGCGTGCATCCGATCACTGCTTCGAACGAAGTTGTCATCTGTTAAGTTGAATAGCTCGTTCATCAGCTGTTGCACCTCCGTCTTCTCCAGACCTTCAGGGCTCATCCTGGTCGGGTCCTGGCTCCCCACGTACTCATACGCTGAGTGTACCCTCTTCTGGCAGGGCATCACCCGACGCACAATGAAGTTCCCGACCACTCCAGGCCCGTCTAAGCGGGACCAGTCGATCAGGCTCATCAGGTCTGCCACCTGCCTAGCGAATTCCGGGTGGTCCGTCCAGCTGACCCTCTTCTCGGGGATGTAGCCCACGTCGCAGAACGTGGCGCTGCCTGGCTCTTCACTGATGTAGAACCATTTCTTGTACCATTCGGTCAAAGAAGTGTTCCACGGGCAGCTGAGGTACCGGTTCTTCATCCCATCGTGCAGATTGAGGTATACTCCACCTGCAATCTTGGAGCCTCCAACTACCCCTTTCTTCCTCAGATAGAAAAGATAACGAAAGAGGTCGAAGTGCGGCTCTATTCCAACATAGGCCTTGCACAAGTGAATGAAGGTGGAGATGAGGAGAATAGAGTTCGGGTGCAGGTTGCAGATCCCGATCTCATAGTAAAGAAGAAGGCCCTGCAGGAAAGGATGGACAGGAATCCCAAAGCCCCTCTTGAAGAAATCTTCAAAAACGACAATCTCACCGACACGGGGGTCAGGGTAGCTTTCCCCTTCTGGCGCCCTCCAGCCGCCGAGTTCTTGGCTATGAAGCAGACCCATTCCGACGAGGTCGTTGAGGGACCTCGTGCTGCTCCGGGACTTCTTCCACTCCTTTGCCATCAGCTCGGCCCTTTTCTTCGAGTCACTCTTCGCCATTGACGCTGTAGGAGAGATTTTGAGCTTGAAGTTAAAGATGCAAGTTGCAGGAGGCAGGAATGGCAAGAGCAGAAGGTTTGAAGGCAGGGTAAAGAACATGGGTGCTGCATTGAGTCTTTTATAACAAAAGCTTCACCTCTTCCACTTTCGGCATTCTAGGGAAGTGGGCAGACCCTGCGGCGGATGCGGCGTTTCGGTTTTCAATAAATTACCGGCAGTTAATATGGTGCTTTTCTGTATAATTGGTGGTTTCCTTTTCTTGAACCACGCAAAGAGCGGCTGCGCAGTTACAAGGCGCACCTTTTTACGCAACCGTCTGACAATACGTCAGGATGCTTTGTCACATCACGCATTAATGCGGCGAGATGCTTTTTCTAAAAGACAAGTAGAACTGATGGAGGACTGTGTATGACATACCTGGGGACTGTACTGACCACCGAGCGCCATAGGCTCGGGGACTGGTCGACCAGCCTGTCAGTTTGAGAGTCTGGGAACTGTACCGACCACCGAGCGCCATAGGCTCGGGAACTGGTCGACCAGCCTGCCAGTTTGAGAACCTGGGGACTGCTTGATGAGTCTGTTTCTGTTGCAAACAAGTATGATATGCTCGGGGACTGGTCGATTAGTCTATTCAGTCGTAGAAGTGCATGATATGCTCGGGGACTAGTAAATTAAGTTTTTTAGACCTTGCTACAAGGGTCATACTTCGTCTTCCAGCAAGCTCGAGGACTACATCAGTACGATGCATCTGGCGATGCATCTCAGTTTTGGAATTTCTACGAAGCCCTTTTTGACCTTGGCACCACGTGCCTACGGCACCTACCACCAGGCTCGGGGACTAAGTGGGCACACTTCACCTTGCGGTGAACATGCTTGCTTTTCGATACTCTGGGATTTTCCAGAAAGTAAAGTGGGCACACTTCACCAAGGAAGAAAACTTTTTTCTCAAGAGCACCATGCATTCTTCGAACAACTTGCTTCCTCAACGATTGGTCTTGAAGTTGGGCGAAATATCGTCGCATCTGCTTGGGTAATTTTGTTGCTTATTGAAGATGTAAAGTTTCACTGGTCAAAGAAGCTCAAGACAGCGTGTTACATCACAATACATGGTGCTCGGGGACTAGCTGTGGGGGTATAAACCCCTATACCCTTACGGCTGGACTTGGGCCAGGAGGCTTGGCCCATCACGAAGACAGTCCGAGGCTTGATCCAACTGCTCGGAGTTTCGCCAAGGAAACAAGACGTGGAGATCAAGCCAGATTCTAGTCAGTTAGAATAAGGAATTGATATCGTACTGTCTAAGGCAATTGTAACCGACTAGGATTAGTTTCCGGATATGTAACCCTGCCATCTAGACTATATAAGGAGAGGCAAGGGACCCCCCTATGACACATTAATATCTCAACACAAATCAATATAACCAGATGCAGGACGTAGGTATTACGCCCACACGGCGGCCGAACCTGGATAAAAAGCTTGTCCGTGTCTTGCGTCACCATCAAGTTCGTAGCTTGCGCACCGTCTACAGATAAACTACTGCCGTGGGTATACCCCAAGGTAGACTGCCAACTAGCTTTCGTCGACAGTCAGAATGGTAGTTATCTAGTTAAGTTAGCATGCATTAGTAATTTTGCTTTAATACACCTAGTAGCATATTTATTTCTCTTAGCATATTAATACAAAATACAAACAAATATTTACTGCTTTAATTACTGCATCATAAACACCAAGCCCCATGTGAATAAACTTATGGTAACTCCTTAGGAATATTTACTATGGTGCCATAAAAAATATAGCATTCATGTTTAAATTCCCACATCATAAATAGAAAATTCAAAAAAAAAATAAGAGAAAATTGAAATCCTGTTTGTTTAAATTAGACAACATTAAAACTAGCTCATAAAGAAGATCAATTACTTTTTGGCTGACCACTAACCCATTAACAAATTCTAGCCTCGAGTTTTAGTTTCTCTTTGTGGAGAGTATTTATGTAGGAATGACATCATAACAAGGAGAGAGTCTATCAGTGGCACCCACTAGGTCCGCTACTAGTTAGCTCACTCTTCTACACCAAGTATTGCAACCATCCAGCTTGGGGGAGGAGCATCTCCTAGTTATCAGGTAATTATACCTAAGCTATTATCAAATATATATAGTCATAAAAATACCAAAAATATTGTTGACACCATTTTTTGACACGTACCCGAGGATCAGATCGGCAGACGGAGCAACGGTTACTAGTCTGCAGGGAAGTTGCCGATGGGGGTGATTGCCGATGAAGAGACAATTGAATGTGACTAAGTCTAGGGTGGTGACGTGTTTGTGCCGATGATCAGTATTGGTGTTTGCCGATGGCCATAACAGGAAGTCTATCGATGGTTCTGAAGGAAAGCATGGAGATTGCCGATTGATCTGTGGCGGTGTCCCGGTCGGTTACAAGGGGATAATTTTATGTTTTCCTTAATTATTTAAATTCGTTTTGTATGCGGACTCTGTTTAGTTTGGAATTCGAGTCCAAGTCGTGTCTGACTGTAGCTCTTTGAGCAGGGTATAAATGTAGACCCTAGGGCTTTGTAATGAAGAATCTATCAATCAATCAAACACAAGTTTTTACTCATATTCCAGTACCTACTTTTTCGACGACTTCGTCATATTTTCCTTTTTATTATGAGTTCTTAGGAATTCATCGACTTAAGCTCGGCGTATTCTCGAGTTCCGTGTGAATACCTCTTGGCCGTGACATCCGGGCGCATCGCTATTGTCGGGACCAAAATATTCGAGTTATCACCTTTGCCGATAGTAAGGTCAAATCGGCTGGCACGCCTTAACGTTTGAATCGGGTATTAGCCCTTTGTGTTTGCAGATCCGCTTTTGCACCAACACATCTTTTGGCACGCCCAGTGGGACCAGTTCAAGATCAAGATCAACATGTCAAATACCGATTTCGACCTCAAGAACGTCATCCTGTGACGGAAGCCAATCTCAGAGATGAGCAGAAGCAAGCTATTGCAAAAGCTATGGAGGATTACAAGCAGCAATGTTTGAAGTCCTTCAGTATCAACAGGAGCGGCGAAGTAATCCAGAAGGAAGCACTGCCGGCGCCTCGGCAGGTCACTTTTGAAGCCAATCCTGGTAAACTCCAAGACATGGTCGACAATGCTATCAACCGTGCCTTAATCAACCAAGCTAGTGTGCTGTCCAACACGGTTTTCAATGCCGTGGCTAGAACTTTCAAAGAGGGACAATTGCCATCAAATTATGTGGGCCCTGTCTATCATCAGCCAGGATCATTAGTTGTCACAGCTCCATCGGCTACTACGGCCGCTGCGGGTACAGAAACTACTACTCCTCCAAGCACACTAGGACTCACTAGTGTGCAATCTACGCCGATGACAACTAATCCATCAACTTTAGATGAGAAAATCAAGCTTGCCACAGATCTATTGGCATCGGCAATGTCGGGGTCTGTTCCTCCCAACTGGTGGGGTTATGGTATGCCCCCAGAGATGATGTTGAAGACTCCAGGAACATCTCAAGTGGCTGACGTGACAGGCAAGGCTCCTATGGCATCGGCACCTCCCAATCTGCCGATGAATCAGAGTCCCCAGTATACTACAACTACTACTGCAAGACCTTACACTGGGAATTCTCAAGCTCCAACGTTCCAGATGCCTAACGCATCGGCAGATTCAATGCCGACGCAGCAGAGGTTTATGACACAGCCAGGGTTTGTCAATTCAATGATGATGCCCAATCTTCAGCCATCAGCAGGGTTCATGCCGATGAATGCTAACAGTGGATGGACGAGGCAGTTATTCTTTCCACAAATGCCTCAACAGAATCATCAGGCTTCAGGGTTTCAACAAGGCCAGATCCAACCTAGGTTCCAGAATCAAGGGTTGGCCAACCAGCCGATGAATCTTGGTCAACAGTTTGGTGGTCAGACGATCAACCCCATGTTCCATGCAGATCGTACGCCTCAGCGACACGTAGAAGTTTATCAGCAGGCGCCAGATCCACAACCACCCCATCGGCAAGATGCCGATGCTTATTGGGCCGATAAGATTGCTGAAGTAATGAGAGACCAATTTGGGATAAAACCCAAAGTCAACACTTACTCTTATCGGACGCCGTATCCTCCTACGTACGATTTAATTCCACTTCCAAATCTGGACAGGATGATACATCGACTATGGAGCATGTCAACAGGTTTATCATCCAATGTGGGGAAGCTGCTAATAGGGATGAGTTGAGGGTTCGTCTGTTTTCAGCATCTTTATCTTGATCGGCTTTCACCTGGTTTATATCGTTGCCTCCTAATTCAGTAATTACTTGGGCCGATCTAGAGAAGCAGTTCCATAAGTACTTCTTCTCTGGAGTTCATGAGAAGAAAATTACCGAATTGGTCAGGTTGAAATAGCGCAATGATGAATCGGTTGAAAGATTTGTGCGGAGGTTGCGGGAAGTCAAGAATAAATGCTATAGCCTGATTCTGGACGATCGGCAGCTAGCCGATTTGGCTTTTCAGGGTTTGTTGCCACATATCAGAGACAAGTATGCTTCTCAAGAGTTCAAGAGCCTAAGTCACTTGGTGTAGAGGATTTCCGACCAGGATATCAAACCCTTTGAACCCAAGAGAGCATGGAACAAAAAGGTGTCATTTGTTGATGAGGCAGCAAGCTCAGATTCGGATGAAGAGCCAGTCATCGGCTTAGCTAAGTGGGTGAAGAACAAAAAGTCGATGTCTTGCCCTTTTGGGCATAAGGAGTCAGAGAAGTTTGCATTTGACATTACTAAAGCCGATAGGATATTTGACTTTCTACTTCAGGAAGGGCAAATCAAATTGTCGCCTAATCATGTTATTCCATCGCCCGAAGAATTAAAGAAGATGAAATACTGCAAGTGGCACAATGCAACTTCTCACGGCACCAATGAGTGCAAGGTTTTTAGACAACAGCTGCAATCGGCTATTGAATCTGGGAGAATCAAATTTGATAGTTCCAAAGCTCAGAAGCCGATGAAGATCGATCAACATCCTTTCCCAACAAATATGTTGGATGCTAAGGGAAAGACCAAGGTCTTGACGTTAGAAGCAGCTGAAAGGAGTGCATCAATAGATCCTCAGCATCAAATTACTGCTGCCAATGCCAAAGGAAAAGGCTTGATCCAAGAGGGAACTAACTCGGGAAGGCCTCCCCGATCTGGTATTGTGATAACTCATAGAAGGCCTCGGGAGACTTGGCAGCAACGTGAGGATCGGTATCGGCGCGAGTAAGAAGACTATCGTCGGGAAGAAGAAAGACGCCAACAGGAGTGGAATCGGCACAAGGATCACTGGAACTGCCCGTTCTTTATCCATTGCTGGGAGCATAACATTAAATTACCCACTGTCAGGGACTGCCCTGAATGCAATGGTTATGATCGGTATGACAGGCCTAATCGGCAGTATCAGAATGATGATCGGCGATTTAATGGGCCGATTAGGGGGAGAGCGTCAGTTCATGATCGGCTGGGGGCAGGCTCAGTGTACATGATAGGCTTGGTGATCGTGTTGAATATTTTCCCAGGAACCAGGAAGAGCTTGAAGAAATAGCCAATGCACGAGTTCCCGATGAATTCATATTTTGTAGAGACGCTAATTGTAACACCCCAGTGTTATGGTTGCATAAATCATGTGCATAGCATGAGCATCATCATCTACTCAAAGCATATCATGATCATCATCTATCTTGAGCCATGTTATTTTATGCAAATATGTGATCTAAATTGCTTAAATAGGCTTCCTATGCTTATGTTTGAGTGAACCATACTTGTGTTTGTGCTCTATGCCTTGGTAATTAGTTTATCTATGCTTAACTTAACCTTGGGAACAATGTTCATGTTGATCACTTCTCCAAAATAATCACTTAAGTCATACTTATGCTATTGGGCCCTAAAAACCTCTTTTCCTTAGGCTTTTAAAAAGTGTTTCATAAAATGTTTGCATGTCAAAACTTTCTACAGCCAAGTTGTAGCAAATTTTATAAGGAACAAAAGTTGTTTTATGGCCATCTCATGAAAATGACCACAAATAGCTCAAAATTGACCCACAAGGCAGATTTGGGGCTGTTTCCAACACTTAGGAAATTTTCTAAGTCCTGGAACGAAACCAGTTTGCTTGATCGGTTTTGAAAACTCTATATCTTTCAATCCATGATGATCTGGCTCTTCCTCTAGTTGACAATTTTGTAGAACTCGATTGGAACTCCAACTTTGTCAACTGCATCATCTTCTAACTCGGGCTGGTTTGGGAGTTATCCATTGCTGAAGTCGCTCTGTCAGTCGGTCATCGTGTTCTCAATCAGAGCCGAGCTCGCCGTCGTGGATGTCCCGAGCGACACCTGTCTGCCAGATGGCGCCCGTACGCCAGCGACGGCCCCGCTCGTCAGCTCCCAGCGCGCGCATGACCTCCACGGCGACGCCCCGGACGCAGTGGACGCGTCCACTCTCTCCTTCCACTCACTCTCTCGCCAGAACGCGGCCGCAGCGAGCTCACCGTCGCGAGCTCACTCCGGCGAGCTCGTGTGCGCTCCTCGCTGCGTCTCAGCCCACCAAACTTCGCCCACAGCTCCGCCGTGAGCCGCTCTTCATTCTCCACCCAGTATCTCGCCGTGGAATCCACCGTTGAGCCGCCATTTCCTTCTTCCCCCAAATCGGGTCGCTGTGACCATCTTTTCCGGCGAACCCAATGCCGAGCCCTGTGAGGTCGCCCGTCTTCTCTGGTTAGGTCCTAGAGGTAGCTTAGGTCCTTAGCGAGCGTTTGCGCCACTTGGTGGACGCTCTACCGAACCCACCGTCGCCGGACACGATGCGCAGCGCCGCTGTGTTTCCACCGGAGATGGGCGCTCTCGTTGCCAGCGTGTTCCACGATGTTTCAAGCCTAGCCGCGTACCTAGAAAGCTTCGCCGTAGTCCGCTGGTGCTGTAGGAAACCCTAGGTCGCGCTCTACCGGCCTGAGGACTCCGGCGTAACGCCGAGCACCTCCACCGAGCCGCCATGATCGACGGCGAGCCCCTTCCGGTGGCTCCGTCGTGGGGAAAAGGGGATCAATCGAGTCGCTAGAGTCTGGGGATCACGTTGGTGCCCTTGGTTTGGCCGGAGACCTCGCCGTCGCAGAGAAATCGCCGGCGAGAGTCGCCTCGGCCGTGAGGGAGAAGAACCTGACATGCATGGCCCGCTGTCAGTGTCACCTCCATTCCCTCCTTTTCTTTTATTCAAATCTGGATTTTTGGCTTTCTAGCAAAAATCATATCTCCTGTTTCTGAGATCCAGAAATTGTGAAACCAATTTTGTGGTATTCCTTGAGATGGCTAGTTTTTAATAAAAATATAAAATGGACCATGTTTTCTGGGAAAAATATTTATTAAGAATTAATCTGATTATTCATGAGTCAAATTGATATCTCTTGTTATAATGCTTAGTTTGCTCTGAAAATTTTACGGTAGTCTCTGTGTGATACTAGAATGCTATGATAAATATTTCATGATTTTTGGAGAGCTGAAGTTTTGTTATGTAATTTGTGTTTGAGATTTAGCTTGTTTCTTTGAGTAAATCATATAAAATAATTGGTGCTGATGCTGGTGCTCCACTTTGGTAGTAAACTTGTTTATAGTATTCATAACATGTAAATAATCTGAAATCTGCTGTTTGACACAATATAAGTCATGATTCCCAATTTATGAAATAAACACCTTGTCATATGTTAAATGCATATCTTTAAATTGGTGTGTGCAATTGCTCTGAAATTTTTATGGTGACGTTTTGATGCTACACTTGTGCCTCTGTAATTTTTGTAGATTTTTCTGAGCACCTTGACTAGTATCTTGTAATTATGCTCCTTTCTAGAATTAATTGATAAAAGCCTTGTTAAGTAAATGTTTGAGGGTGATCATCTGATGTTCTGGAAACCTTGTGATATGCTTGTGCCCATAAGCCATGTGGTTGGCATGATTTATGTTTTGGTTATGTCATCAAATAATTAATTAAAGGATTAAAGGCTGTTCTGGACAGCAAGGGAGTAATTTAACTTTTTCTTAATGATAACTTGGTTTTCTGGGAAACTTGTCTAAATCAAAGTTGCTGTAAACTTATTGAACTAGCAGTGGTTTAAATTTGAGATCATTTGGACAAGTAGTTTAAAAGTTACAGCTGTTCCAAGTTGGGTTCCAGAAATAGGTGCTCTCTGTTTTTCTGGGACAGAACCTGGAACTTTGTTTAAATGACCTATTTAATATATGAATATTGCTGTAATGTTTAAAGATGCTTTGTAGACAATTTCATAAGATTTCCAGAATGTCTTCACTCATGTTTGTTGGATCTGCCTAGCACTAGTCATGATCTGTTTACTGAGCTAATTCTGTTATATGTTGCTTGCTGTTATAGTCTTTCATGATATGTTTTGGGGCTAAGTTAACTTGTTAACTTGTGTGAACTTGTTTTAACTGTGTTACTTCGTAAATGAGTGTCCAGTGAGTTCATTATGTTATCAAGCATTCATCTTTAGCAAGTACATCTTCTTATTCCTCGAGCATGCAATAGGTGCATCGGACGCGACAGCCTCCTTCGAGCTGCAAGTGGACCCCGAAGGCCCGGAAGGCAACCCTGAGGTGGAGGTCCAGCAAGTCGGACTCGAGGAGTCCGAAGAAGAAGTTGAGTGCCAAATCACGAGCCAGCTTCGTTCGTGAAAGGTAAGCCCCGGAGCATCCTAAGTCTCCCTTTTTATTTTCCGAATGTTCATTTGAATATGTTATATCTATTGATGCATTAAGTATAGGAGTTGTGATGAAAACCTTTGCTGCATTTTACTCCATCCTTGTCCAGATAACTCACCACACCCTGATTGTAGAGTTAGGACCGATTAGCAGCTTAGTCATGCTTAATCGGTAGAAGTCGGGTGATTTCCGGTCACCTGCGCGATATAGGGTTGTGTCGGATCACGATGGTCTATATGTGCTATCGTGGATGGAACCTGATTAATTTGACTTAAGCCGGGCGGGGTTTTGCAAGGTTATAGTAACTCCGTCTGTGGCAGCTAAGGAACGATCGTTGTACGTCCTCTTGTCATGTTGAACGCATGCCTAACACTTAGTTGGCCGGATAACTCGTTCCGACCGCGAGGCCGAGTAGTATGACTCAGGCCGGAAGACCGGCAAGTATAAAGTGCGCACTACCGAAGGAAGTGCGGTGTGCGGGGGACCATTGGCGTAAGCCCAAAGGCAGGTGAGTTAAAATTCCTGACCTCCCTGGCAGAGTGGTAGCCCTGGGAGTGCGGCGCTGATCGGAGCCGCGATTCCTGAGTTGTACCAAAGGTGACCCGTTGGCTCTCCGACGGGGGATGCTTGGGTGAGTGCTAGGAATAACCCTCCAGCTGGTTAAGAATTCGATTCGAATCGCCGTCTCTCCCGGTTAGTGAGAACTTGATAGAGCAGTGGCAAACGTAGCATTCACTAATGAACTTGGTTCATGATAATGATGATAGCAAAGAAGAACATATGATGAACTTGATATGGTTATTATTGTTTGTAATAATCAAGTGAAGTGCTTTAGTACAGGTGCTAATTTAGTGGTAGGCTGATACAGAATAAAAATGATGCTATTACAATAGGTTAGTTTTAATAAAGGCTTTTGGCAAAACATTGAGTCAACCAGCTCTACTTTATACCTTAGTCTTGCATGATCCTTGGTGTCTTTTATGTTTTACTAGACGGGTAAGTCTAGCTGAGTACATTCTCGTACTCAGAGTTTATTCCCACCTGTTGTAGATGACATCTTTTATGACGGCTTCTGCAAGACCTGTCTCCATCCCGCTAGGGATGAGGACTAACCGTTGGGCATGGTTTTCTAACAACCTCGTACCTGATGCTTTTGGAAGGATGATGTAGACTCTGGCAGTAACTCGAACTTATGAACTGAATTTGGAAAGTGTGTGTATACTATTTTGCTTCTGCTACTTCAAACTTGTGTTGTAATAACTTAATACTCCAATGTGGTGCCGCTTCGACGGCAATGAATGACTTAGTAACAATCGCTGTGTTGTGCTGAATTATTACGATCTTGGTTTGTTGCAAGTTGGTTTGAAGTCCTTCGTGATTTCAATTGACTACCGGGATTATATGGGCTCAAGTTTAGAAACTTGATTGCTTGTCGATCGTTTCTACACTTGAACTCTTATAATTTGGTCGGTTCTGTGACAGCTGGCATCGGAGCAAGTTCAGCATTATAAATGCAGCGTTTGTGTATTTAAAAACAAAAGAGTTTTTAAATAAAATGGTGTAAATCAATATTTAAGTTATGCCAGTGGTCGAATCCTCCTTGCCCACATAAGGACTATAGGTGGCTATTTAAGTACTGACTTGGGGGGTTTTTATTTATGCATCTCCGGCAGTACTCAGGTATGGATGTGTGATGACCGCACTATGCTACCCTGTGGTCTAATGGTGGAGGTAGCCTTCATATGTGAATTAGCCACATATGTCGTTAGATTAAATTATGCAACGTCGCACCTACGCTCTGATAAGTGTGAGCTGTGAGAGCATGATCGTCCAAACGGCGGTCTAGGGGAGTGTTTGTAACACCCCAGTGTTATGGTTGCATCAATCATGTGCATAGCATGAGCATCATCATCTACTCAAAGCATATCATGATCATCATCTATCTTGAGCCATGTCATTCTATGCAAAAATGTGTTTTAAATTGCTTAAATAGGCTCCCTAGGCTTATGTTTGAGTGAACCATGCTTGTGTTTGGGTGCTATGCCTTGTTAAATAGTTTATCTGTGCTTAACTTAACCTTGGGAACAATGTTCATGTTGATCACTTCTCCAAAATAGTCACTTAAGTCATACTTATGCAAATAGGTCCTAAAAACCTCTTTTGCTTAGGCTTTTAAAAAGTGTTTCATCAACTATTTGCATGTCAAAACTTTCTACAGAAAATTTGTAGCAAATTTTATAAGGAACAAAAGTTGTTTTATGGCCATCTCATGAAAATGATCACAAATAGCTCAAAATTGACCCACAAGGCAGATTCGGGGCTGTTTCCAACACTTAGGAAATTTTCTAAGTCCTGGAACGAAACCAGTTTGCTTGATCGGTTTTGAAAACTCTATATCTTTCAATCCATGCCGATCTGGCTCTTGCTCTAGTTGACAAAGTTGTAGATTACGGCTAGTACTCCAACTTTGTCAACTACATCATGTCCTAATTCACTCTGGTTTGGGAGTAAATCGTTGTCAAAGTAGCTCTGTCAGTCGGCCATCGTTTTGTCTGAATCAGATTTGAGCTCACCGACGTGGCCAACCGGCGGCAGAGCAACGGTGACATTTGTCATCCGTACGTCGTTCCTGGCCCCGCTCGTCAGCTTCCAGCACGCGCATGTCATCCACGGCGACGCCCCGAGCCGAATGGACGCGTCCATTTCCTCTCTGCCTCGCCTCACTCGCCAGAATAGCGCCCGCAGCGAGCTCACCGTCGCGAGCTCACTCCGGCGAGCTCGTGTGCGCTCTTCGCTGCGTCTCAGCCCACCAAACTCTGCCCACACCTCCGACGTGAGCCGCTCTTCATTTCCCATCCTCTAGCTCGCCGCGAAACCCACCGGTGAGCCGCCATTTCCCTCTTCCCCCAAATCGGGTCGCCGTGACAATCTTTTCCGGCGAACTCAATGCCGAGCCCTGTGAAGCCGCTCGTCTTCTCTGGTTAGGTCCTAGAGGTAGAGTAGGTCCTTAGCGAGTGTTTGCGCCACTTGGTGGACGCTCTACCGAACTCTCCGTCGCCGGACACGATGCGCAGCGCCGCCGTGTTTCCGCCGGAGATGGGTGCTCTCGTGGCCAGCGTGTTCCACGAGGTTTCAAGCCAAGCCGCGTACCTAGGAAGCTTCGCCGTAGTCCGCTGGTGCTGTAGGAAGCCCTAGGTCATGCTCTTCCGGCCTGAGGACTCCGGCATAACGCCGAGCACCTCCGCCGAGCCGCCATGGTCGACGGCAAGCCCTTCCGGTGGCTCCGCCGTGGGGAAAAGGGGGTCAATCGAGTCGCTAGAGTCTGGGGATCACGTTGGTGCCCCTGGTTTGGCCGGAGACCTCGCCGTCGCGGAGAAATCGCCGGCAAGAGTCGCCTCGGCCGTGAAGGAGAAGAACCTGACATGCGGGGTCCATTGTCAGTGTCACCCTCCTTCCCTCCCTTTCTTTTATTCAAATCTGGGTTTTTGGCTTTCTTGCAAAAATCATATCTCCTGTTTCTGAGTTCCAAAAATTGTGAAACAAATTTTGTGATATTCCTTGAGATGGCTAGTTTTTAATAAAAATATTTAATGAACCATGTTTTCTGGGAAAATATTTATTAAGAATTTAATCTTGTTATTCATGAGTAAATTCATATCTCTTGTTATACTGCTTAGTTTGCCATGAAAATTTTATGGTAGTCTCTGTGTGTACTAGAATGCTATGGTAAATATTTCATGATTTTTGGAGTACTGCAGCTTTGTTATGTAATTTATGTTTGAGATTTGGCTTGTTTCCTTGAGTAAATCATATAAAATAATTGATGCCTATGCTGGTGCTCTACTTTGGTAGTAAACTTGTTTTTGGTATTCATAACATGTAAATAATCTGAAATCTGCTGTTTGACACCATATTAGTCATGATTCCCAATTTATGAAATAAACACCTTGTTACATGTTAAATGCATATCTTTAATATGGTATGTGCAATTGCTCTAAAAATTTTATGGTGACACTTTGATGCTCTACTTGTGCTTCTGTAATTTTTGTAGGTTTTTCTCAGCAGTTTGACTAGTATCCTGTAATTATGCTCCTTTCTAGAATTAATTAATAAATGCCTTGTTAAGTAAATGTTTGGGGGTTATCATTTGGTGTTCTGGTAACCTTGTGATGTGCTTGTGCTCATAAGCCGTGTGGTGGGCATGGTTTGTGTTTTGGTTATGTCATCAAATAATTAATTAAAGGGTTAAAGGCTGTTCTGGACAGCAGGGAAGTGATTTAACTTTTGCTTAATGATAACATGGCTTTCTGTGAAACTTGTCTAAATCAAAGTTGTTATAAACTTATTGAACTAGCTATGGTTTAAATTTGAGGTCATTTGGCCAAGTAGTTTAAAAGTTATAGCTGTTCCAAGTTGGCTTCCAGGTATTGGGTACTCTCTGTTTTTCTGGGACAGAACCTGGAACTTTGTTTAAATGACCTGTTTAATGTATGAATCTTGCTGTGATGTTCAAAGATGATTTGTAGATAATTTTATAAGCTTTCCAGAATGTCCTCACTTATGTTTGTTGGATCTTCCTAGCACTAGTTATTATCTTTTTACTAAGCTAATTCTGTTATATGTTGCTTGCTGTTATAGTCTATCGTAATAAGTTTTGGGGCTAAGTTAACTTGTTAACTTGTGTGAACTTGTTATAACGGTGTTACTCCGTAAATGAGTGTCCAGTGAGTTACTTATATATCAAGCATTCATCCTTTTGTATGCACACCTTCTCATTCATCGAACATGCAATAGGTGCATCGGACGTGGCAGCTTCCTTCGATCTGCAAGTGAACCCTGAAGGCCAGGAGGGCAGCCAAGAGGTGGAGGTCCAGCCAGTCGGACTCGAGGAGCCCGAAGAAGAAGTTGAGTGCCCAAATCACGAGCCAGCTTCGTTCGTGAAAGGCAAGCCCCGGAGCATTCTAAGCCACCCTCTACTTTCGAAAGTTTATTTAATATGTTATATCTATTGATGCATTAAGTATAGGAGTTGTGATGAAGCCTTTGCTGCACTTTATTCTATCCTTGTCCAGATAATGTACCCTACCTTGGTTGTAGAGTTAGGATCGATTAGCAGCTTAGTCATGCTTAATCGGTAGAAGTCGGGTGATTTCCGGTCACCTGCGCGATATAGGGTTGTGTCGGATCACGATGGTCTATATGTGCTATTATGGGTGGAACCTGATTAAATTGATTTAAGCCAGGCGGAGTTTTGCAAGGTTGTAGTAACTCCGTCTGTGGCAACTAAGGACCGATCGTTGTACATCCTCTTGTCATGTTGAACGCATGCCTAACACTTAGTTGGCCGGATAACTCGTTCCGACTGCGAAGCCGAGTAGTATGACTCAGGCCAGAAGTCCGGCAAGTATAAAGTGCGCACTACCGGAGGAAGTGCGGTGTGCGGGGGACCATTGGCGTAAGTCCAAAGGCAGGTGAGTTAAAATTCCTGACCTCCCTGGTAGAGTGGTAGCCCTGGGAGTGCGGCGCTGATCGGAGCCGCGATTCCTGAGTTGTACCAAAGGTGACCCGTTGGCTCTCCGACGGGGGATGCTTGGGTGAGTGCTAGGAATAACCCTCCAGCTGGATAGGAATTCGATTCGAATCGCCGTCTCTCCCGGTTAGTGAGAACTTGACAGAGCAGCGGCAAGCGTAGCATTCACTAATAGACTTGGTTTATGATAATGATGATAGCAAAGAAAACATATGATGAATTGGATATGGTTATTATTGTTTGTAATAATCAAGTGATGTGTTGTAGTACAGGTGCTAATCTAGTAGTAGGCTAGTAATGAATAAATATGATGCTCTCAAAATAATTTAGTCTTAATGAAAGCTTTTGGCAAACAACGAGTCAACCAGCTCCACTTGATATTTAGCCTTGCATGATCCTTGGTGTCTTTTATGTTTTACTAGACGGGTAAGTCTAGCTGAGTACATTCTCGTACTCAGGGTTTATTCCCACCTGTTGCAGATGACATCTTTTATGACGGCTTCTGCAAGACCTGTCTCCATCCCGCTGGGGATGAGGACTAACCGTTGGGCACGGTTCTCTAACAACCTCGTACCTGATGCTTTTGGAAGGATGACGTAGACTCTGGCAGTAACTCGAACTTATGAACTGAATTTGGAAAGTGTGTGTGTACTATTTTGCTTCCGCTACTTCAAACTTGTGTTGTAATAACTTAATACTCCGATGTGGTGCCGCTTCGATGGCAATGAATGACTATGTAACATTCGCTGTGTTATGCTGAATTATTACGATCTTGGTTTGTTGCAAGTTGGTTTGAAGTCCTTCGTGATTTCAATTGACTACCGGGATTATATGGGCTCAAGTTTGGAAACTTGATTGCTTGATCGTTTCTTCACTTGAACTCTTATAATTTGGTCGGTTCTGTGACAGTGTTCGCGGTGGTTTTCTAGAGTGGTTACATGTCAAAACCATGGAACCGCGAAAGAAACTTAATTGGGGAGCATTTAATTTCTCGGGTAGCTGTGGTGTCATTATTTGTGCATGTTGGGCATGTCCAAGCAATGTGCACTTAGTTCACTGCTTTCATGAGTGATATATTGGGAACTGTTGGGTTGAAATGAAGTTTTCTGCAGGTACACTAACAGCGCACGTGTAAATCGATAGTTATCGTAACGAGAGACGAATATATGCCACCGTATATCCGTTAGAATGTTAATTTTCTAAGTTCGTGAGGACGCACGGTTCGTGCATGCATCATGTCGCATTCATACATACATTCTGTCTACTCCTTCCCTTACAATGTCGTCCCTTTAATTAAATAAATATTGCTTAAACTAATCCTCTTTTACCCATGGTATTCCTATTCCTTTCCACAGATGGACGCACCCGCTTCACCCCGCCCCAGTGACGCTTTCTTGAGCGAGTTTGGCACACCTACCTTGCTCTGGAGAGTGTTACAGTCTGTCGGATATACTGAGCCACCTCAGTATTCTTGGTGGGAGTTGGAGAGCACCGGAGGGATACAGTGGTTTGCTGTGCAGGGAGTTGTCCCTCCACATGGGGACAAGCCTGCATGGATAGGATGGACTTGTAGCTCGGATGGGCAGACTCCTTGGGAGGCAGCTCAGGTGGCAGCCCAGACTATCCTGCTCGATATCTGTCAGAGGTGTGGCGATGAGCTGACAGGAGGACCAGCGGCCTCCAATCCCCGTGCTGACCCAGCAGCAGCGGAGTGGAAACAGGCTGATGGTTGTGCTTTGGTTCGAAGCAGGGGAGAGAGAGCTGAGAGTTCTAGTCCTGCTATGAGTGCTATGATGGCTGTGCTCAAGCTGATCAGTCAGCGAGAGGACACCTATGCACAGGTGATGGTGGCTGTTCACTGGGCTCAGGAGATGCAACGGAAGGCTGAAAAGCGTGCTCGCAAGTTTTGCAAGCAAGCTAGACTCCTAGAGCAAGCTCAGAAGGACCGCAATGACCGGGAAGACATTGCGGAGTACCGTAGGCAGCAGTGGGTGAAGGCCATTAGGGAGAGGGATCATAAGCAGGATCAGATGAACCAGTTAGCTAGAGAGAGGGAGACCATACAGGAGCGCTTGGTGCAGATCACTCGCGAGAGGGACACTGCACTCCGCGTGTCGAAGAACAGGCGCCTGGCATGGGAGATGCACCGAGTTCAGTCACTTGAGCGGGAGAACTATCTGCAGGATCAGATTGAGGGTGGTCTTGTGGAGATTCACCATCTCAACAACCTGCTACACCCTATTCCTCGCCCTATACCCGTGTATCTAGATGTGGGACCTCAGGTGATTGTAGCCGATGATGATGGTATGGAGGTCGATGGACCAGCAGCGGCTGCACCACCCTGCACGAGGACGTGGAGGACGAGGAGCTTGAGCCGGTTAGTGACGAGGATGGAGAGGCGATCTTCAATGCTGACTCGGACGACGAGCCTGGAGTGTAGGGAGTAGTGGGTAGTGTTATGTGAGAATCTTTTGTAGTATGCCAGTTAGCCGTGGTGCTTTTGTACCCATGTTGTAATCTGGAACTTTGACCTTGACTCATGGCATGTACTGTATTGGTGTGATAACTTTGTGGACCCAATGTGTAATCTTGACACTTTCGTTATGTTATGACGATGTTTTCCGTCGTGGTGCATATTGCGGATGTCTCTGTCATGTGTTGGATTGGTGATATTGTTTTGTGGAATTGAATTATTGTGCCTTTTTTGTAAAGCTATTCCCTCGAAAACTTTCAGGCATAAATATAAGTTCTTCTGCGGCAAATCTTGTCATCATCAATACTCACTGACTGTGTCTTTACAGATGTCTCGTGGCACCCGAGGTGCGGAACAGCGTGCAAACATGAATCCACCCCCTCCTCCTCCTCCACCACCAAATCCAGCTGAGTTAATGCAAATGATGGTGGAAAATCAGAGGATGCTCACTGAGACCATCAATCGGATGGCAAATCAGGGTGGTCGTAATCTGCAAGCCGGGCCAGCACCTAACCAGTATAGCAGCTTCAAGGATTTCCTAGATACTAAGCCCCCACCTTTCAGAGAGGCGGAAGAACCCCTTCAGGCTGAGGAATGGCTGAACACCGTGGAACAAAAGTTCCGCTTGCTTCGGCTCACCGAAGGATTGAAGGCGGAGTACGTAGCCCATCAACTGCAAGGCCTAGCAGGCATCTGGTGGAATCAGTATCGTGAAGCTCTTCCTGCCGACACGGTGCTTGAGTGGAATCTTTTCCGTGACGCTTTTAAAGGGCATTTCATTCCTCCTGGTATCATGGAGATGAAGCATACCGAGTTTATGCAGTTGACTCAGGGCAACAAAACTATGAAGGAGTATTTGCATGCTTTCAATCATTTGTCTAGATATGCTCCTGAGTTTGTGAATACTGAGGCGAAGAAGATTGCTAGTTTCAAGCGGGGTTTAGGCCCCAAGTTGCTGAAGACTATGGGTCGCACCAAGTGTGAAACTTTCAATGAGTTTGTCAGTGATGCTCTGACCTAAGAGAATTATAACACTGTGTACTCGGCAACCAAGACTCGCAAGAGGGCTTTTGAGGCTGGGGCAAGGTCATCTCAGTCCAAGGCTCCAGTGGCGGCTAGGCCACCAATCCGTGCTCCAACGCCTAACGAGTGGTATCGCACTCCGGTGAAGAAGAATCAGGCCAAAACAGGTTTCCGCAAGGGGTACTCTATTGCTCTTCCTAGGGGCAACACGGGTCCCAGCTATGCCAAGACTCCACCTGCCAACCGTCCGTGCTAGAACTGCAATCAGACCGGGCATTGGCAGAGCAACTGTCCTTACCCGCCAAAGAAGGGCAACCAGGGGAACGTCCGTCAGGGGCGTGTTCACTACACAACTGTTGAAGCAATCCCTGCTGGTGAGGTAGTCACGGCTGGTAAGTTTCTGGTTAACCAACGTGATGCACTTGTGCTTTTTGATTCAGGAGCATCGCATTCTTTTGTGAGTTCTGAATTTGTGTCTAAGCATAATATCAAGGCAATTACACTTGATAAGGGCAGTTATTGTATTAGTGGTGCGGGAAATGATATTTCCACCAATCAAGTGGTTTTGGGGGCCACTCTGGAAATAGGAGGTCGTCAGTTTCTTGCTGATTTGGTTGTTCTACCCGGGGTGGGCATAGATGTAATTCTGGGGATGAAGTGGATGAGTGGCAATGGAGTTCTTATCGACACCACCACTCGTGTAGTGATGTTGAAAGACCCGAATACCAAGGAGGCATTTCTAGTGCAACTCCCTCGTGATATTCAAATCCGTAGTACTGTGAATGCAGTTACATCTAAGGCTGTTCAGGACATTCCGGTGGTGTGTGAGTTCCCGGATGTATTTCCTGATGATTTACCCGGGCTTCCTCCGGATCGGGATGTGGAGTTCAAAATTGAGTTGATCCCAGGTACCGCTCCTATCTCCAGAAGACCTTATAGAATGCCACCCAATGAATTAGCTGAGCTTAAGACCCAACTAAATGAGTTGTTGAAGAAGAGTCTTATCCGTCCTAGTTCTTCTCCTTGGGGTTGTCCGGCTATCTTTGTGAAGAAGAAGGATCAATCTTTGCGCATGTGTGTGGACTATCGTCCCTTAAATGCGGTAACCATCAAGAACAAATACCCTCTTCCCCGCATTGATATCTTGTTTGATCAGTTGTCTAAAGCTAAGGTATTCTCCAAGATTGATTTGCGATCTGGGTATCATCAGATCAAGATCCGTCCTGAAGATGTACCTAAGACAGCTTTCTCGACGAGGTATGAGTTGTATGAGTATCTCGTCATGTCCTTCGGTCTTACAAATGCACCTGCTCACTTCATGTATCTCATGAATTTGGTGTTCATGCCCGAATTGGACAAGTTTGTGGTGGTCTTCATTGATGATATCTTGGTATATTCTTGCAATGAAGAGGAGCATGCAGAGCATCTGCGTATAGTGTTGTCGCGTTTGCGTGAACATCAGCTTTATGCCAAGTTTAGCAAATGCGAGTTTTAGCTGAAGAAAGTACCTTTCTTGGGCCATGTCCTATCTGAAGAAGGCATATCGGTGGACCCAGCCAAGGTGCAAGAAGTGCTGGATTGGAAAGTTCCAACTTTGGTACACGAGGTTTGGAGTTTTCTTGGTATGGCAGGATATTATCGTCGATTCATTCCCGAATTCTCAAAAATATCCAAGCCTATGACTCGGTTACTTCAGAAGCACGAGAAGTTCGTATGGACACCTGAGTGTGAAGAGGCATTCCACAAGTTGAGGACATTGTTGACATCAGCTCCTGTTCTAGCTCAGCCTGATATCGAAAAGCCCTTCGATGTCTTTTGTGACGCGTCAGGCATCGGTCTTGGCTGCGTGTTGATGCAGGAAGGTCGCGTTATCGCGTATGCCTCGCGCCAACTTCGAAAGCATGAGGTCAATTACCCTACTCATGACTTAGAATTGGCAGCAGTTGTCCATGCTTTGAAAATCTGGAGGCATTATTTGCTGGGTAATCTGTGTAATATCTACACCGATCATAAGAGCCTCAAATATATCTTCACTCAACCTGAACTGAGCATGCGGCAGCGAAGGTGGCTTGAGTTGATTAAAGATTATAATCTATAAGTGCACTATCATCCGGGCAAGGCGAACGTGGTTGCGGATGCCTTGAGTCGGAAAGCGCACTGCCACTCAATCCAAGTGGAAGATCCGTTGTTGTCACATCTTATGCATCCGCTTGTGCTCAACCAGATTTCTCTGGATAGTACACTTCGAAATCGAGTTATTGAATTGTAGCAAACAGATGTAGGCATCTATCATATAAAGAGGAAAATGAAAGAAGAAGAAACCAAGCATTTCCGAGTTGATGACAACGGAATTCTTTGGTTCAAGGATCGTCTAGTGGTCCCAAAAGACCGTGAGCTGCGAAATCAGATCTTGTCTGAAGCTCATTCATCTAAATTGTCTATCCATCCTAGTAGTAGCAAGATGTATCACGATTTGAAACCTCTGTTTTGGTGGACGAAGATGAAAAAGGAGATTGCTGCTTTTGTCGCTCGTTGTGACAATTGTTGTCGTGTGAAGGCTGTTCACATGAAAGCTGGTTTACTTCAACCCTTGCCAATTCCTGGTTGGAAATGGGAAGAAGTTAGCATGGATTTCATCGTTGGACTCCCAACTTCTGTTAAGGGTTACGACTCCATCTGGGTGATTGTAGATCGTTTGACCAAGGTTGCTCGATTTATTCTAGTGCGAACTAACTATCGTCCACATCAATATGCAGAGTTGTATTTCGAGCACATTGTTCGTCAGTATGGTGTGCCTTGAACTATTGTATCAGATCGTGGACCCCAGTTCACTGCTCGTTTTTGGGAATGTCTGCATGAGCAGATTGGTACTCATTTAGTCCGTAGCTCTGCTTATCATCCCCAAACGGCTGGTCAAACTGAACGGGTTAACCAAATCCTAGAAGACATGTTGAGGGCATGTGCTCTCTCTTCAAAAGGTTCTTGGGTTAAGTGGTTGCCATTAGCTGAGTTCTCCTACAACAATAGTTATCAGGAGAGTATCAAGATGGCTCCATTTGAAGCCCTGTACGGTCGAAAGTGTCGAACCCCGTTGAATTGGGTAGAAGCCGGAGAGCGAAGGTACTATGGCATCGATTTCGTGAACGAAGCAGAGCAGAAAGTCCGTACCATCCAGCAACATCTGGAAGCTGCTCAAGCTCGTCAGAAAAGTTATGCCGGCAAAAGAAGAAAGCCGATTGAGTTTTCAGTTGGTGACCATGTGTATATCAAGGTTTCTCCGATGTAGGGTGTACAAAGGTTCGGAGTCAAGTGAAAGCTTGCACCTCGTTATGTGGGACCTTATCGGATTCTTGAAAAGAAAGGGAATATGGCGTACAAAGTTCAACTCCCAGTTGCGCTTCGAACTATTTTCTCTGTCTTCCACGTATTACAATTTAAGAAGTGCCTTCGTGTATCGGAGAAACGAGTGGAAGTTCGAGATATCAAGTTGAAGTCAGACTTGGTGTATGAAGAAAAACCCGTAGCAGTTCTTGATCGCAAGGAACGGGAGACTCGTAATCGTGTGGTTAAGTTCTACAAGGTGTTGTGGAGTAACCACGGGGAGGAAGATGCCACTTGGGAGACGGAGGATTATTTAAAAGAAGTTTACAAAACCTTCTTCGAAAATCAGTAAGCTTTCAAATCTCGGGACGAGATTTTTGGAAGGGGGGAGGGCTGTAACACCCCAGTGTTATGGTTGCATAAATCATGTGCATAGCATGAGCATCATCATCTACTCAAAGCATATCATGATCATCATCTATCTTGAGCCATGTTATTTTATGCAAATATGTGATCTAAATTGCTTAAATAGGCTTCCTATGCTTATGTTTGAGTGAACCATACTTGTGTTTGTGCTCTATGCCTTGGTAATTAGTTTATCTATGCTTAACTTAACCTTGGGAACAATGTTCATGTTGATCACTTCTCCAAAATAATCACTTAAGTCATACTTATGCTATTGGGCCATAAAAACCTCTTTTCCTTAGGCTTTTAAAAAGTCTTTCATAAAATGTTTGCATCTCAAAACTTTCTACAGAAAAGTTGTAGCAAATTTTATAAGGAACAAAAGTTGTTTTATGGCCATCTCATGAAAATGATCACAAATAGCTCAAAATTGACCCACAAGGCAGATTTGGGGCTGTTTCCAACACTTAGGAAATTTTCTAAGTCCTGGAACGAAACCAGTTTGCTTGATCGGTTTTGAAAACTCTATATCTTTCAATCTAGGCCGATCTGGCTCTTGCTCTAGTTGAAAATGTTGTAGAACTCGATTGGAACTCCAACTTTGTCAACTGCATCATCTTCTAACTCAGGCTGGTTTGGGAGTTATCCGTTGCTGAAGTCGCTCTGTCAGTCGGTCATCGTGTTCTCTGAATTGGAGCCGAGCTCGCCGTCGTGGATGTCCCGAGCGACACCTGTCCGCCAAATGGCACCCGTACGCCGGCGACGGCCCCGCTCGTCAGCTCCCAGCGCGCGCATGACCTCCACGGCGACGCCCCGGACGCAGTGGACGCGTCCACTCTCTCCTTCCACTCACTCTCTCGCCAGAATGCGGCCGCAGCGAGCTCACTCCGGCGAGCTCGTGTGCGCTCCTCGCTGCGTCTCAGCCCACCAAACTTCGCCCACAGCTCCGCCGTGAGCCGCTCTTCATTCTCCACCCATCATCTCGCCGTGGATTCCACCGGTGAGCCGCCATTTCCTTCTTCCTCCAAATCGGGTCGCCGTGACCATCTTTTCCGGCGAACCCAATGCCGAGCCCTGTGAGGTCGCCCGTCTTCTCTGGTTAGGTCCTAGAGGTAGCTTAGGTCCTTAGCGAGCGTTTGCGCCACTTGGTGGACGCTGTACCGAACCCACCGTCGCCGGACACGACGCGCAGCGCCGCCGTGTTTCCGCCGGAGATGGGCGCTCTCGTGGCCAGCATGTTCCACGATGTTTCAAGCCTAGCCGCGTACCTAGGAAGCTTTGCCGTAGTCCGCTGGTGCTGTAGGAAACCCTAGGTCGCGCTCTACCGGCCTGAGGACTCCGGCGTAACGCCGAGCACCTCCGCCGAGCCGCCATGATCGACGGCGAGCCCCTTCCGGTGGCTCCGTCGTGGGGAAAAGGGGATCAATCGAGTCGCTAGAGTCTGAGGATCACGTTGGTGCCCTTGGTTTGGCCGGAGACCTCGCCGTCGCGGAGAAATCGCCGGCGAGAGTCGCCTCGGCCGTGAGGGAGAAGAACCTGACATGCAGGGCCCGCTGTCAGTGTCACCTCCCTTCCCTCCTTTTCGTTTATTCAAATCTGGATTTTTGGCTTTCTTGCAAAAATCATATCTCCTGTTTCTGAGATCCAAAAATTGTGAAACCAATTTTGTGGTATTCCTTGAGATGGCTAGTTTTTAATAAAAATATAAAATGAACCATGTTTTCTGGGAAAAATATTTATTAAGAATTAATCTGATTATGCATGAGTAAAATTCATATCTCTTGTTATACTGCTTAGTTTGCTCTAAAAATTTTATGGTAGTCTCTGTGTGATACTTGAATGCTATGATAAATATTTCATGATTTTTGGAGTGCTGAAGTTTTGTTATGTAATTTATGTTTGAGATTTAGCTTGTTTCTTTGAGTTAATCATATAAAATAATTAGTGCTGATGCTGGTGCTCCACTTTGGTAGTAAACTTGTTTATGGTATTCATAACATGTAAATAATCTGAAATCTGCTGTTTGACACAATATAAGTTATGATTCCCAATTTATGAAATAAACACCTTGTCATATGTTAAATGCATATCTTTAACTTGGTGTGTGCAATTGCTCTGAAATTTTTATGGTGATGTTTTGATGCTACACTTGTACCTCTGTAATTTTTGTAGATTTTTCTGAGCACCTTGACTAGTATCTTGTAATTATGCTCCTTTCTAGAATTAATTGATAAAAGCCTTGTTAAGTAAATGTTTGAGGGTGATCATCTGATGTTCTGGAAACCTTGTGATATGCTTGTGCTCATAAGCCATGTGGTTGGCATGATTTATGTTTTGGTTATGTCATCAAATAATTAATTAAAGGATTAAAGGCTGTTCTGGACAGCAAGGGAGTAATTTAACTTTTGCTTAATGATAACTTGGTTTTCTGGGAAACTTGTCTAAATCAAAGTTGTTATAAACTTATTGAACTAGCCGTGGTTTAAATTTGAGATCATTTGGCCAAGTCATTTAAAAGTTACAGCTGTTCCGAGTTGGGTTCCAGAAATAGGTGCTCTCTGTTTTTCTGGGACAGAACCTGGAACTTTGTTTAAATGACCTGTTTAATTTATGAATCTTGCTGTAATGTTTAAAGATGATTTGTAGACAATTTTATAAGCTTTCCATAATGTCTTCACTCATGTTTGTTTGATCTGCCTAGCACTAGTTATGATCTGTTTACTGAGCTAATTCTGTTATATGTTGCTTGCTGTTATAGTCTTTCATGATAAGTTTTGGGGCTAAGTTAACTTGTTAACTTGTGTGAACTTATTTTAACTGTGTTACTCCGTAAATGAGTGTCCAATGAGTTCATTATGTTATCAAGCATTCATCTTTAGCATGTACATCTTCTTATTCCTCGAGCATGCAATAGGTGCATCGGACGCGACAGCCTCCTTCGAGCTGCAAGTGGACCCCGAAGGCCCGGAAGGCAACCCGGAGGTGGAGGTCCAACAAGTCGGACTCGAGGAGCCCGAAGAAGAAGTTGAGTGCCCAAATCATGAGCCAGCTTCGTTCGTGAAAGGCAAGCCCCGGAGCATCCTAAGTCTCCCTTTTTATTTTCTGAAAGTTCATTTGAATATGTTATATCTATTGATGCATTAAGTATAGGAGTTGTGATGAAAACCTTTGCTGCATTTTACTCCATCCTTGTCCAGATAACTCACCACACCCTGATTGTAGAGTTAGGATCGATTAGCAGCTTAGTCATGCTTAACCGGTAGAAGTCGGGTGATTTCCGGTCACCTGCGCGATATAGGGTTGTGTCGGATCGCGATGGTGTATATGTGGTATCGTGGATGGAACCTGATTAATTTGACTTAAGCCGGGCGGGGTTTTGCAAGGTTGTAGTAACTCCGTCTGTGGCAGCTAAGGACCGATCGTTGTACGTCCTCTTGTCATGTTGAACGCATGCCTAACACTTAGTTGGCCGGATAACTCGTTCCGACCGCGAAGCCGAGTAGTATGACTCAGGCCGGAAGACCGGCAAGTATAAAGTGCGCACTACCGGAGGAAGTGCGGTGTGCGGGGGACCATTGGCGTAAGCCCAAAGGCAGGTGAGTTAAAATTCCTGACCTCCCTGGCAGAGTGGTAGCCCTGGGAGTGCGGCGCTGATCGGAGCCGCGATTCCTGAGTTGTACCAAAGGTGACCCGTTGGCTCTCCGACGGGGGATTATTGGGTGAGTGCTAGGAATAACCCTCCAGCTAGATAGGAATTCGATTCGAATCGCCGTCTCTCCCGGTTAGTGAGAACTTGACAGAGCAGCGGCAAATGTAGCATTCACTAATGAACTTGGTTCATGATAATGATGATAGCAAAGAAGAACATATGATGAACTTGATATGATTATTATTGTTTGTAATAATCAAGTGAAGTGCTTTAGGACAGGTGCTAATTTAGTGGTAGGCTCATACAGAATAAAAATGATGCTATTACAATAGGTTAGTTTTAATAAAGGCTTTTGGCAAAACATTGAGTCAACCAGCTCTACTTTATACCTTAGTCTTGCATGATCCTTGGTGTCTTTTATGTTTTACTAGACGGGTAAGTCTAGCTGAGTACATTCTCGTACTCAGGGTTTATTCCCACCTGTTGCAGATGACATCTTTTATGACGGCTTCTGCAAGACCTGTCTCCATCCCGCTGGGGATGAGGACTAACCATTGGGCACGGTTTTCTAACAACCTCGTACCTGATGCTTTTGGATGGATGATGTAGACTCTAGCAGTAACTCGAACTTATGAACTGAATTTGGAAAGTGTGTGTGTACTATTTTGCTTCCGCTACTTCAAACTTGTGTTGTAATAACTTAATACTCCGATGTGGTGCCGCTTCGACGGCAATGAATGACTTTGTAACAATCGTTGTGTTGTGCTGAATTATTACGATCTTGGTTTGTTGCAAGTTGGTTTGAAGTCCTTCGTGATTTCAATTGACTACTGGGATTATATGGGCTCAAGTTTGGAAACTTGATTGCTTGTCGATCGTTTCTACACTTGAACTCTTATAATTTGGTCGGTTCTGTGACACTAATACTTATCAGATGGAGTCAAGAGAAAGTTGTTGCCCGTCGGCAAGGCAGTCACCACTTCCCCCATGGTGTCCAGAGGGGTTGACTAAGACACAGAAAAGGAGACTACAGCGTGAAAGACGAGAAGAGCTAAGCAAGGGCGAGAACTCTGGCCAGTCTGGGGATCACCAACAACCAGATCCTAAGGGGAAAGGGCCATCGGCAGATGTTAACATGGTATTCATGTTGCCGATGGAATTCCTTGCGCCATCCAGTGATGATGAGGGGTTGGAGTTTTCTGACCAGATAGCTCAGTTGGCTCTGGATCCGATGACAGCTATCTTTGAAAAGCCTGCCAACAATGAAAGACAGCATCTTAAAGCTCTGCTTATCAAAGGAAGAGTTGATGGTCAGCCAATGACCAAGATATTAATTGATGGTGGAGCTGCTATCAACATCATGCCGTATGCAGTCTATCGGAAGCTTGGAAAAGGAGATCAAGATTTGACCAAGACCGATATGATGCTGAAGCACTTTGAAGGGAATGTGTCTCCAATTAGGGGGGCAATATGCGTCGAGTTGACCATCGGCAGCAAAACCTTGCCGACGACCTTCTTTGTGATCAGTGGAAAAGGTGCCTACAATCTGCTGCTAGGGAGAGATTGGATTCATGCCAATTGTTGCATCCCGTCTACGATGCACCAATGCTTGGTTCAGTGGGTAGGTGACAAGATTGAGATTGTCCCGAGAGATTCTTCCTATGTCATCGCATCGGCAGAGGCGGATACCTATGAGAGGACTAGGTGTATCTCGGGAGAAATTTGGGAGAAGGATTTCCTCAAAGTTGCCGATTATG
Source organism: Sorghum bicolor (assembly GCF_000003195.3). Lineage (NCBI taxonomy): Eukaryota > Viridiplantae > Streptophyta > Magnoliopsida > Poales > Poaceae > Sorghum > Sorghum bicolor. The sequence continues at coordinate 21,361,129 of NC_012871.2, forward strand.
AAATTCCACCGATCCAAGCAGTCGGTTCTGATGAGGAGTTTTGATGGATAGATTCGCCGATGATGGGAAATTAGGCCAGCGGTTCACATCGGCCGATGATTTGGTAGAGGTAGATATAGGTAGTGGTGATAAGCCTAGACCTACTTTTATTAGTGCTAAATTAGATTCTGAGTGTAAGCGGCAGTTAACCGATTTGTTAAAGGAATACAAAGATTGCTTTGCTTGGGATTATACTGAGATGCCTGGTTTAGACCGATCGATTGTTGAACATCGGTTACCCATCAAGTCTGGATTTTGGCCACATCAACAGCCAGCGCGCCGATGTAATCCTAATATTCTTCCTGATATTAAGGCCAAAATAACCAAACTTATTGAAGCTAAATTTATTCGGCAGTGTCGGTATGCCGAGTGGATTTCCAATGTTGTTCTAGTCTACAAGAAATATGGGAAGCTTCGGGTTTGCATTGATTTCAGGAATCTTAATAAAGCTACACCGATGGATGGTTACCCAATGCCGGTTGCCGATCTGCTAGTTGATGCTGCGGCTGGGCATCGGATCATCAGCTTTGTGGATGGCAATGCAGGATACAATCAAATATTCATGGCTGAAGAAGATATTCCAAAGATTGCATTTAGATGTCCTGGTCATGTTGGGTTGTTTGAATGGATAGTCATGACCTTTGGCTTGAAACATACTGGTGCTACTTATCAGAGGGCTATGAATTTTATCTTTCATGAGTTCTTCGGCAAGCTGGTGGAAATTTATATTGATGATGTGGTGGTTAAGTCTGGAGATGTCACAAAATATCTTGCCGATTTGTGAAAGGTGTTGGAATGTACAAGGAAGCATGGTTTAAAAATGAACCCTAACAAGTGTGCATTTGGTATATCGGCAGGATAATTCCTTGGTTTCATGGTGCATCAAAGGGGGATTGAAATTAGTTGGAGATCCATTGATGCTATCCACAAAATAGTTGCTCCTACCAACAAAACTGAGCTCCAGTCCTTGATCGGCAAGGTAAATTTTATCAGGAGGTTTATATCTAATTTGTCTGGTAAAATTCGTGCTTTTAGTCCTTTACTCAAATTGAAAGCCGATCAAGAGTTCGTATGGGGGAAAGAGCAACAGTTGGCTTTAGATGAAATCAAGAATTATTTGATAAATCCTCGAGTTCTGATTCCACCTCAGCAAGGAAAACCCTTCAGATTATATTTATCTACCGATGGGATGGTCATCGGTTCGGCTTTGATTCAAGAATTTGAAGGGAAGGAGCGTGTAATTTACTATTTAAGCAGAAGATTGATTGATGCTGAGACCAGGTATTCGGCCATTGAAAAGTTATGTTTGTGTCTATATTTCTCATGTATTAAGTTGAGGCACTATTTGTTATCGGCTGAATGCACTGTTATATGCAAAGATGATGTGGTCCGGTATATGCTATCTATGCAATCATGAGTGGCAGGATCGGTAAGTGGATTTTGGCACTGTCGGAATTCGATCTGCGTTACGAATCGGCTAAAGCGGTTAAAGGACAGATTATGGCCGACTTTGTGACTCAGCATTGCGGTGTAGTAGAAACTTTGGAAATCGTGCCTTGGACGCTCTTATTTGATGGATCCACGTGTGACCGGGGGGCAGGAATCGGCATAGTGTTAATTTCCCCTCAGGGAAGGAAGTATGAGTTCTCATTGTCGATTGTTGCCACGTCAACAAATAATCAAGCTGAGTATCAAGCTTTAATTAAGGGGTTGGAATTATTAAAAGAGGTTCGTGCTGACGCTGTTGAAATCTACGGGGATTCTATGCTGGTTATAAATCAATTAGCTGGAAGTTATGAATGCCGAAGTGAGGTCCTAATAACGTATTACGAAAGGAGTATGCAACTGTTAAAGGAATTCAAAGATTTTCCAATTAGAGCATGTTCCTCGATTGCATAATGAAGAGGCCAATCGGTTGGCTCAGCATGCCTCGGGATATCAACCCATATTAAACACAATATCGGCAATCAGTACCGATGATTGGAGAAAAGAGATCGTTGATTATTTAAAAGATCCATCCAAGAAAGTTGAGAGATCTGTTCGGTTTCAAGCCCGCAAGTATGTGCTCCTCGAAGATGAATTATATTACCGAACAATTGATGGAATTCTTCTCAAATGCTTAGGTGATGATGAGGCTAAAAGTTTAATGGGAGAAATCCATGAAGGAGTATGTGGAGCACATCAGTCGGCTTTTAAGATGAAATGGATGATTAGGAGGAATGGGTATTATTGGCCAACCATACTTGAAGATTGCTTTAAATATTTCAAGGGGTGTCAAGGATGTCAGAAATTTGGCAATATTCAAAGGGCACCTGCATCGGCCATGAATCCCATTATTAAACCTTGGCCGTTCCGGGGATGGCTATTGATCTAGTCGACCAAATTTACCCACCATCAAGCAAAGGACATAAATTCATCTTGGTTGCCACCGATTATTTCACCAAGTGGGTTGAAGCTATTCCTTTGAAGAAAGTCACATCGGCCAATATGATTGATTTTGTGAAAGAGCATATTATTTACCGATTTGGAATTCCTCAAACAATTACTACCGATCAGGGTACTATGTTTACATCAGGGGAGTTTGATGAGTTTGCAATCGGTATGGGAATTAAAGTATTAAATTCTTCTCCTTATTATGCTCAAGCTAATGGGCAGGCCGAGGCATCTAACAAAGGAATTATCAAACTTATTAAACGGAAGATTGAAGAAAATCCTAGGAGGTGGCATACGTTGTTGAATGAAGCTTTATGGTCATATCGGATGGCTTGTCATGGATCGACCAAAGTTTCACCTTATCAATTGGTGTACGGACATGATGCAGTGCTACCCTGAGAAATTAAGACTAGATCTAGGCGGCTATCTTTTCAAGATCAATTGAATGCCGATGACTATGCTACTTTGATAAAAGACGAGTTGGATGATTTAGCAGGGCATCAGCTAAGTGCTTTGATAAGTATAGAAGAAAATAAGAAGAGAGTTGCCAGATGGTATGATAAGAAGGTAAAGGGTAAGGAGTTTGCCGATGGAGACTTATTATGGTAACTAATCTTACCGATCGGGACTAAAAAAGTTCAAAATTTGGGAAGTGGTCTCCCAATTGGGAAGGGCCTTATCGGATAAATCGATCTGCTCCTAGGAATGCTTATATTTTAGAAACTCTCAAAGGAGTTGAATTTCCCAGGCCATTGAATGGCAAATATTTAAAGAGATATTATCCCAGCATATGGCTTGATGCATGAAAGTTTAAGTGCCGATAACGTTCCTATCGGCTGGATTAAAGTGTATCTGGGGCCGGACTTAATGTTTTAAAAGGATGCCGATAACAGTCCTATCGGCTAGACCAAAGTGATCAGAAGTGCTTTAAAAGAAAGAAGCAAAATATGCCGCTGATGAAGAGTTCACATGTTTAACAGAGCCTGGATCGTTGATATGGCGCGCAGACGAATCTGATCGGCTTCTTCTATCTCTTTCATGTCGTCATCGGCAGAGCCGTCCACTGGCTTCAGTTTCTTCTTCATCTGCAGTGCCTTGCGGGCCTGGATGTTTCGCTCCTCTTCAAGAGTCTTGATTGCTTCAGGCAGCTGGCTCTCTTCCTGTTGAGCTTGGGACAGAGTTTCTTCTACTTGTTTGAGTTCTGCCAACAGGGCTTCTCTCTGTGCCGATAGATCAGAAATCTTTTGCTTCAGCACGTCTCCTGAGGACTTCAAAATGCCGATGCTCTTGTGCTTTTCATCGGCAAGGAGCTATACTTTCATCATCTCTTATGAGAGCTGGGCGTGGGTAGCTCTATCGCAAGGCGCTGAATGGCCTTTTGATACTGAAGCTGCCGACTCTCCAAGTGAGTAGCCTTGAAGAGGATCTCCTCGGCATCGGCAGGAATTTGGCCTCTGAGAGCCTTGAACAAGGCCTTAGCTGGATCGGAGTTATCAACCAATTGGGCTGTATCTTGATGAAGGAGGGCCGACAAATCTTCCAACTTTGCTCTAATCTCTACCGATGAGATTCCAACTGCTCGGGAAGAACTTGCTTCCTCGCCTTCATCCTCAGAGATGTCGATGGCGAAGGAGAACAAGCTGTCGGGAGAGTCCTGTTCCTAAAAAGGAAGACAAAATAAGTTATTTTATGATCAAGTACTGATAGCAATAAGAATAGAGATCGGGTAACTAACTTGTTTCAGGGCTATTTCTCGCCTCTGACTAGATGAGGCCGATGGAACCACAGGCTGATCGGCTGGAGTTGCCGATGAAACTATGTCAGCTGAAAGATTGACAGAAGTGATTAATAAAGTGGAAAAAGTAGGTTCATCGGTAATAGATGGAAAGTATGTTACCTTGAGGGGGTGCAGTACTTGTCTGAATCGAGGAGACTACCGATGCTATGATTAGGCTTGCTGGATCGGCGGTCTGCTCGTGTACATCAGCCGATGTTTCTTCTGGCTGAGGTTCTTCTGGCTGGAGTTCTTCTATTTGGGGTTCTTCTTGTGGCTGGGGAGGAGATGGTACTTGCTGTGTCTGGGCTTCTGGAGAAGAAGGGGATAATTCTACTGGGATTGGAGACCTTGGGGGAGGAGGAGGCGTTGCTATTCTGTGGCGCTTCGCTTGTGATCTGGTACTCTTGGAACCTTTTCTCTTCGGTTGACTGGACTGGGGGGCATCGACAGTCGTGCTTCTGGTCTTTGCCGATGTACCGGTGTGCTGATACAACAATGAGAAGTTTATGAGTACAAGTGTAATAGGTATAAGAATGGAATCGGTATGAGTTAAAGAATCCAAAAATTTAACTTGAAGGCTTGTGCTAAGGCAGTAGTAGCTACTGATGGAGATGTCTTCATCCGCTTGGTGGTAACTTTCTTGAGACACACACCCCGATGCATTATAGCAGCCAAGGTTGGGGCGTTGTTGCCGATCAAAGAGATCGGGCCTGATGGAAGGAGTTCAATCGACCTACCACTCCTGCTGACCAATAGTGGTGTGTCATCGATCTGTATATGACAAAGAAAGTAAGTTATCGATGGAAAATGAAAGTGAAAGGATTGAAGCGTCGGAATTAAAATACTTACAGTATTATCGGGGACTTTGTACTTGGGATCGATCATGCCACGGTATATGAGAGCCAATCTGCAGAACAGGTGTTCTTTCCACTCTTCCCACCACTGTTTGTATGCCTGAGTGATGAAGAGAGCTGGGATCCAAGCCGATAGATCGACATCTGTATCGGCGTTTGGTGGAAGTTGGGCTACCCTGATCCATTCCAGATTGCTGGTGATGATCTCCCTCGGCTTTATCACATCGGCATAGCAAAGTGCAATCGGCAGTTGGCCGAAAGCCAGTTGGCGAGCTAGTGCCGATGGGTTATAAAACTCATAGGTCAGATTGGAGGCTTTCCCACCACCAAAGAAGTTCACTGGTATGGCTCTTGGGGTGATAATTGCCATCATCACGTCACGGTCCTTGTTGAGAGCATCATTGAAGGGGTGGAAAGTCAAGGGGAATCTGGTATCTGGGTCTTCATAAGGCATCCATGCCCGCTGTTCTCTGGTTAGACCCTCGTATAGAGTCTGAAAGAATCGGCTAACCTGGTCTTCGTTACCACCAGTGCCAGGTAAGACTATGGCTGCTTCGCCAAAGTTCAAGGGAGAGCGAGTTGCCGATTCTTCTTCATCCAGTTCATAATCTTCGGCTATGTCCCTGGGGAAGCGCTGTGCAAAAAGGTTGAATTCAAGGCGCTTGTGCATGTGGAGATTAAGCCACATGTTGATGAACCACCAAGGACCCCCTAAGTTGCCGATAGGTTGGCCGAGGAGAAGTTTCCTGGCTACTTGGTGGAGGAGGTGATAAGCCGAGCCGAGCAAGTATCGGCCAAGAGGAAATCGGCCGCCATCGGCTAGTCTTTCTGCTGCCGATTGTTGACGGTCCTTAAGTATCAAATTTAATTATCAAATAAATAAAGAAAAGGATCCAAATGAAATCAACATCTAGACTTAGGGTTTTATCTGACAGAATTCCAGGAGTTTTGGTGTTTGTCTATTTCTGCAGGGGGTTATCAGGAAATATGGAGGAAAGGCCCACATGTCGGGATTACGTAAAGATATTAACGTGCTGCGCAATTATCTTACATCTAGAAGACTCCAGAAGCCACGAGACCGAAGCGGAGGCGAAACGGGGCCAGAGGCAGGGCGCCCGCCCTGTCCTACTGGGCGCCCGCCCCCTCTGGGAGTCCAATTAGGACTCTGCTTCGTGGGAGATCTCCACCGACCTAAAGGATGAATCTAAACCATACAATCTATGTCGGTTTGATCCAATGGCCCATATTCACTTGAAGGGACTATAAAACCAAACCCCCTGGCCCCTGGAGGAGAGAGCCTCTCAACCCTAATTCATTGTTCCATCAAGGGAGAAGAAGCCTCTGATCAAGATTAGAGCCACCACATCAATTAGACATCTAGATTAGCATAGCTACATAGGATTAGAACTAGAAGGAGTCAATCTTCGATTCGTTTCCGGATCTGTCAGGAGGATTCTTGGTAATTCTCTAATTGTGCTCCTAATTGCTTTCTAATTATCTTTGTTCTTCAATATTATGAATACGACTTTGTTCTACTTCAATATATTGCTTATGACTTTGCTCTACTTGCTTATATTCAAGATTATATTGTTCTTAGTTTATCATAGTTATGTACTTGGCTTAGTTAGATTCGATCTATATACATGCTTAGGATCGTATAGCGTTTATCCATCGGATCCATGGGTAAATGATAGATATTGTGTAGGCGTTGTGCTTATACTGTATTTATCTGCGATTGTACACAATATGCCAGATCGTGGGGTGGTTCGTGATAGTGACAGCTTCATTGATTCTTATATAGTCCCCCTCTCATGTATTGGGCTGGCAGAGCAACACTATTACAGGGGAGTGATTGCTATGTTTCTCATATTCCTTGCTAATATCACTATGCATGGGCGTAGTCTTGTCTCGCAATGATTGCTAAGTATGCTTGCATTAACTATGATATGCTAGACTATATAGTTAAGAATAACTAAGGGAATATTCTTGTAGTTCGTTCTAATACCACACTAATGACTTTCTAGAGTATCTAATTGAGGTGCTTATCATATTTATTATGTGGCTAGATCAGATTAGTTATCCTTGTCACTATTATTATTTCATATATCTTTTATGTGACACTTATCCCTGTATGAAGAGTTAGATATAATGTTCTCAATTATACATGCAATGATAGATGTTCAATCTCATATTCTATTCTGTAATCAATAGTGATGATTGCTAATCCCTTCCCAGTGGTAAAAATATAAATAACGATACCTGGAATACTTCCCGGTTAAAATGCTGCATCGGTATTAATCTGTGCGCTTGCAGATCCCATTTATTATTTATTTAGAAGAGCAATTGCATATTTCAATACCGCGTCTCTCATGTCATGCTGGGGATGACAACTTGGCTTAAGTGGTGTGAGGGATAGGTTTGGCATTTTTGGCACCGTTACTAGATTTAGAGAACTTAGTCTACTTTTGGTAATGATGTTAAGAATACACAACAAGCATTTTTGGCGCCGTTGCCGGGGGAGGTTGATTACTAATCAGGAATAGAATAAAAGATTTTGAGTCATCATTCGCATCACTAATATGATTGAGCTTATCTATTCTCTCATACAGTTTTACCTCGATATTTTTCTATTTTATCTTATGCAGGGGAATGTATGAATAGAAGACATCTTCCAGGAAATTTTGTTGACAATCCCGAAGCATTATTCAAGAAGACGAGAGCCAAGCTCAAGAAGAGATCATCAACACTTCACGAAGAAGCTTCATCCAATCAAGAAGATCACCGGAACTTGTCTTCAGAGTTCGAAGCCATGGCGAACAAATCGATCCGCGAGTTCTCAGCTCCCACTACGGACAACATCCGCACTGGACCTGCTGCAGAGATCGATGGCAACTTTGAGCTCAAGCCTGGACTTATCAACATGGTGCAATCCAACCAGTTCTGTGGGAAGGCACACGAAGATGCTAGTGCTCATTTACAACACTTCCTGGAGATTTGCAACACATTCACCATAGCAGGAGTTTCCAAATATGCTATACTACTTCGCCTCTTCCCATTCTCACTGTTAGGAAGAGCGAAGCAGTGGTTCTACGCTACAAAGGAGAAGAATACTATGTGGGCACTCTGCTCAACAAACTTCCTGGCTAAGTTCTTTCCCATGGGCAAGACCAATGCTCTCCGTGGGAAGATTACAAGTTTTCAGCAACAAAATGATGAATCTGTTCCAGAAGCATGGGAGCGCTTTCAAGACTACATCCTATAATGTCCCCATCATGGAATGGAGAGTTGGCTATTGATGCAGACATTCTATCATGGGCTCAGCAACAGTGCCCGAGAGACCATGGATGCTGCAGCTGGAAGAGCATTCTTATCACTTACTATACCACAAGCCACAGCTCTTGTGGAGAAGATGGCGTCCAACCAAAGCTGGAATGAAGAGAGGACCCAGACATGCAAGAGAGGTGGAGGTATGCATCAGCTGAAGGAGGTAGACATGCTGTCTGCAAAGCTAGACCTGCTCATGAAGAAGCTCGACGATAGAGCTGGAGACAAGAAAGAAGTTATGCACATCTACGACTCTCACATGACTTGTGAGGAGTGTGGAGACACTGGACACTCAGACAACCACTGCCCTGAGATACTTGAGGATGTAAAATACATCAACAACAACAACAACAACAACTACAACCGTCCTCAACAAAATCAAGGTTGGAATCAACAGAGACCTAACTACTCAGGTAATTATCAAGGTAACAATTCTTACAACAATAATAATAATTTTCCACCTTTGAGAGAGTTAGTGTCTAATCAAGGAAAGCTAATGGATAATCTATCTAAGAAATTGGCATCTAATGATAAAATGCTAGAAAATATAAATAATAGAATGGATAATTTCTCTACTGCCATCAAGAATCAAATTAGCTTTAATAAAATGATTGAATCTCATCTAAATCAAATAGCTGCTGCTGTTCCTACTACTAACCCCGGTATACCATCACAACCGGAAGGATTAGAATCTGCGAATCTTGTAGACATGTTTGATGCAGGTAATTGGAGTAACCCCGTCAATGAATTCTCTACTGACCTTCTGCCGGTCAAGAGAGGCGATCCAGGACGCCCCGTCATCCCGATCTCCATTGGCATGGTGGACGTTCCAGAAGCACTCTGCGACTTTGGCTCCAGCGTCAACATTATACCCAGGGTACTCTATGAAAAATTCTTTACATATCCTTTATTAGAGATAACCATGTGTTTGCAGTTTGCAGATCAGACGATAACTTTCCCAAAAGGAATAGTGAAGAACCTTTGTGTCCGAGTTGGTACCTTATATGCCCCAGCAGACTTCGTAGTGGTAGAGACCGGAAATGATGAGAGAGCACCTATCATCCTAGGGAGGCCATTCTTGAACACCACGGGAGCTATCATCTACGCTAGTGCTGCCAAGATCAGTTTCTACGTCAAAGGGAGGAAGGAGACATTTTTCTTCAAGAACAAGACTACACAAATTCAAGATCAATCCAGACGTAAATCAAGGAAGAGGACCAACAGGAGAAACAGGAACAAGCAAGTGTGGACCGAGTCAGCTAAGATGGTCACTGTAGTCCATGGAGGCCAAGATCATCAACTTAAGTCACCATTTTTGACCAAGAAGGACGACCCAGGAATGCCAAGCATTTACTGCTCCATACATGGATATAGCTTCTACAAGATGATTTGCGACACCGGATCGGGCGTCAACATAATGGCCGCAGTCACCTATCGGCTCTTGTTCGGAACCATGCCACTAAGACCAACATACATTCAGCTCCAGATGGCAGATCAGACATTTTGAGAAGTCAAAGGAACAGTAACTGATGTCCCAGTCAAAATAGACGATCACTTTGTCTACACAGACTTTCAAGTTGTTGACATGGGAGAAGACGAGTATGATCCACCCATCATCCTTGGAAGACCGTTCCTCAGTACCGTTAAAGCAAGTATCTACATTGGAACCGGAGAAGTCCATATGCACTTCCCCTCAGAGAAGGTACGCCGTTATTTTACTGACCCTAACTATATCGTTGAAGAATCTAAGCAGGTCAGAAAGAGACGCAACCGCAACCAGAGGAGGCAGATCATCAAGGATGGATGGGCATACTATGAAGGAGAAGTTGTAAGATCAGAAGACGTTGAGTTTAAACAGAATCATCCAGAGGAGATTGAAGCACCGAGTCAGGTATGGAAAATGAAGATAACTATACATGAAGAGGAGGCGCTGCCGGAAGTACCGACTACGCCACCCAACGAACCTCAGGACGATTAAGAAAATGGAGAGTCCTGTTCGGAGGACTTAAAAACACCGAACGTCTTGCCAAGAGGTAAACTTGGTAGTTATCTTTTCCCTTTCAATTATTTCAACTAGTTTACTTAGTTAATCATGTTCGTATTATCCTAGAAAGAAAATAAAAATGTGAAAAGCAGTAAGCCCCATGTGAGTAGACGAGTGGCATAAAACCCATAAGTATATTCACTGTGGTGGCATAAAAATAAAATAAATATTTTTTCTGCTTTATAAAATGAAAATATAAAAACAGGGAGTAATATTTATTAGGGAGTCTCAACATGAAAAAGGCTAGATATTTATGCTAACACTTAATCAGTTCCACAAGCTTTGTTGTCTATTTGAACTCCACAGAATTTAAGAATCAAGAAGACTAGCAGACGGAGGACATTCTAATCGCTGTCAGAATGCTGCTGACTTTCAAATACACCTCTGCCACCTGCTAGCTACATCAAGAGAAATTACGTCAAAATTCAGCTTGGGGGAGAGCACCCCCATTTACCTCGATAAGTATTTCTATCTATCTTATATTATTTTAGAATATAAATACACATAACTATGAAAAACCAAATAAAGATTTTTATGCTTATATATATTTTGCTTAGTGTGTTTAATAAATAAATAAAGTGGCTATGCTAATCTGTATCTAAATAAAACTTAAGCATGGATATGATGAATAGTTGCTCTGCCTAATTTACACATTTTAAGTTCTCTCTCAAGTTTAGACATAATTGTTATAATTTAAATCTTGCTCTAGACCTAAACTTGTGGGATGAAAACTTGATCTGAAGTCTAAGTTGTTAACGGATATGATATGGGAAGGTTGAGCTGCTGTTTATCTGTTCCTAGAGATGCTAGAATTCTGGAGAATTTTATCTTTGAAAATCTTTAAAATGTTGCATGATGAGTTCCTGTATGATGAGAGTTTAAATTCCTACCACAGCCATATATACATGCTTGTTAGACTTTGAGCCACACATTTACTATTTTCTGCTTATGAGCATTGAGTGTGGTCAAGCTGTGTAGACCCTTAGGGGCTTGTCATGTGGTTAAATCAAGATTTCAGTTGCACGTTCACTCATATATGCTACTTCTACTCCGGAAGTACCATCCACATATATCCATCCATTCCATCTCCAGAATCACCTAAAAATATTCTACTCCTAATTCGGGAGAGAATAACCAAAAATATTTCTGTTTTCCCCTTGTGAAATAAAAGCTCAAGTTATCTTGTTACTACCACTTGCTATATTATCTCAAGAGATGAATGCTCTGAAAAAAAAGAGAAAAAGAAAAAAAATATGAGGAAATAAAAAGGAGCAAGTGCTCGGAACCTCGAAAGAAAAGAAAAAGTGAGACGAGAGGTAAAAATGGACAAGTGTCCGACAGTAGAATTAGGGGTACAAGATACCCACCTGAGAGAAAAGAAAAAGAAGAGCATCTCATTCTCCTCATAAAGTTTCAAAGAAGAGCATCTCATTCTCCTCATAAAGTTTCAAAAAGCAAGTAAGGTATGTATTCCCTCAAAGAGCAAAGTAGAATTAGACTTCCTCCACCATTGTTTTCACCATTGTTGTCACCATCATCACCATACACCATTCATTCGCCACACATGCACATCTTGATTTGGCTTATTGATTTGTTTCTTTGGATCCATGGTTTGACTATGCAATAAATGTCTTGTAAGTATGTATATTTTATCTCCCACCTATGAGCTCCAGATATTAAAGCCTTATTAGAGTAGGGTGAGAGAGAAGGCAATGTCACTATGCCTCAAACCACAAATACTACATATATTGAGAGAAGGCATATACCATCACTGCCTTGGTAAGGATCCAAAAATACCACAAAAGAGAGACCTGAGAGAATCATACAAGGAATTTCTGAGTTTTATTTGAAAATCTGCAAAAACCCCAGAGCTATAGCTGATCAAGAATAAGAGACATGGCACTTGGCTAGACTGTTCTATCTTTTAACCACTCAAGACAGAAGTGACGGTTACAAGTCCCATGGTGAAGGTAAAGTAAGTAAGTTTTAAGTCTTGACAGTTTACTCTAACTCAGAGATGAGATCTTATTTAAAAGCATGTGTACCGTCAAATTTTTAAAGATATTGCAACTACTTATGATCCATAGCTAAGTCTATCCTTGCTCAGGGACGAGCAAGAGGTAAGCTTGGGGGAGTTTGTTGACGGTCCTTAAGTATCAAATTTAATTATCAAATAAATAAAGAAAAGGATCCAAATGAAATCAACATCTAGACTTAGGGTTTTATCTGACAGAATTCCAGGAGTTTTGGTGTTTGTCTATTTCTGCAGGGGGTTATCAGGAAATATGGAGGAAAGGCCCACATGTCGGGATTACGTAAAGATATTAACGTGCTGCGCAATTATCTTACATCTAGAAGACTCCAGAAGCCACGAGACCGAAGCGGAGGCGAAACGGGGCCAGAGGCAGGGCGCCCGCCCTGTCCTACTGGGCGCCCGCCCCCTCTGGGAGTCCAATCAGGACTCTGCTTCGTGGGAGATCTCCACCGACCTAAAGGATGAATCTAAACCATACAATCTATGTCGGTTTGATCCAATGGCCCATATTCACTTGAAGGGACTATAAAACCAAACCCCCTGGCCCCTGGAGGAGAGAGCCTCTCAACCCTAATTCATTGTTCCATCAAGGGAGAAGAAGCCTCTGATCAAGATTAGAGCCACCACATCAATTAGACATCTAGATTAGCATAGCTACATAGGATTAGAACTAGAAGGAGTCAATCTTCGATTGGTTTCCGGATCTGTCAGGAGGATTCTTGGTAATTCTCTAATTGTGCTTCTAATTGCTTTCTAATTATCTTTGTTCTTCAATATTATGAATACGACTTTGTTCTACTTCAATATATTGCTTATGACTTTGCTCTACTTGCTTATATTCAAGATTATATTGTTCTTAGTTTATCATAGTTATGTACTTGGCTTAGTTAGATTCGATCTATATACATGCTTAGGATCGTATAGCGTTTATCCATCGGATCCATGGGTAAATGATAGATATTGTGTAGGCGTGGTGCTTATACCGTATTTATCTGCGATTGTACACAATATGCCAGATCGTGGGGTGGTTCGTGATAGTGACAGCTTCATTGATTCTTATATAGTCCCCCTCTCGTGTATTGGGCTGGCAGAGCAACACTATTACAGGGGAGTGATTGCTATGTTTCTCATATTCCTTGCTAATATCACTATGCATGGGCGTAGTCTTGTCTCGCAATGATTGCTAAGTATGCTTGCATTAACTATGATATGCTAGACTATATAGTTAAGCATAACTTAGGGAATATTCTTGTAGTTCGTTCTAATACCATGCTAATGACTTTCTAGAGTATCTAATTGAGGTGCTTATCATATTTATTATGTGGCTAGATCAGATTAGTTATCCTTGTCACTATTATTATTTCATATATCTTTTATGTGACACTTATCCCTGTATGAAGAGTTAGATATAATGTTCTCAATTATACATGCAATGATAGATGTTCAATCTCATATTCTATTCTGTAATCAATAGTGATGATTGCTAATCCCTTCCCAGTGGTAAAAATATAAATAACGATACCTGGAATACTTCCCGGTTAAAATGCTGCATCGGTATGAATCTGTGCGCTTGCAGATCCCATTTATTATTTATTTAGAAGAGCAATTGCATATTTCAATACCGCGTCTCTCATGTCATGCTGGGGATGACAACTTGGCTTAAGTGGTGTGAGGGATAGGTTTGGCATTTTTGGCACCGTTACTAGATTTAGAGAACTTAGTCTACTTTTGGTAATGATGTTAAGAATACCCAACACCGATAAGTAAACAGAAGTTGGTCCTGCCGATCGGCCACAGAATACAAATTTATCCAGCCACATATTCCGAAAAGTGGTCTGTTCCTTTGCATTGACAGGACCTGTTCTTCGGTACTTCTGAATGTACCCAGACCAACCGCCGATGGCACGAGTTTCTACATTAGCACTGGGTCTGGTGTCGAACAGGTGGCTGTTGTCGGCAGTGGATATATCTAAGCCGGTGAGCATAAGTACATCGGCAAGTGTAGGAGAAGCAGGGCCATGGCCAAACACAAAAGCATTGAGTGTGTCTGACCAAAAGTATGAAGCAGCGATCAGCAGTGACTCATTTCACTCCATATCAGCAAGAGACAATCTAATACACTGATCTAATTTCCGCTCGCCCCATTGAACCTCGTTTGAATGGCTGACTCTCAAAACCAATCCTTCCATCCCTTGGTACGACTGGGCCAGGAACGAAAGGCATCTTTCCATAGATCTAGGGAGAAGTTTTTGGCTCTAAAGGGAACTCTGTTTGTCTCTGCATTTATCAGATCGGTGGGATCTGGATTTCCTAGCGGACCAAGACATTGGAGGTGGGGTTGATCGGTAGGAATAACAATTTTATCGGCCAAATCCTAGAAATTTTTGAGGATAAAAGAAAGAACAAAAAAAGAGAAATATTCAGTAAAAGGAATTGCGGATGAACAGAAATACAGTAGAGGTGCGAAAAAGAAAAGTAGTGAAGTGACCTCAGGCACGGTGAAGTTGATGGCCATGTTCTCGCAAGAAAGAAGATCGAAGACTTGGGAGATTGGTGAAGAGGGCCTTCGTTGAAGTTTTTGGAGTCCTCGGGTGGTGCCGCCGCTGTGAAAGTGGATTTTGGGCTGTAGAATGACAAGATGGAGAAGGAGTACCCGAGAAGGAAGTATTTATAGGACAAAGTGGGCAGGGGCAGATCTGATTTATTTCTTTGCCGCATCCGTGAAATTCGAGGGTGTTCAGGCGGATATGGTAACTGTTTGCATGGTAATCAAGGGATTGCGCAGGTGATTTGACAGCAAGCGGTCACGATTTTGAAGATATTTCACTGTGTGGGATCTCCTGGTCGGTCCATCGGCAGTTTCCTCTAACGGTAATATTGCCGATGGGCGCATAAAGTGGAGAGATCCGGTTCGGGAGGTTGAGGAGTTCGAGGAATCTGCAGGAGAATCGGGCCGAAGTTGTTCAGATTTAACGGTCGGTTACCAAATTGGGAGAGTTAATTGCGGAAAGGCATCATTACTGCAGAGAATTTCGGAGCATTAATGATTTTATACTCCGAAATTGGGGGGCATGTGTTGACACCATTTTTAGACACGTACCCGAGGATCAGATCGGCAGAAGGAGCAACCGTAACTAGTCTACAGGGAAGTTGCCAATGGGGGTGATTGCCGATGAAGAGACAATTGAATGTGACTAACTCCAGAGGTGGTGACGTATTTGTGCCGATGATCAGTATTGGTGTTTGCCGATGGCCATAACAGAAAGTCTACCGATGGTTCTGAAGGAAAGCATGGAGATTGCCGATTGATCTGTAGCGGTGTCCCAGTCGGTTACAAGGGGATAGTTTTATGTTTTCCTTAATTATTTAAATTCGTTTTGTATGCGGATTCTGTTTAGTTTGGAATTCGAGTCCTAGTCGTGTCTGATTGTAGCTCTTTGAGCAGGGTATAAATGTAGACCCTAGGGCTTTGTAATGAAGAATCTATCAATCAATCAAACACATGTTTTTACTCATATTCCAGTACCAACTTTTTCGACGACTTCGTCATATTTTCCTTTTTATTATGAGTTCTTAGGAATTCGTCGACTTAAGCTCGGCGTATTCTCGAGTTCCATGTGAATACCTCTTGGCTGTGACATCCGGGCGCATCGCTGTTGTCGGGACCAAAGTATTCGAGTTATCACCTTTGCCGATACTAAGGTCAAATCGGCTGGCACGCCTTAACGTTTGAATCGGGTATTAGCCCTTTGTGTTTGCAGATCCGCTTTTGCACCAACAAATATGTGGGCACATGAAGGTCCACAAGTCATAGTCTTTTTCTGAGTTTATAATTAGTTAAGTGTCAGAGTCTGTTTAGAGTTAGTCTAAACTAGAGCTAAACAAAAATTGATGAACATTAAAATTTTGTATTGGAGATGATGAATAGTTGCTCTGTTATAATTCTTTACAAGTACCTAAATTTCAACGGTAGATTCTCTCAAGTTTTGGACATGACTGTTCTAATTTGAAGGTTTACTCTGAAACTGCAACTTGTGGAGGCATAAGTTTGAGCTAAATCTAGGTAGTTGGTTGATATGATCATTGAAAGTCTCAGCTGCTATTTATCTTATTCCTAGCATTACTAAGTTCTAGAGATTTATTTTGAAAACCTGAAATTACATGATGAGCTCTTGTATGACAAGTTTGAATTCCTACCAAAGCCATATATAATATACATTTAGAGTTAGGAAAACTTTTGACATTTATGCTGTTTGCTTTGCATTGAGTTTAGTCAACCTTTGTAGTATACCTTACGAGAATCTTGTCATGCTTTTAAAACCAAGATCACGTACACACTTCAGTTCACATATGCATTATGCCCACACGAGGAGTAATCACAATCATTTCCATTCTATGTTCACCAATCAGACACCAACATAAACCATACCCATAGGATAAGCCCATCATAAATGCTCTAATTTCTTATTATTACCTCTCTGATCATTTATTGTATTCAAAGGAAACATGTGGCTATGCAAAAATATAAAAGAAAAAAAGGGGGGTAAAAGATGGACAAGTGTCCCAGTAATTAAAACAATGGGTACTAGATGCCCGCCTCCGTGAATAAAAAAAATAAAAATAAATAAGAAAATAAATAATATTAATAAAGATAGCCCATGTTTTTCCCGTGAAAAGTTCCAAGATCAAAAGAGAGATTTATCTTCATGGAGCAAAAGTAGAAATAGAAATTAGCCACAAATACCACAAAAGCACCTATCCACCATATTCCATACACATGCACATCTTGGTTTGATTGTATGTCTCGATTCTCTATGGATCCATTAGTTGACTTTACAATACATGCATTGCAAGTATGCCTATCCTTGTTATTGGCACTCCTATAAGCTCTACCATATATATACCTTTAGCTATAGGAGGCATAACATCATTAATGCCTCAAGAGAGAACCATAAATAGAACATACATGGAGAGACTTGAGGGTGTCATACAATTAAGCTCTGAGTTTTATTCTAAAAACTTATAAAAACTCCAGAATAATGGTTCTGCAAAGAATTTGAGACATAGTGCTTGACCTGATTGTTCTGTCTTCTGATTGCTCAAGACTCATGCAAAAGTTGTAAAGCCCCATGGTTAAAGGTAAAATGGGTAAGTTTGAAGATTAGAGCAATTATTAACTAATCCGGAGGAGAATCTTTGTTTGAGAGCATGTGTACTTGGAAAGAATAAAAACATTGTAGAAACTCTTGATCCAAATACATATACTGCTTAGGCTTGGTTTGCCAAGGGACTGGCAAAAGGTAAGCTTGGGGGAATTGTTGACGGTCGATAACGTCAACTTTTATTAGAACTTTAAACCGAAAGGAGAACATGAAAACACACTAGTCTAGGGGTTAAACTGACAATTTCCATGAGTTTTGCATATTCTGTATTTTCTAGGGTCTATTTCCAAAAAGCTGAAAAGATGGATTCAAGTGCATATTTACCACAAAACTTATCCACCATGAAAAATATCACGAACGGGACGGGGGAAGACTCTGGAATACACCAGAGGAAACCAGGGGCCAGAGGCCGCCAGGTGGGGCCGGCTGGCCCCACCATGGCGCCGGCCGATGCCCCAACTTTAGGGTTTTGGTCCCCCTTTGGAAGCTTCCTCCACCGCCTCCGAAGAGTCATCTTGGCCCTTGGTTAAGTCGGTTTGATCCTACGGCGCACGTCGATCTCACCGGGCTATAAATAGAGGGGCAGACCCCCTCCTTGGGGGCATCAAGTCATTTGGAGATCCAATCATCAAGAGCCTTCTCTAGTTCATCAGAGCCTCTCTAGTTCATAGTTTTAGCCTAGTTAGATTAGAAGTAGAAGAGTTCTAGTTCTTCAGCGGGATCTGGAGCCCCTGGCGTCTATCTGGAGCGTCGAGTTCGGTATAGCTCTAGTACCTTTCTCTTATTGTATTAAGTATTATGATTCAGGCAACATTGTTCTTAATTTCTTATATATTCTTAATTTCAATAATCATTGTCTACTTTGATTATATGTCTAGGATAGTTGGTTTCATCTTATTGAATCCATGTAATTCCTCGTATAGCGTTTACCCGATCCATGGGTGGGTAGATGGTAGACAATATGTAGACGTGGTGTCTAGATATCTTGTTTATCTGCGAGGGCACCCTGATGTGTCGGGTCGTGTTGTAGTCCGCGTAGGTGACAGCTGTGTTGGTTCCTCTGTAGTTCACCCCTCGTACGTAGGACTAGCTTGGGCGCGGTTGCGAAGGAGGTGACGGTTGCGTCTTAAAACCCTCATTAGTTGATGCCTCTTTGCATGTGATTATGATATAGGGTTGACTTAACAATGATTTCTAGACGTAATTGCACTAATTAGAGTTATTCATTGACATAGTTATAGAATTACCTTAGTATTTCTTCCTGAGTTTATCCAATGGCCAGCTATTACTTTGACTAGAAGAGCTCTAATATTTCTCTATTTATGATGACTGATCATTATTTATCTTATATCTTTTATCAAGTGACTTATCCCTATTATGAGTAGGATTCTAGTTATGGTTTGTTGTTCACATCAACAGTATACGTTATAGTTATAAGTCCTACATATAGACCTTCCCTATGGATACGATATTTAAACCCGCCCCCCGGGTAAAATGTGACATTGGTACGATATCTATGCGCTTGCGGATAATCTTACTTAAATCTTATTTAAAGGAGTGCACTTAATTTATACCAACATAAAGCAAGGTTGGTTGCTAAAGGTTATATCTAGATTCTAGGTATTGATTATAATGATGTCTTTTCCCCAGTTGTTAAGCATAGTTCAGTTTGCACTTTGCATAGTATTGTTGCCATGCATGATTATGAACTTGAGCAACTTGATGTTAAAACTGCATTCTTACATGGGGAGTTGGAAGAAGACATTTATATGGACCAACCTAAAGGTTCTGTTATTCCTAAAAAAGAAAAAACCTTGTGTGTAGACTAAAGAAGTCTCTTTATGGTTTAAAGCAATCTCCTAGGCAATGGTACAAGAGGTTTGACTCGTTTATGCCCTCTCATGGTTTTAAGCGGTCTGATTATGATAGCTGTGTTTATTTTTGAAGATTGTTAATGGCTCAACTATTTATTCACTTCTTTATGTTGATGATATGCTGATTGCTGCTAAAGATAAATCAGAATAGCTAAATTGAAGGCACAATTGAGTAAAGAATTTGAGATGAAGGACTTAGGTGCAGCTAAGAAAATTCTTGGTATCAAAATTACTAGAGATAGAAAATCTGGTAAAATTATACCTCAGTCAGTGAGGTTATATTGATAAGGTTCTTCGTTGTTTCAACATGTATAATGCAAAATTAGTGAGTACTCCATTAGCTACACATTTCAGACTATCCTCAAATTTATGTCCAGAGTCAGATGATGAAATTGAGTACATATCTAGAGTTCTATATTCCAGTGCAGTTGGTTCTCTTATGTATGCCATGGTTTGTTCTCGTCCTGATTTATCTCATGCATTGAGTGTTGTCAGTTGATTCATGGCTAATCCTAGTAAGGAGCATTGGAGGGTTGTTCAGTGGATTTTTAGATATTTGCGAGGTACTTCTAGTGCCTATTTGCAATTTGGAAAATCTAGAGATGGACTTGTTGGTTATGTTGATTCTGATTATGCTAGTGATTTGGATAAGCAGAGATCTCTCACAGGTTATGTTTTCACAATTGGTGGTTGTGTTGTTAGTTGGAAAGCAAGTTTGTAGGCTACTATTGCTTTGTCTGCAACAGAAGTTGAATATATGGCTATTTCTGAAGCGTAAAGAAGCTATTTGGTTGAGAGGTTTATACTCTGAACTTTGTGGGGTTACTTCTTATACTACTATACATTATGATAGCTAGAGTGCTATTTGTCTGACTAAGGATCAGATGATTCATGAAAGGACCAAGCATATTGATGTGAGATATCATTTTATTCGTGGTGTTATTGCTAGAGGTGATGTTAAAGTATGCAAGATAAGTACTCATAACAATCCCCGCTGATATGTTGACAAAGCTAGTTCCTGGAGCTAAGTTTGGGCTATGCTTAGGCTTAGTTGGTATTACAATTTGAGTCCTAGTGACTTTTGGCATTGGTGATCATTTATTATTGAATTGAGTTGATTGATGATACTTCATTCACTACAAGATGGAATTCATCTCAAGGTGGAGTTTGTTGGAATATGATCCGAAATATAACATGAGTCCTATGGGGACGCCTAGAGGGCCCATGGTTCACGATATGTTTATTAGCGGATTTGTTTCCGTATTTGACTACAGTTAGTCCGTCCTATAAATACATCTTGTAAGCCATATTGGAAGAGTTGTGAGAGAGACAACTCATTATTCCATGCGTTCTGTAAACTCTCATCATATAGTGAAGATCGCCGGTTGGCACCCATGGTTTTTTTCCACAAGGGTTTTACACATAAAAATCTGTGTCTCGTGTTCGATCTATTATTGCATTATTTCCTAACAGGAACTACATCCAATTTGAAGAGGGTTGAGATGGCGTACTATAGGAGGGGTGAATAGTCCTTTCTAAAAACTTATCGCGCCGGCTAACCAAAATAAATGTAGAATTAAAATTATCGGTCTAGCCAAGACTACACCTCTCTATCAAAGTTCACAAGCACCTTACTAATTAGGCAACAAAAGTGTCGGTCTAGCTAGTGCTCTCCTAACCAATTCTAACTTGCAGGGTCACACAAACTTATGTAACTACTACTTTAAGCAAATCAGGGAGCACCTACACAAACTAGTGAAGCAAAGCGCATAAAGTCTAAGCTCACTAGCAATACTCAATAACAAGACAATTAATGCCAAATTACTTAGCTAAACAAACTAAACAATGTGACTAATAAGGATACGTAAACCAAATTAGTCATACAAAGAGAGCTACTTCTAGCTACACAAGCAAGAAAGTAACTAGCAAGCTACACATGCTAACTAATTACAAGAGCAACTACACAAGCACAATGTATATAAAGTAAATACAAGCTTGTGGTCAGGAATTGCAAACCAACAGGAAGAACAAGGTTAACATGATGATTTTTCTCCCGAGGTTCACTTGGTTACCATAAAGCTATGTACCTGTTAAGACAAGCTCCCTTGCACTACAAGATTTCAACCCTATTGCCACTTGACGCCATTTGCATCACCACAAATTGTGTTGTAATAGGGATGTGTTTTGCAACATTTATCCAAAAAATGGGGCAATAGGGGGATTATGTTGCCACAAAATATTGTACTACAAATTTTATGTTCGGTGTTGCAAGAGGTGAGCCCTATGGCAACCCTTTTTGAAAAGTGTTGTTATTGGTTAAAGATATTGCCAGGATAACATTTAGTTGCATTAGTATTGATTGGTGTTGCAAATATTTGGTTCTCTTGCAACCAAATAGAACATTGTTGCTATTGCTTGAAATTATTGCTACAGTGTTGTTGGGTTGTAATATTTCTCATAACCATTGCAATAGGTACACCGTGTATTGCAACTAAATTTCTAAGGCGATGCAATAGCTTGTTGCTATCACCACATTTTTTGTTGGTTATAATATTTCTCATGACCATTGCAATAGGTAGCTATGATGTTCGCAATGCCTTTCTATACATGTGATTTGCAATGTCTCTTTACTAAATAGCCTATGAAAAAATTGTGAATGTTCTTTATTTCAAGACAAATGTAGAGTTTCAGTGTCGGGATAGTCTAAATCAGGCACATGTAAGGTAAAATTCCTTCCTATGCTTGATATGTACTTTGCTTGTCACTATCTATTTTTCTGAATGACTGTGAGCACTACGCTGTTGAGCTAAGATGTGCCCTGTAAAATAGTACCAATGGTTTTGGATAACTCATCCCTTTTATTTTCTTATAGTCATTGTGACTATGTTATTGTTGTGAACACCTGACCTGCACCTGCTTGTTATGTGCTTAAATTTTGGCATAGCTCATCTAACCTGCACTAAAATGGCAGACATCGTTGGATGGTTCTAATGGTTTTGTTAGCAGAAAAATGGTCTTTGTGTAACACAGTCAAAGGCTCTCAGAGATTGCTTAGAAGCTAGAATTCTTGATCCCCCTGAGCCTCAATGCATGAACTAAGCTTGGTGATGTAGATCTGCAGTGTGCCAGTCAATTTGACCTGTAATTGACAAGGAAAAAAGCAAATGTCAAATTATGGAACCTACCAATTATTGCCAGACAGTTCCAGTATGGCTTAGAATAGCTGTTGGTCAGAGGAAATTGACCAAAAAGTCTAACTCCTGACAATATCTCAATATGATAGATTATGACATTCGTTACTCATTGATTGATTTATTTAAATCACTCTTTAATGCAAGTTGAGTGATCAGGTTATGAGTGAAGGTAACTGAATCGACTAATTAGTTGATACACTATCTATGTCAAACAGATAGTTTATACATGTTTATTTTTTTATTTATTAAATAAAGAATAACTTATCAAAACTGATCTAAAGGTCTGCGGTCTTAATAAGTTACTTTCATAAATGCATTAAACTTATATTCACCTGGTCTAAAGGCTAGCAGGTTTCAATAAATTTAACACGTATTACTAGTTTATTTAATGTCCTAATTGAACCCCCATGCATGTACTATTCATTGAAGCTTAACTAGATCGGCTATTTAGCCGATGTAGGGTCCATGAAGTACGAACAAGATTTATCTACTTCATCATGATCGAATTTGGATTAATTTCCATATTAATTATGATTGAATATATATATCGAACTCACAACATGTAACAATCAAGATCGACAGATTAGTTAATATAAATTTGGTCGATTATTTGATAATTAACATTTATTAGAATTCGTTATAACAAATTAAAACTCAATCTAGTCTATCAAATCTTGATTAGGCAAGATATTATTGTAATAAATAAATCATTAACTACAAACAATACTGATAACTTAATGAATCTATCAAATTGTCAATCTGGTAGAGCCTATAACTAGCTTAAATCAATTATTTGGAAGAGATTGAGGTAATGCAGCCTTACAAATAAGATCTAAACTGATAACTAGCTCAAATCAAGATTAACATGAGATCAAATGATGCAGTCGTAGTTAACTAGATATGAACCATGATAATACTTACAAGCAAATCAAAAGTCGAAATCAACCGATGCAACTCAATTTGTCGAAGGTCTTGTCAAGATCTACTCTTACTCCTACTCCTAAGGTTGGTGGCCGGAACCGAAAAGGTTTTGTATTGAATTATGGATTGTCCTTTATAATGATCGGGTCTTTGATATTTATAACCCAGAAACCTAATCATATGTCCTAACAACATACGAGTACTAAAAATAAAAGGTAACTTGGACTCCAATATTTCCTTGTAATGAAGTGTGACACGTCTTCCTTCTCATCTTGTCATGGCCTAACACGTTCTGATCGACTATCTTCGTTCAAACTTCTATTTAGTCGATCCAACAATCACTCACTTTTTCTCCCACAGAGCGGCCCCACAGGCAGACTCTGTCTCGTAAAAATTTGGGGTTAACAGGTTTAAGCACTAGATTCATGATAAATAGAAATTGACAAGCTCTTATTGAGGAAATCTAAACTAACATTACTCACTAGTACACAAGGGTTCTAAGCCGGAGGGGGTAAAACATTTGCACAGGCGGTTTTAATTATAATGCGCCTGTGTTGTAAATTTATACGGCCAGAATTGAAAACCGCCTGTATAAAAGGCTCAGTACAGGCGGTTATTTAAGAAAACCGCCTGTGTAAATGGTTCATTTACATAGGCGGTTCAGTTATGTGAACCGCCTGTGTTAATAGATTTACACAGGCGGTTCACATAACAAACCGCCTGTGATTTATCTTCCTATAAATACCCCCAGACCCCCTTCTTCCTCCTCGGGCAGAACTGTAGCTCGCAGCCACCTTCCATTGCAGCCCATCTTGGAGGTCTAGATTTTCCAAAATACAAGAGGGGAGGTTTTGATCTTCATTTCTTGGAAGGAGGTGGCTAAGAAAGGTTAGTTGATGCCTCTTGTCGGTGTTTTCCCCACGGGGGGTCACACCAACGAGTGAATTTGTATGCGTGCTTCCCTTTCCCAGATGGTGATGCAAAAAGACACAAAGATTTATCCTGGTTTGGGCAAGAGAAGGCCCTACGTCCAGCGGGGAGGGGAGAATTTGTATTATCTTGCACCTAAGTGCTTGTACAGGGGTGAATACAGGCGTGGAATGGAGTGAGGCATAGTATGGAAACTCTACTGCATGTGAATATAGCGTTGCATGGGTGATGTCCTTTTGTGGTTGCTCCCGGGCTTCCCCTTTTATAGTTCCAAGGGGAAGACCAGGGTACATATGTAGGTATCTAAGTAGGGATCGATAGGGGTACGGCGCGCGGACCTACTCGAGGCCTCCGTACCGGCGTGGTCTCGAGCCGTCTCGTCTTGGTAGCTTGGTGATGATTGTGTGTGCCCCTGTATCCCGCCCTGCGCGTCGTCTTGGACTGGTTCACCGGTTGCACGCCTGTACGGTATAGCGGCAGATCCGGCGGAGTGGTTGCAGTGCTGTCAGTCGACGCCCAACCCTCCTCCTGGAAGGGAACATATCTGGTCGAGGGTTAGGCGCCGTGTTGCGCCTTGTCGTCCCAAGCGTTGACCTTGGATGTCTCGAGGGGGTTCTGATTAGATGTTCCATCCCTGCTTCCCGCGTCCTGGCACGCTCTGAGTCGTTTGGCGGGTAAGGCTGCAAAAAGGATGATGGGACGGGTGCCTGTTCCCTATCACGCTTCCCGTGACTGGCGTGTTAGGTGAGAACGCGACAGGCGCATTAAATGCCCTGGTTCTCGTGCGCGTGTCAGGCGGCGGGCGGCGTCCTTGCGCTCGACGTCTCCTGGTTCGCTCGAGCCTGTTTCCGTATTCGACGGTAGCTGGCGCTCGTGCCCCGATCGATTCGCTCGACGCCTCTTCCGTCTTCGAGGCTGAGGTCGTCGATGATTGTGCATGTGACCGATCAGATCGTCGAGTTGAGGGCCTCGACCTGTGTACGGACAATTCTGGTTATGTGCATCAGTTAGGATACCCCTTACTGATACCCTCGACAGTAGCCCCCGAGTCTCCATTTGAGCGGTGGCGCTCGAGTGGAGGCTTTTATTTTGCGGTCGAATTTCCGTGGGGGCGCGCGAGCGACCCCGCGGGGGTAGCCCCCGAGCCCTTGGAGGAGTTTTTTTACTCCTTCGAGGGTTATATTGCCTAATTCTCAGAAACGCTGTCGACACCAGTGGTGGAAGGTTCTGGTTGGCTCGTTTTTTGTAGGGGGTTTCGACGTACTCTCGATAGAGCGAGCGTCATTCACCCCGGATTGAGCTCCTATCGGGTTGGTCCAAGTGAGAACCTGTGCCCCTTTCGAGGGGGTCAGCTGTAGCCCGGAGGCGTTCTCATAAAGCGGGGTCGACGTGGTCGGGGATGCTGGTCTCGTTCGATAGAGTCCAGTGGCTCGATGCCTCCCGTCGGGGGGATTCCTCTCGACTGTCTCGACCCTACCTTGGACATCCCCAGCGAGTTCTCGAGGCGGGCCTCGATTTTCGACCGCTCACTGGGCATCCCTGACTCTGGTGCTCGAGATCGGCTGTCGAACCCTTCCGGCGGGTCAGCCTGCGACCTCTCGAGGCTTTCGTGGTGCGTCCCTTGGCTTACAAGGGAAGGAAGAGGCCGTGGCGGTTCGCCTTTCTGCCCGTTGGGCGCGTCTTTTCAGGCGGGAGCCATTGCGGCCCTGTGTTGGCGCAGAATTCGGAGCGTCCCGTCTATGAGTAGGAAAAGGACCGTTAGGCAGCACATTTATGGGGGGAGTTACCTCATTTATCGGATCTGTCCGTTGGTGGGTCGCTGCCTATAAGTATCCTGTGGCATCGCCGCCGTTCTCCCTTCTGCCTCCCGTTGCCATCCTTGCCTTAGCCTCCTTGCCGTCTTAGCTTCCTTGCCATCTCACGCGCGCGCACCCCCTCGAGCAGTAGCGAAACCGCCCTCCTTCCGTCCAAGATGCCTGTGAGACTCGTCGCCGCTGACGACTGGCGCCCGTCGTCGATGACGGAGCGCCGGTTGCTAGAGCTTGAGAGGGAGGGACTCCTACGCCACCGCACCTCACTGTCGTCGCCGGAGTGGATCGCGCCGCCAGCGGACCACCGGGAGCCCAACCCGCCCAAGGGCTACGTGGTGTCGTTCGCCAAGTTCCACCGCCATGGCTTGGCTGCTCCCCCGAGCCGCTTCATGCGGGCGCTCTGCCTTCATTACGGGGTGGAGCTCCAGCACTTCTCCCCAAACGCCATCACCGTCGCGGCGGTCTTCGCCGCGGTGTGTGAGAGCTACTTGGGGATGATGCCCCACTAGGAGCTATGGCTCCACCTCTACATGGGCGAGCTCTTCAACGCCCCCACTGGGACCACCGACGTGAGGAAGCTCGTGCGGGCCGGGTGCCTCAACCTGGTGCTGAAGACGAAGAAGACGGAGAGGCCGCGCGAGTATATCCCGGTGGGGTTGTCATCGAACCACGCTGGATGGGATTCAAAGTGGTTTTATCTGAGGAACGACGACGGGCTTCTCCCCGCTTACACCGGTGTTGGGTATTTTAAACGCAAACAGAAAAATCCGCAAGCGCACGGATACCGATGTAGCCTTCACCCGGGAGTATTCCAGAGTATTGATTTTCCACAGGGAACGTGAGTGTACTAATTAAGATCCAAGATCGCCCAAGGATAACTATATAACTATTTTTTGGTGGGAAGAGAGGAAGTTTCCTGAGAGTTCTCTAGTTGATCTAAGAATCAAGAATTACTTCAAGATTATCTATATCGGGACATCAGAACACTAACCACAGAAAGAGATGAGAAGGGGGCTAGGAAGCTCCGACTACTGTCCTACAAACACCGGTCCGAACGAGGTGGAATACGTCGACCGTTAGGGCTGTCACTACCCTAAGGCTACCACAACAATCCGCAGGATTGGGTGCAATTCCAGGTAATTGCAAGACTAAACACCACGTCTAATCTATTAATTACTACTCTAATGTTTCAAAGATTATAGCACTTGATGCAAGCGGGAATCCAATAAATAACTTGAATGTAAATAAAAGTAATTAGAGAACTCAGGAGTTATGAGTTGAAGAACCTGGAGAACGATGAAGAACGAACCAGTTGCTGCAAAAGTACAATGTTGAGGAAGATCCGACAGATCCGGCTCCTCCTCCGCTCTCCTCTTCTCTCTCCCTATTTTATAGATTACAACTAGAACTAACTAGAACTAGAACTAGAGGAACTAGAACTAGATCTAGATGAACTAGAGGTAGAACTAGAAGAACTAGAGGGATCCTCTCTACTTGGATGAAGAATTGAAACCCTAGCTTTGATTCTGTAGAAGAGGTATGATCTCCAGGGGCCAGGGGGTCTGGTTTTATAGTCCCTTCAAGTGAATCTGGGCCGTCGGATCAAACCGACATTGATCGCACGGTTTTCCTTGATCCTTTAGGTCGGTGGAGCATAATCCGCGAAACGTGTCCTGATTGGGCACTGTAGCTGGGCGGGCGCCCAGGAGAGTTGGGCGGGCGCCCTGCCTCCGAGCCCGATTTCCTTCCCGTTCGTTCACGTGGCTTCTGGAGTCTTCTAGATGGTAGAAAATTACACGGCACGTTAATATCTCTATGTAAACCCGACGTGTGGGCCTTTCTTCCATATTTCCTGATAACCCCCTGCAGAAATAGACAAACACCAAAACTCGTGGAATTCTATCAGATAAAACCCTAAGTCTAGGTGTTGGTTGCATTTGGATCCTTTTCCATGATTAGTTGATGGTTAAATGTGAGCATTAAGGACCGTCAACAAGCTCCCCCAAGCTTAACCTTTGCTCGTCCCTGAGCAAAGATGAACTCAAGAGTTTCTGCAGTGGTTTTATGCCTTAAAAATACACATTCGTTCAAACAAGATCTCATCTCTGGGTTAGGGTAATCTGTTAAGATTTAAAACTTACTCAATTTATCTTTCACCATGGGACTTGTAACCGTTACTTCTGTCTTGAGCAGTTAAAAGATAGAACGGTCTAGTCAAGCACCATGTCTCTTGTTCTTCGATTAACTATAGCTCTGGAGTTTTTGCAGATTTTCAAATAAAACTCAGAGATTCCTTGTATGACTCTCTTTAGTCTCTCTTTTGTGGTATTTCTGGATCCTTACCAAGGCAGTGATGGTATATGCCTTCTCTCAAAGTATGTGGTATTTTTGGTATAAGGCATAGTGGCATTGCCTTCTCTCTCACCCTACTCTAATAAGGTTTTGATATCTGGAGCTCATAGGTGGGAGACAGCTAATACATACTTACAAGACATTTATTGCATAGTCAAACCATAGATCCAGAAGAACAAGTCAATAAGTCAAATCAAGATGTGCATGTGTGGCGAATGAATGGTGTATGGTGATGATGGTGATAATGGTGAAAGTCTAATTCTACTTATGCTCTTTTGAGGGGATACATACCTTTCTTGCTCTTTTGAAACTTTTTGAGGAGAATGAGATGCTCTATATTTTCTTTTTCTTTTCTCTCAGGTGGGTATCTTGTACCCCTAATTCTACTGTCGGACACTTGTCCATTTTTACCTCTCGTCTTATTTTTTCTTTTCTTTCGAGGTTCCGGGCACTTGCCCCTTTTTATTTCCTTGCATCTTCTCTCTTTTTTTTCTTCTTTTTTTAGAGCACCCATCTCCTGAAATAATACAGCAAGTGGTAGTAACCAAGATAACTTGAGTATTTTTTTCACAGGGAAAAACAGAAATAGGAGAATGTTTTTGGCTATTCTCTCCCAGATTAGGAGTAGAATATTTTTGGATGGTTCTGGAGATGGAAATGAGTGGATGTATGTAGATGCGTACTTCCAGAGTAGAAGCAGCATGTATGAGTGAACGTGCAAGTGAATCTTGATTTAACCGCATGACAAGCTCCTAAGGGTCTACATAGCTTGACCATAGTCAATGCTCATAAGTAGTAAAGTAAATGTGTGGTTCATAGTCTAGCAAGCATGTATATATGGCTGTGGTAGGAATTTAAACTCTCATCATACAGGAACTCATCATGCAACATTTTAAAGATTTTCAAAGATAAAATTCTCCAGAATTCTAGCATCTCTAGGAACAGATAAATAGCAGCTCAACCTTCCCATATCGTATCCGTTAACGACTTAGACTTTAGATCAAGTACTCTCCCCACAAGTTCAGGTTTAGAGAAAATCTTAATTAATAACAGTCATGCCTAAACTTGAGAGAGATTTCAATTTTGAGAACTAGTCATGGTAGAGCAACTATTCATTATTTCCATGTGAGAGCTTATCATGAGGGTTCATAGCAAACTTTATTTATTTAGCAATCTAAGCAAAGATATATATATATATATAAGCACAAAATCTTTATTTGGGTTTTTATGATTATGCATCTTTTTATTATTTGAGTAAAGTATAAAGATGAGTAGAACACTTAGCTGGATAAATGGGGGTGCTCTCCCCCAAGCTGGATTTTGCCGTAATTCCTTCTGATGTAGCTAGCAGGTGGCGGAGGTGTATTTGAATGTCGGCAGCACCCTGACAGCGATTAGGATGTCCTCCGTCTACTAGTCTTCTTTGATCCTTGAATTCTGTGGAGCTCAAATAGACAACAAAGCTTTGTGGAACTAGTTAAGTGTTAGCATAAAATATCTAGCCTTTATCATGTTGAGCCTCCTCAATAAATATTACTTTCTTTAGTAGGATCATAAATTTATTTTTATATTTTCATTTTTATAGGACAGGAATATATTTATTTTATTTTTACGCCACCACAGTGAATGTACTTATGGGTTTTATGCCATGAGCATACTCACATGGGGCTTACTATTTTTAACATTTTTATTTTCTTTTTAAGATGATATGAACCTGATTAACTAAGCAAACTAATTTAAATAATTGAAAGAAAAAAGATAACTACCAAGTTTACCTCTTGGCAAGGCGTTCGGTGTTTTTAAGTCCTCCGAACGGGACTCTCCGTTTTCTCAGTTGTCCTGGGATTCGTTGGATGACGTAGTCGGTGGTTCTGGCAGCGCCTTCTCTTCATGTATAACTATCTTCCCTCTCCACACCTGACTTGTTGCTATGGTCTCCTCAGGACAGTTCTGTTCAAGCTGTCTGTTCAAGCTATATGTCTTCAGACCTTACTACTTCTCCTTCGTAGTCTGCCCATCCGTCCTTGATGATTTGCCTCCTCTGGTTGCGGTTGTGTCATCTCCTTCTTGTCCTGACCTTCTTAAAGTCTTCAACTATATAGTTAGGGTCAGTAAAATAGCGGCGTACCTTCTCAGAGGGGAAATGCATGTGGACTTCTCCAGTTCCAATGTAGATGACTGCTTTAATGGTGCTGAGGAACGGTCTTCCAAGGATGATGGTTGGATCGTACTTGTCTTCTCCCATGTCAATAACCTTAAAATCATCTGCAGCTGAATGTATGTTGGTTGTAGGGACATGGTTCCATGCAGGAGCTGATAAGTGACTGCGGCCATTATGTTGACGTCAGATCCGGTGTCGTAGAGTGTCTTCTGAAAAGAATATCCGTTAATTGTGCACTCGATGCTTGGCATTCTTGGGTCATCCTTTTTGGTCAGGAACGGTGATTTAAGTCGACGATCTTGACCTCCTTAAACTGCAGTGGCCATCTTAGCTGACTCGGTCCACATTTGCTTGTTCTTGTTTCCTCCTGTTGGTCCCCTTCCTTGGTTCATGTCGGGAATGCTCTGAGATTTGTGTAGTCTTGTTCTTGAAGGAAAACGTCTCCTTCCTCCCCTTGATGTAGATACTGATCTTGGCAGTACTAGCGTAGATGACAGCTCCCGAGGTGTTCAGGATTGGCCTCCCTAGGATGATGGGTGCCCTCTCATAAGTACCAGTCTCTATCACCACGAAGTCTGCTGGGGCGTACAAGGTACCAACTCGGACGTAGAGGTTCTTCAACATTCCCTTTGGGAAACTTAGTGTCTGATCTGCAAGCTGCAAACACATGGTTGTTTCTAGGAAAGGACGTGTAAAGAATTTTTCATAGAGTACTCTGAGCATAATGTTGACGCTGGAGCCAAAGTTGCAGAGTGCTTCTAGGAAGTCCACCATATCGATCGAGATCGGGATGACGGGACGTCCTGGATTGTATCTCTTGACCGGCAGAAGGTCAGTATTTACTTCCACAACGGGGTTACTCCAGTAGTTATGTCCTCAAGCATCTCAGGGCAGTGATTGCCTGAGTGTCCAGTATCTCCAGTGTGTTTGTGCTCATAGATACAAGTTCTTCACTTGGTGGAGTCTAGGAGTTGTAAAAGTCCTTCATATTTTGCTCAAAGTGTACCTACTCATAGAGACAAGGCAGAGATCAAGTGCATGGGCCCTGTTTGTGGAAAACACCAACAGAACCAAAAGTGTATTTGTTCTTCTCTAACCTCAAGCATAGTGAGCAAGACAAAGTTGATGGATAATAAAATCATGAGTGTAGTATTTAACATTTGTCAGATTAGATTGCTCAACCTTATGGAAAGATAATCTATCTATATATATGTTTTGTTTATATCTTCCAAAGATTGTGTGTGCAACATTTTAGCTTATATGATTAGGAGTATGGGATCACAAAGGTGGAAGGACTAAACATGTTGAATCGATTAGGTTGGTTAATCTAGAGTTGTAAATCATACATGTTTGTCTCTTTTATTCATGTGAACGCCAGAACCAAGGAGAAGCTTATACAAGTGATAGTCAAGTACTTTAAGATGTTACCTTACTTGAAGAGTGATGGTACAGTATCACCTTGTGGAAGCTTTCCTCTCTTAGCGGTTGTGCATTGTGTTTGTGGCACCCTCCATGGATCATCTCTTGTGAGCTATGCCTTCCTTGTGTAAATTGTTAAACTTCATGTGTGTCTCTCTTTGTCTCCAATGTGAGTTTATCTCAGGACTTCCCAGGTCGATATTGAAAGTTTTCCTACAGGGGTTAGTCCAACAAAATATCCAATGTCTACTATAGCATACTATTGGCTCAAAGATCAACCTAGACACCATGTCTAATTTGATTTAGGAGGGCATTTTAACCTAAGCACCATGCTTAATTTAAAATCCCTTGGAAGTAAGATCAACATTCCTAACTAAGCACCATGCTTAATTAAGAGATAAATGAAACTACTCCAAACCTAGACATATACTAAAGCAAATAGAGGTAGCATGATAGCATTTGTAGAGATCTACTCAAGTGGAGATGAAGTAGTGTGATTAGTATTTAACAGATTGAGCATGTCTCAAAGGTAGGGACAACCAACATAGCAACATGGCAAAGGATGTTTTTATGTAAAGTACTCCCCTAAGCTTGAATTTTGCAAAATTCAAGTTTGGATGAATTTAATTCAATGTTGTATGATGATTGGTTGTACATACCTTTTGCTTGTCATTCATCCGATCTTCTTGCTCCAATCCTGGAAAGGTTAGTGACAAGAATACCCGAAGGAATTTTTACAATTATCCTTATATGCTCAATTCACAAGGTAATGTTGCAAATAATTAAAAGCTCATGTTACGATCTTATCAGTGCTTGTTTTAGGACACTAAGCTTGTCCTTTGGGAAACCATCAATTTATGTCGGCGAAGTGGTTTCCCCTCCAACGCTGACCTATATCAAGATCAACTCAACGAGATCTGCAATATTTATTATAGACGTATGCATTGACAACCGCCCTTTTAAAGTTTTTATAAATAGAAAGGATGAGGGGGTTGGAGATCTCGAATGTGGTGATGTTGGATAGACCAATGGATTGTGAAGATGTTGCATATGAGCATGGAGTAAATGAAGTGGCTATGAAATAAATTCCATGCTCATTAATGCTTAGAGTCAAATCCATGTGGTATGGTGAAAATGATAAGGTGAGCGTGGTAAAAAGGAAAAGAAAAAGGATACACGGACGACTTGGTTCGAAACTAGCACAGCTACCGTTCCCCGGCAACGGCGCCAGAAAGCTTGTTGGGTATTTTAAACGCAAACAGAAAAATCCGCAAGTGCACGGATACCGATGTAGCCTTCACCCGGGAGTATTCCAGAGTATCGATTTTCCACAGGGAACGTGAGTGTACTAATTAAGATCCAAGATCGCCCAAGGATAACTATATAACTATTTTTTGGTGGGAAGAGAGGAAGTTTCCTGAGAGTTCTCTAGTTGATCTAAGAATCAAGAATTACTTCAAGATTATCTATATCGGGACATCAGAACACTAACCACAGAAAGAGATGAGAAGGGGGCTAGGAAGCTCCGACTACGGTCCTACAAACACCGATCCGAACGAGGTGGAATACGTCGACCGTTAGGGCTGTCACTACCCTAAGGCTACCACAACAATCCGCAGGATTGGGTGCAATTCCAGGTAATTGCAAGACTAAACACCACGTCTAATCTATTAATTACTACTCTAATGTTTCAAAGATTAGAGCACTTGATGCAAGCGGGAATCCAATAAATAACTTGAATGTAAATAAAAGTAATTAGAGAACTCAGGAGTTATGAGTTGAAGAACCTGGAGAACGATGAAGAACGAACCAGTTGCTGCAAAAGTACAATGTTGAGGAAGATCCGACAGATCCGGCTCCTCCTCCGCTCTCCTCTTCTCTCTCCCTATTTTATATATTACAACTAGAACTAACTCGAACTAGAACTAGAGGAACTAGAACTAGAACTAGATGAACTAGAACTAGATCTAGATGAACTAGAGGTAGAACTAGAAGAACTAGAGGGATCCTCTCTACTTGGATGAAGAATTGAAACCCTAGCTTTGATTCTGTAGAAGAGGTATGATCTCCAGGGGCCAGGGGGTCTGGTTTTATAGTCCCTTCAAGTGAATCTGGGCCGTCGGATCAAACCGACATTGATCGCACGGTTTTCCTTGATCCTTTAGGTCGGTGGAGCATAATCCACGAAACGTGTCCTGACTGGGCACTGTAGCTGGGCGGGCGCCCAGGAGAGTTGGGCGGGCGCCCTGCCTCCGAGCCTGATTTCCTTCCCGTTTGTTCACGTGGCTTCT
This sequence comes from Sorghum bicolor, assembly GCF_000003195.3. Lineage (NCBI taxonomy): Eukaryota > Viridiplantae > Streptophyta > Magnoliopsida > Poales > Poaceae > Sorghum > Sorghum bicolor. Next base: position 21,395,750 of record NC_012871.2, read on the forward strand.
GGAGTCTTCTAGATGGTAGAAAATTGCGCGGCACGTTAATATCTCTATGTAAACCCGACGTGTGGGCCTTTCTTCCGTATTTCCTGATAACCCCCTGCAGAAATAGACAAACACCAAAACTCGTGGAATTCTGTTAGATAAAACCCTAAATCTAGGTGTTGGTTGCATTTGGATCCTTTTCCATGATTAGTTGATGGTTAAATGTGAGCATTAAGGACCGTCAACAACCGGCAGCCTGATTACAGAGCGTCCGGACAACTGGACATACGGCGTCGTTCAAGACCACCAGTCGCGGCTCGACCCCCTCCTCGACGCCCTGATGAAGCTGCGCCAGGAGGGCCTGTCTGCCGCTCTTGTCCTCTCGGCCGTCCATCGTCGGAGGATTCTCCCGCTGATGTCTCAGCCACTGAGGATGGATGAGATGGGGCCCGGCGTTTCGTCCTGGGACCTCGAGGCATGCCGGATGTCTAACGAGGCTCTGGCGGACGACGAAACCGCAGCCCAGGTTAGGGCGGTCATTGCCGGCGACTTTAAGTCGGAGCACGTTAATGGCTTCCCCATGAGGCCCGATGAGGGCTTGATCAACCTGGTATGCTCTTCTCTCACACATAGCTCTGATTCTGGATTTCCCTCGATCCTTTTTAAGCCTACCTTTGTTCTCGCAGGGACGCATTGATGTCCGGTCCTCGAGGCCCCCTGTAAAGGAGGACGAGGTCGACTGTGACAAACGGCGCCAGTCCGCCGAGAAACTGAAGTCCGCCAAGGACTCTGAGAAGAAAGGGAAAAAGAAGAAGAATCTCGACCGCCAAGTACTAGAGGCGCGTCGAGCTAAATCTAGGCAGAGGGGCGAGCCTGAAGAAGAATCCCCTAGTGAGGACGATGGTGGGGACGGTGACGACGACAGCGACGATTCCGAGGGGATGGCGTCTCGCCTTGACCGGATCCTCGAAGGTCCGCCTCGAGGCGACGTCGACGCCCCGCGGATGGGAGCGCCAAAGGAGGGGCCAAGTGGATCTCACCGCCCCCGTGCTGACACCCCTCCTGCGCCCGCGACCAGTCGGGCCTCCCCGCGCCCGCGACCAGTCGGGCCTCCCCGCGCCCCCAGCCTCCCCCTGCACCGAAGGCGGGTGGGCAAGCTAAGCCCCAGGCGACGGGGCCGCTGACCCGCGGTCGTGCCGCGGCCTCCGAGAAGGGAGATACCGGCCGCCGGAGCGCCAGTCCCGGTGCCCGCCAGGCGGGAGTCGCTGGGCCAAGGCCAGCGCCTGCCCTCGAGGGCCCTGGGGCCTTGACGCGGGGTGGCTCGAGGCCCACCGGTCGAGGTACCGGTAGGCGGGCCGTTCTCCCTGTGGGGTAAGTTCTTCGACGCTATGATTCTTATTCTCCTGATTCTTCATGTTTTCTTGTATTATGGTATTCTTTATGCTCGTTCCTCTCTTCTCAGGTTGAAGCGGACGCTTGAGCAGGCCCAGCCTTCAATGGCAAAAAGGCTTAAGGTGGGAGCGGCCTCCAAGGATTTGGGTTAGTTGCTTATTCTCGTTGCTCTTACGTCGACCTCCGACCCTCAACCTCCGATCGGCGCTGAGAGCGCCCCACCCCGGCCTGAGTCTGCCCCATCGTCGCCAAAACAGGCCGAGGCACCTCGGCCCCAAGGGCAGGAGGGAGCCCCCGAGCCTTCCCGATCGGGGGTCGAGGGGGATCCCATTACCATTAGTGATGGGTCTGGCGGCGACGGGACCTCGAGGGATGCCCATCCCATGGACGAGGAGGCCCAGACTTCTCTCGTCGCGAGACGGACGCCCTGGCCTGCCGGGCTTCGCTCCATCGAGGAGCAGAAAAAGAAAGAAGAGGAGGAACGTGAGCAGGAGATGCGACGGCAGCCGCAGGAGCAGGACGGCCAACAAGAGTCGCAAGAGCTCGAGGAGCAGCAACAACAACAGCAGGGGGCCAGCCGTTGGAGGAACCGCTCGAGCCTCCTCCCCACAGTCCGCCCCATCCAGTACTACCGGCGCCGCAAGAGCCCGGGGACTAGGAAGAGGGTCTGCCGGTTTTTGGACCCCCAACCCTAGCGTGGCTCCGTCCAGGGGCGCCCGCCGCGATCCCAGCAGAGTCGGGGCGGGCGGACGGTGCGGTAGCGCTCACCTGCATGATGCACACCCCTGTCGACCCTGATTCCGAGATCAAGAGCACGATCTACGGCATGGACCGAATTGCCCCGGGATTCCTCCGGGAACGTCGGGCGTGGGAGGACCGCATTCCCGCCGAGGAGGACGAGGCTGGGACGTCGGGCGGAGGCAGAAGCAGCGAAACGGGCACCTGGAAGACGGTGGACGATGACGGGCGGTTCCCCTCCCTCGTCGACTTGTTCCTGCGCCATGGGGGGTCCCTCGAGACTGTCGAGGACCTCATTCGCGGCGTCAAGGCGCGGGCCGACCAGGAGATGGAGAACTGGTGCCCCGATCGGATCCGCATTCGGGCTTCCACCGATCCGTCCGAGCCCAACATCTTCCTGGATGATCGGAAGGAGGCTGAGAAGTGGGAGCACGTCGAGGAGCTCCGCCTCTGGATGAAGCACGTGGTGGGGCTCCTGTCGGACGTTGTAAACAACGGGCTCGGGCCAGCCTACTTTGTAAGAGTCTTTTAGCCCTTAATCCTTATAGAGCATTTGTTTTTGTGTGCTAACTGTTCGACTACCAGCTTGCAGGACTTGAAAGAGACCTCCCGTATCAAGTCGAGCTTCATTCACGCCACAAGAGGCGGCTGGGAGCAGCTCCCCGTCCTCAAGGACCAACTCCTGGAGTCGCAGGAGAAACTCCTCAAGGCTTATAAGGAGCTCGTGGCGCTTGAGGAGGAGAAAAAGGAGAGGGAGGCTGCCCTGGCCGAGGCTCGAGAGGCATCAAGGAAGGCGGTGGAAGAAACGACGCTGCTGAGGGAGCGGGCTCTGACGGTCGAGGAGGCTGCGTCCAAAGCCTGGGAGGAGGCCCTGTCCTACAAGAACGTCATTGCTGACCTGGACAAGGAGAAGGGCCTCTTCAAGACCGACCTGGACTCCCTCCGAGAATCCTTCCAAAGGATGAAGGTGGAGTACGTGAACAACGAGGTCGCCAGGGGGGCCATGGAGGAAGCGAAGAAGAAGGCCCTCGAAGACCTCGAGGCGGAGCGGGCTCGATCCCGCAGCCTCTCTAACGACGTCGATCGTCTGAAGAGGGCGCTGCTGGAGAAGGACGGAGCCATTGCGCAGGCCGAAAAGGCGATCGAGGATCTGCGCGTCGCCAATACCGAGCTGGCGCGCTCCAACAAGGAGGTCGAGAGGGCCAACACTAATTTAGTTGGCGAAAACACGGCTTTGGAGGAAAGCATTCGCGGTACATTTCTATTGTTTGATTTTTCTTTTCGAGGTGTGCTCAGGTTTTTTTTTTCTAAAGTTTTTTGCGTTGGCATTCACAGGGCTTAAGGACGAGCTCTTGGCCGCCCAAGTCGAGGCTCGCAGCGCCAAGGCCCAGCTCGAGGTGGAGGTTGCTTTGAACCGTCGAGTGCGGACGGCGATAAGCGATCTCTCGACTCTTGGGAGGTCGAGCCCATGGATGAGTCGAAGGAGGACGCTCGAGGCGACGTGCTGGTCGACCAGCTGTGCTACTTAGGTGCGACGCTGAGGGATCGGGTGCGGGATGCCCTTCACATCAGGGTAAAGCGGGCAATGGCAATTGTCTGCTCAGGCTTTTCCTACGACTTGGAGGTGGTGTCCCACGGCTTTATCACCGACATTTCCAAGACCGACGCGGAGAACGAAGAAAGGCTCCACGCCTTGATCAAAGACGCAGAGGTTCCTGGAGAGAGGTTGGCTAAGCAGTTCGAGCCCGAGGTGCTTCCCCTGAGACAAGCTCAGGCGCGGGCGAGGGTGGTGAGGACCGTGATGTGGACTAAGGCCTGCGAGCCTGCTCTGGGTGCTTGGGCCCTCTGTATAGTACTATGTTAACTTGTATTTAAGTAATATCTTTTAAGTGGTTGTTAAATGTTTATCTGTCTTTCCTCTCGAGGCTCCTTTATTTCCCTTTGCGCCTATGTTTGTTTTTCTCATTTGGTCTTTTGTTTAAGGCGGTCTCGATTGCCTCAAGGGTGAGGAGGCGAGTAGAGTTTCCGTAGCCCGGGGGCGTAGGAGTTCTTAGGCTTGTCGTTTCTCGGCCCTTAAGGGGCTCGAGGTACCTTTACTGCTCATCCGTATGAGATTACCGATAGGAACGAAAGGGTTACTTGGTTTTTCGACACTTGGGGGGGCGCCCCCTTTTTAGCCCCCGAGGGGGTATCGACTATGATGGGTCATAGTCGATACTCCCTTCTAATGTTGAGACTTGTGAAAAGGTAAGTCGCTTGAGGGAAAGACTTTATTTATTCATGCATTCATTTACAAGGCCTTAGTACCAAATGTACGCAGGAACATAAAGCTTTGAAATTCTAGGGGTAGAATCGACGTAGCTGTTCAATGTTCCACGCGTTGGTGAAGACCGCCCCCTTTTCGTCCGCGAGCTTGTATGTCACTGGCTTCAAGACCTCGGCCACCACGTATGGGCCCTCCCATGGTGGAGTCAGCTTGTGGCGTCCTTGACTGCTTTGCCACTGTCGTAGGACGAGGTCGCCCACGTTTAAGTCCCTCTTGCGCACGTGCTTGTCGTGGTAGCGTCGAAGCTTCTGCTGGTATCTGGCGGAGTTGAGGAGGGCCATGTCTCGAGCTTCCTCGAGCTGGTCGACCGCATTCTCTTGAGTCTCCTTATTTGATTGCTCGTTGTACGCTTTGATTCGAGGGGATCCATACTCGAGGTCCGTTGGGAGCACGGCCTCGGAGCCATGGACCATGAAGAATGGGGTGTATTTTGTGGCCCTGCTTGGCGTCGTTCTCAAGCTCCATAGGACCGAGGAAAGCTCCTCGACCCATTTCTTGCCGAATTTCTTCAAGCGGTTGTAGATCCTCGGTTTGAGTCCTTGCAAAATCATGCCGTTGGCACGCTCGACCTGGCCGTTAGTTCAAGGGTGGGCTACCGCGGACCAGTTCACACGGATGTGATGCTAGTCGCAGAAGTCCAAGAACCTTTTGCCGGTGAACTGAGTGCCATTGTCAGTGATGATGACGTTGCGAATCCCGAACCGGTGGATGATGTCGGTGAAGAAAAGGACAGCCTGCTCGGAGCGGATGTTGGTGATGGGTCGAGCCTCGATCCATTTGGAGAATTTGTCGATGGCCACCAGCAAGTGGGTGTACCCCCCCTTTTGCTTTTTGTAGAGGCCCTACTAAGTCGAGCCCCCACACCGCAAACGGGCATGTGATGGGGATCATCTGAAGAGCGTGGGCGGGCATATGCGTCTGTTTGGCGTAGAACTGGCACCCATGGCACGAGCATACGAGCTCGATGGCGTCAGCTACGGCCGTTGGCCAGTAGAAGCCTTGTCGGAAGGCGTTCCCTACGAGGGTCCGTGGAGCAGCATGGTGGCCACAAGCCCCCGAGTGTAGGTCCTTGAGGAGTTTCCGGCCTTCTTCCACGGTGATGCAACGCTGCAAGACCCCCGTCGGGCTTCGTCAATATAGCTCATTGTCCTTGCCATAGATTACATATGACTTGGCCCGTCGAGCTATACGGCGGGCCTCGGATCGATCTTCTAGCAGCTCGCAGCGGTTTAGGCAGTCGAGGAACGGCGTGCGCCAGTCGAACGGTCGACCGGGCCGCTGTTCCACCTCCATTACCTCAGCTGCCATTAGTAACGCGTCGACGGTGTTGGTTTGCTGGGCAGGGGCGGTCTCCATGCCAGCCCCCAAGCCCAAGTCGACAGATGGCTCGTGTAGATCTCTTGAAAACGCGTCAGGTGGGACCGTGCCTCGAGTCGACGTGATTTTGGTGAGTTCGTCGGCTGCCTCGTTGTAGCGTCGGGCGACGTGGATGAGTTCGAGGCCGTGGAACTTGTCCTCAAGTCGACGGACCTCCTTGCAGTACGCCTCCATTTTTGGGTCGTGGCAGTTCGAAGGTTTCATTACTTGGCCGATGACGAGCTGGGAGTCGCCTCGAACGTCGAGGCGTCGAACTCCAAGCTCGATGGCGATCTTCAGACCGTTGACAAGGGCCTCGTATTCTGCAACATTGTTGGACGCGGCAAAATGTATCCTGATGACGTACCTCATATGAACGCCCAGGGGTGAGATGAACAGCAGGCCCGCCCTAGCTCCCGTCTTCATGAGAGACCCGTCGAAATACATCGTCCATAATTCTGCTTGAACTTGAGCCGGGGGGAGTTGGGAGTCAGTCCATTCCACGACGAAGTCCACCAGGGCTTGCGATTTGATGGCTTTTCGGGGTGCGTAAGTGAGAGTCTCGCTCATGAGCTCGACCGACCACTTTGCGATTCTTCCCGTCGCCTCCCGACTCTGGATGATCTCTCCCAAGGGGAAAGATGAGACCACCGTGATAGAGTGGCCGAGGAAGTAGTGCTGCAGCTTGCGTCGGGCGAGGATCACGGTGTAGATCAGCTTCTAGATTTGGGGGTAACGCGCCTTGGTCTCCGAGAGCACCTCGCTGACGCAATAGACCAGCCTCTGGACTGGCAACGCATGCCCTTCCACCTGCCTTTCGACCACCACAGCTGCACTGACGACCTGGGTCGTCGAGGCAACGTAAAGAAGCAGTGGTTCTGCAGGTTGAGGCGGGACCAGGACTGGTGCTGAGGTCAGTGTTTTCTTCAAGTTCTCGAGGGCTTCCTCGGCCTCGGGGGTCCAAGAGAAACGCTCAACTTTCTTCAGAAGTCGATACAGTGGCAATGCCCTCTCTCCCAATCTTGAGATAAAACGGCTCAGCGCCGCCAGGCATCCCGTGACTCTCTGCACGCCCTTGACGTCTCGGATCGGCCCCATTCTTGTGATGGTCGAGACCTTCTCGGGGTTGGCCTCGATCCCGCGCTGGGAAACGATGTATCCCAAGAGCATGCCTCGAGGCGCACCGAAAACGCATTTCTCAGGGTTGAGCTTGATCTGGTTGGTGCGTAAGCAGCTGAAAGCGATCTCGAGGTCCTGGATCAGGTCTCCCTGTCGCTTTGACTTGACGACGATGTCGTCGACATAGGCCTCAACTGTCGACCCTATGTGCTTGCCAAACACATGGAGCATGCAGCGCTGGTACGTGGCTCCCGCGTTTCGAAGCCCAAACGGCATGGTTACATAGCAATACATCCCAAAAGGTGTGATGAAAGACGTCGCGAGCTGGTCGGACTCTTTCATTTTTATTTGATGGTAACTAGAATATGCATCAAGGAAGGAAAGGGTTTCACATCCCGCAGTAGAATCAACAATTTGATCAATACGTCGTAATGGAAAGGGAACTTTCAGACATGCTTTATTTAAACTCGTATAATCGACGCACATCCTCATTTTCCCATTCTTTTTCTTAACTAGTACAGGGTTTGCTAACCAGTCGGGATGGTGAACCTCCTTGATGAATCCGGCCGTCAAAAGCTTGTGGACCTCCTCGCCAATGATATTGCGCTTCTCCTCGTCGAATCGGCGCAACCGTTGCTTCACTGGCTTGGAACCGGCTCGAATTTCCAAGGAGTGCTCGGCTCCCTTGGTATGCCAGGCATATCCGAGGGACTCCATGCAAACATGTCGGCGTTTGCACGGAGAAAGTCGACGAGCACGGCTTCCTATTTGGGGTCGAGGTCGGCGCTGATCGTCAGCACCTTGCCGTCGAAGTTGTTGGGGTCGAGCGGGATCTTCTTGGTTCCTTCCGCCGGCTCGAAGCTGCCCGCGTGGCACTTGGGCTCTAGAGCCTCAGTAGCCAGGGCCTCGAGCTTCGAGGCGAGCTCGGTGGAACTCTCAACCGCTTTCCCATACTCGACGCACTCGACGTCGCACTCGTAAGCGTGCTCGAAGGATGACGCCCTTGGGACCGGGCATCTTCAGCTTCAAGTAGGTGTAGTTGGGTATAGCCATGAATTTGGCGTAGCCTGGGCGCCCGATGATGGCGTGGTACGTGCCCCGGAACCCAACCACCTCAAAGGTGAGGGTCTCCTTCCTGAAGTTGGCTGCTGTGCCAAAGCAAACTGGTAGGTCGATTCGACCTACCGGCAGCGCCTTCTTTCCTGGTACGACGCCATGGAAATCACCGGCGCTTGGCTGGAGCTGCGTCCTGTCGATGCTGAGGAGGTCGAGGGTCTTGAGATAGATGATGTTGAGGCTGCTGCCACCGTCCATCAGTACCTTTGAGAGCCGGGTGTTGACGATGATGGGGTCGACAACGAGTGGGTAGACGCCAGGGGCAACTACTTTGTCAGGGTGGTCCTCTCGGTCGAAGGTGATGGGGGTGCTCGACCAGCAGAGATACTGGGGCACCGCCATCCTTGCCGCGAAGACTTCACGTCATTCCATCTTGTGCTGCCTTACAGTCAGCTGCGTCGAGGGCCCACCGTAGATCATGTAGCAGTCGTGGACGGCGGGGAAACCATCGTCGTCTTTGTTATCCTCCTTTTCGTCGTCCTTCTCCTTCTTTGGGTCGTCGCGTTCATTTTTCCTGAACCCCGGACCATCGAAATGCTTTCTCAGCATACGACAGTCCTTGAGCTTGTGGTTCGCCCCTCCCTTATGGTAAGGGCACGGCTCTTCTAGCATCTTATCGAAGATGCCCCATCTGGGGGGCCTTGAGGCTTTTTGCGCTCCACGGCGGCGACGATATCGTCGTCGAGGTCTTCCCGTTGGAATGGTCGTGTCTTTTTCTTCTTCTTGTTCTTCTTGGGACCTCGACTGGGGCCTTCGTCATCGTCGGCGGGCTGCTTGCCCTTCCTTCCTTCACAGCTGAAGAAGGCGCCGACCGCTTCTTCTCCCGCCGCGTAGTTGGCCACCACATCCATCAGCTCGTCGACGGTCTGAGGGCGATTCCGGCCTAATTCACGTACCAAGTCTCGACTGGTGGTACCAGAGACAAAGTTCAGGATGACGTCGTGATCGGGGATGTGCGGCAGCTTGGTGCGTTGCTTTGAGAAGCGTCGAGCGTACTCTCAAAGAGTTTCTCCTGACTTCTGCTTGCACTTGCTGAGGTCCCACTAGTTCCCAGGCCGTATGTAGGTCCCTTTGAAATTACCTTCGAAAACTCTAACCAGATCGACCCAGTCATGGATCTGATCGGCCGGGAGCTCTTCGAGTCTCCTCGAGCACCTCCCAGCTGACAGGCCAGCCTGAAGTCTGCCAGCCACAGCTCTGGTTTGGTCTCTCCGTTGTACTTCGCGATGCTGGTCTGGGGTCGGAACGGGCTGGGCAGCGGCGTGCTACGGATTGCCCTGCTGAATACCTGTGGACCTGGTGGCTCTGGGGCCATCCGATCTTCATCACTGTCGTACCTCCCACCGCGATGGGCGCTGTAACCGCGCTCTTCCACGTCCCCGTACCGACGGCGTCGATTCTCTTCAATGTCACGTCGCGCGTCGTGTCGACGCTGATTGTCGACGGGGAGAACGAGCGTGGTCTTTCTTCCTCGAGGGGGTGGCTGCTGATGGACTGACACCTCCTTTTCGTTTTGGGGTGGCTCATCGCGCTTTTCAATGGCAGCTCCTCGTCGTCGAGAAGCCGAGCTTTCGGCTTGTTGAACTGCCGCCACCTGGAGCAGAGTCTGTACCTCGTCTCGAATGCGTCGAGCTTGGGAGTTCGATGGTTCTGGCATGTTGCGCAGCAGCATTGTCGCTGCCACTACATTCTGGCCTGCTCGAGGGAAACGGCTGACGTGCTGCTCTGGCTCTGCGTCTCCGACGATTTGTCGGTGTACCTCTCGAGCACGTCTATGGACACTTCCGCCAGGCGGGTAAGGCAGGTCTTGCTCGAGCAGGACGAGGCGCTCATGATCCTCGTCAAGCTTTGTCTTGAGCTCTCGTAGCTACGCAAGTTGCGCGGCCCTGTCTTCCTGTGGAAGTGGGTCGACCTGTCCGTCGTTCCCAGGTGTCCTGGGGTCTTCTCTTGCTGCAGGGGCTCGACCGCCGGTAGCCGCATCCTGCGTTTCGTCGGTAGTTTCTACCGCCCCGTCGACGTGATAGCATTCCCTAGTAGGGTCGTAGCTATCGGTCTCGGAGTCGGAGTCCGGCTCGGCGGCGTAGAAACATCCACGTCCCTCCTCCAGCAGCCGCTGCCTGAGCGAGGTGATCGTGTATCGCCCAGGGCCTAGGCGTCGGAGGCCTCGTACCTGGGAGAAATCTGGCAGCTCGGACGTCGGCTGCTGTGCTTCAGAGTCACGTGGGAGGACCATTGGTCTCTCTACATACGTCTGGGCGTCTGGGCATATCGCCCTGGCGAGTGACGCCGCGGCGTTATCCAATCCGAATGGCAGCGCCCTTCTTGGGGTGAACAACCCATGTGGAAGTAACCTAGCGATGGGGGAGAGCGCGCGGGGCGCGTCACCTCTTGTCGTCGTGTGATGCTGGGCCGGCATGCCCACGGTTCCAGCACGCGGCGCTGCCGGCTCCTGTGTCACCTCCTGCCTAGCGTGAACTGCCAGTCGTGACGAGGCAGAGGGGTGACGATGGTGCAGTCCACGCCTCTTCTTGGGCGGGGAGGCGTGGTGTCGAGGGCGTCTCGGGGCCCTCAACCGCGCTGGCGCAACGCGGGCTCCTCCCGGTCCTTTGATCAAGAGCAAGACCATGTCATAGCCGGAGCCAGTCGACATGAACTCAAGACTCCCAAACCAAATCACCGTGGAGCGCGGAATCGGCGAAGCGAGGGTGGCCATCTGGAAAGGAGTGGGAAATTGACGAAAAACACGCAGGACCCCTACCTGGCACGCCAACTGTCGGTGTTTTCCCCACGGGGGGTCACACCAACGAGTGAATTTGTATGCGTGCTTCCCTTTCCCAGATGGTGATGCAAAAAGACACAAAGATTTATCCTGGTTTGGGCAAGAGAAGGCCCTACGTCCAGCGGGGAGGGGAGAATTTGTATTATCTTGCACCTAAGTGCTTGTACAGGGGTGAATACAGGCGTGGAATGGAGTGAGGCGTAGCATGGAAACTCTACTGCGTGTGAATATAGCGTTGCGTGGGTGATGTCCTTTTGTGGTCGCTCCCGGGCTTCCCCTTTTATAGTTCCAAGGGGAAGACCAGGGTACATATGTAGGTATCTAAGTAGGGGTCGATAGGGGTACGGCGCGCGGACCTACTCGAGGCCTCCGTACCGGCGTGGTCTCGAGCCGTCTCGTCTTGGTAGCTTGATGATGATTGCGCGTGCCCCTGTATCCCGCCCTGCGCGTCGTCTTGGACTGGTTCATCGGTTGCATGCCTGTACGGTATAGCGGCAGATCCGGCGGAGTGGTTGCAGTGCTGTCAGTCGACACCCAACCCTTCTCCTAGAAGGGAACGTATCTGGTCGAGGGTTAGGCGCCGTGTTGCGCCTTGTCGTCCCAAGCGTTGACCTTGGATGTCTCGAGGGGGTTCTGATTAGATGTTCCATCCCTGCTTCCCGCGTCCTAGCACGCTCTGAGTTGTTTGGCGGGGAAGGCTGCAAAAAGGATGATGGGACGGGTGCCTGTTCCCTATCACGCTTCCCGTGACTGGCGTGTTAGGTGAGAACGCGACAGGCGCATTAAATGCCTGGTTCCCGTGCGCGTGTCAGGTGGCGGGCGGCGTCCTTGCGCTCGACGCCTCCTGGTTCGCTCGAGCCTGTTTCCGTATTCGACGGTAGCTGGCGCTCGAGCCCTGATCGATTCGCTTGACGCCTCTTCCATCTTCGAGGCTGAGGTCGTCGATGATTGTGCATGTGACCGATCAGATCGTCGAGTTGAGGGCCTCGACCTGCGTACAGACAATTCTCGTTATGTGCATCAGTTAGGATACCCCTTACTGATACCCTCGACACCTCTAATGCCTCTTTTTGTGCCCTCTTGCTCAACTTGAGCTACTTTTTGGATCTAGGGTTTCACCATGAGAGGGAAAGAGTAGAATAGCTAGGTATGGTCTATATTTGCTCAAATGAGGGGTCTTAAGATGGTTAGATGATGTCTCTCCTCTCTTCTTTTTTTATAGTTCCTTCTCTAATTAGTGAATCCAAGAAATATATATGTAGTAGTTTCCATGAATGGTGTTTTCATGCTTGGGAAGAGAGAGAAAGATAACTTTTCTTTTTAGTTTTTTAAATTATATTGTTTAGGAGGTTATTTTTTATGTAAATTTGATTTAATTATGCAATAAGCATTTTTCATGTATGAGGTTGGTTAAGATATTGCCTCTCCTCTCACCATTTCCATGTTTCCTTCTCAAATTTATTTTAGTGATATAAAGATATATATATTTAGTTTCAATCAACAGTGTTTTTGTACCTTGTCAATTTGATTTAGTTGTTAGGTGTTCTTTTTTGAATTATTACTTAGGGTTTTGTCTTTATTTTTGATACTTGTTTTACTTTTTCAATTTGATCTAATTGTTAGGTGTTCTTTTATTTTTGATAACAAATATTTCTAGACAATATTTCAATTAATTTACTAATTTTTCAACAGGTCATGATGGAGAGGTCCTTATGGATGTATAACTTATCAAGACTAGATCCATCGTATATACCCGAGGTGCATAGGTTTGTTGATGCCGCTAAGAACCATGCTTTGAGAACAAAGATGAAGCATATATATTGTCCATGCTACGACTGCAGAAATATTCTTCTATTTGAAGATACTGAAGTAATCATTTCTCATCTAGTCTGCCGAGGATTTATGAAGGATTACTTGATTTGGACAAAGCATGGAGAGGGTAGCTCAGCGCCTAATACAGTTGGGGACCCAGCACACATCGACACCGATGGTCCAGGCATGCCTGCTGATCAGTTTTTCCACGACACACCCTAGAGTGAACATGTTGTGCCAAATGTTACCGCTGGTGGATTTGTTGGGGGAAATGATGGTGCAAGAACTCATGTCTTACCAAATGATACGACTGCGGAAGATGTAGAATTCTTGGAGGCAATGTTGCATCGTCATACTGAACCATCAATGTTATTAATGGACGGGATGGAGGCCTTGAAGAAGGCAGTAGAAGAGCCTTTGTATGATGAGTCTAAAGGTTGTACCAAAGAGTACACAATGTTGCGAGCTGTGCTAAAACTGTTGATGGCAAAAGCTAGGTATGGTTTGTCTGATGCTGGATTCGATGCGTTCTTAAGTATTATCGGTGATATGCTTCCAAAGGAGAACAAAGTGCCTGCTAACACGTACTATGCAAAGAAGCTGATCAGTCCGCTGACTATGGGTGTCGAGAAGATCCATGTCTGTAGAAATCATTGTATCCTGTACCGAGGTAATGATTACAAGGACTTGGATAGTTGTCCAAAGTGTGGTGCAAGTCGGTACAAGACAAACAAAGACTATCGAGAGGATTGTGCTGCCTCCATGTGTAAAGCAGGGAAGAAGCGAAAGAAGGCCCAAAAGAACACCCAACAGAGTTCAAAACCCATGAGCAAAGATAAAGAAGAGGTTGACTATTATGCGCAGAAAAGGATTCCTGCTTTAGTGATATGGTACCTTCTAGTGGTAGATCGACTGAGGAGTTTGTTTGCTAACCCTAAGGATGCAAAAGTTATGAGTTGGCATGCTTCTGATGAGCACAAAAATGATGGCAAGCTTCGCCATCCAGCCGATGGAAAGCAGTGGCAAGATTTCAATGACAACCACCGAGACTTTGCTAGCGAACCAAGGAATGTTAGGTTCGCACTGTGTACAGATGGAATGAATCCATTTCCTGAGAGAAGCAGCAAGCATAGCACATGGCCGGTGATTCTCACCATCTACAACCTCCCTCCATGGTGGATGCAGAAGTGAAAATACCTTTTTCTAACCATACTTATCTCTGGACCAGTCCAACCTAGAGTTGACATGGATGTTTTTTTGGAGCCATTGATGGAGGAGATGAAAATGTTATGGGAACAAGGTGTTCAAATGTTGGACGAGTATCGCAAAGATTCATTAACGCTAAGAGCAATTATTTTTGTTACGATCAACGATTACACTGCTCTCTTTATTTTATTAGGGCAATTCAAGGGAAAGGTTGGTTGCATGGTGTGCATAGATGGAACCCATTACGTGTCCCTTAATGCATCTAAGAAGATAGTGTACATGAGGCACAGACACTTCTTATCGAAAGGACACACGTACCGTCTGAAAAAGATGGATAAGTACTTTGACTATAATGATGAAAGGAACTCAGATGCACCATTAGGTAATAGCAAAGGCCATAGAGTTTTCAAAATAGTGAGCAACATTAAATTTGTGTTTGGAAAGAAGACAAAGGATGAAAAAACAAGAAAGGATGTCAAATCAACTCCAGGGGCAACATTCAAGAAGTCCATTTTCTTCGAGTATTTGCCATACTAGAAAGACTTGGATGTACGACACACGATCGATGGTATGTACGTCCAGAAGAATTTGTTCAAAAGTCTAACTGGCACATTGCTAGACATCAAGACCAAGACAAAGGAAGGACTCAATTCATGCTTTTACATGGTGCAGTTAGGCATAAAAAAAGAGCTTCATCCTGTTCCTCAAGAAAATGGGAAGTACCATCTCCCAGCAGCAAGCTACAACGTCAACATAGATGTGTGAGTGGTTGAAGAAATTGAAAGTCTCATCTGGATTCTGCTCTAGCATACGGAGTTTTGTGTCAATGAAAGACCTAGCACTCACCAACTACAACTCACATGATTGTCATGTCATGCTGACTACTTTCCTCCCTATTGCAATAAGGGTATAAATCTAGTATTCTTAAAGATGGCAGTCACACGATTGTGCTACTTTTTCAACAAGATCACACAAAAGGTAATTGACCGTGATGAGTTAGAATCCATTCAGGAATTCGCAGTGAAAACAGTGTCACGGTTTGAGATGTGTTTCCCCCATCATTCTTTGATATCATGGTGCACCTTGTGGTGCACTTGGTTCCACAAATATAGGCACTGGGTCCCATGTACCTGCATGAAATGTGGACGTATAAGCGTTTTATGTCAATACTAAATGGCTATGTATCAACTCGTGCTCGTCCTGAGGCGTCCATGATAGAGGGGTATTGTACCGAAGAGGCGATTGAGTCCGGAGGACCATTCTGCAATAATGTCCTAAAAGACCAGGTTGCAATAGGTTTGCCTCCGTCAAGACATGAGGTAGGCTACATGGATGTGGGAGGATTGGACGGAAATTATTCATCCCACCAGATTACAATACAGTACTTGAGGCACATCACAACATCTTACATCAGCTCTCGATAATGGAGCATTTGATTGAACAACACATGAATGAGCTTCGAGAACATAATCCTAGGCAAACAGAGGATTGGGTAATGAAGGAACACAAGAAACAGATGTACACATGGCTAAGGGAGTAGGACATTCCAAATGGGGAAACAATTGAGACAAACCATCAAGGCTTTGGCATCTGGACCATCACGCCAAGTCATAACATGGCAAACCTATGACATAAGTGGATTCACATTTCATACCAAGTCCAAGGACCAAAAGAGCATGACACAAAATAGCGGTGTTCGATGCGAGGCCATAGATGATAAAACTGGTGATATTATTACATATTTTGGCTTCATCGAGGACATATGGGAACTAGACTATGGTACATTTCAGATCCCTTTGTTTTGATGTCAATGGGTTGAAGATAAAAATGTCACAGTGGATAATTATGGGGTCAGAGTTCTTGATCTAAGTAAGGTGGGATATAAAGATGACCCGTGGATCCTTGCTAATCGTGCTGCACAGGTTTTCTATGTTGAACAGATCCTTTCTAAGAATGAGAAGAAAAGTACCGACAAACCGAAGCATGTAGTTTTTCCAGGAAAGCAACAAGCAGTTGGAGTTGACGGTGTATCGGATCCGGAGGATTTTAACCAGTTCAGTGATATGTCCCTCTTTGTGGACCATCCTGTGAAGATAAAAAATATTGAGCGAAGCATCCCACAGAGTTCTTTGCCATGGGTGCGCCCTGATGGACAAGGAAGAATAGTAGCGGCCTAGATTGTATCTGTGATTCATCATGTAAACTCTGGTCAAATGTCCTAGTAGCGGCCTATGTAAGAAATGTATGTGAATCTCAAAAATGTTCGATGTATGAAATGTATATCTTGATGAGTGGAACAAACTTTGTATTCATGACTTTTCGAGTTGGGGACGTCTCGGGTTTCGAAAATGTGTGTGTAGGTGTGGAAATTTGAAATTTCAAAATTTGAGTGGTCCAAACTCTCTCAGATGAAAAGTTGACCATTACACACAATGTGTATCTTGATGAGCTAGACAAACTTTGTATTCATGACTTTTGTATCTCAGACTACCAAGGGTCCGGTCAAAGTGACTTTTCAGAAAAAAATCCAAAATTTGACTTGGTCAAACTAGGCACTAAATGACCTCAAATGATAAACTTTTGAATACATGCGTGTTAGAGCTCCTCAAGATACACATTCCATACGTAGGATATTTTGGCATTTGGGAAAGGATTGGTAAACTCTAGTCACAAAGTCTTGATCTCACACAAATTTTATGAAACTATATGTGAGACTTGTGGATTTTGAACTACACTTTTCAAACGCTTTGTCAAATGCAAAAATGTCCTATGTATGAAATGTATATCTTGATGAGTGGAACAAACTTTGTATTCATGACTTTTCGAGTTGGGGACGTCTCGGGTTTCGAAAACGTGCGTGTAGCTGTGGAAATTTGAAATTTTAAAATTTGACTTGGTCAAACTAGGCACTAAAAGACCTCAAATGAAAAGGTTTTGAATACAGAGGAGTTAGAGCTCATCAAGCTCTACCTTTCATACAATATGCAATATGCATTTGAAATTTAAAATAATATAAAAATAATATATAGGTGTAAAACAATATAATTATATTATAATACCATTATACAAATAATATATAAACAATATAATTATGTTACAAATATAGAATATAGAAATAATTATGTTAAAATATTATTATATTATAATATCAATATGCAATAAAAAATAGTACCAAAAATATAGAAAACAATAATAATAAAAAAATTACAAAATTCTTTCTACACGCGGGTGGTATTGACCACCGCCTGTATAGAGATATTTCTACAGGCGGTGGTCAATGCCAACCGCTAGTAGAAATAGTTTTCTACAGGCGGTTGGCATTGACCACCGCCTGTAGAAAGCATTTCTACAGGCGGTGGTCAATTCCAACCGCTTGTAGAAATGGAGGTCATATAAAGGCCGCGCGCAGACCCCCGAAATTTTCTAAGTCTGAAGGCGCGCTAGAAGTTCGAATCCACGCCGGCAGGCTACTGAAATTTTCCGTCGAGCATCCAGATTCGTCGCCCGTCGTTCTCCGTCGAGCATCTGTCACCCGTCGTCGTTCCCGTCGAGGTAAGCTCGCTCGGTCGCCGCGGAAGCGCACGGGGTCGGGGAGAGGGAGGCACCGCGCGTGCGACCGCTGCTCGCCGCCGGCGATGCGGCTAGAGGCGGCTGAACGGCCGTCGTCGAGGGCAGGGCTGCGGCTGCGGCTGCGGCTCCACGCGGGGAAACCTCGGGGGCTGCGCGCAGCCGCCTCAGGGGAGTGTCGGGGCTCCTCAACCGAGGCGGCGGCGGCGTGCTTGCTGCGGCTGGTGGAGAGGGCGAGGGGGAGAGGCAGGGGCCGGTGGGCCGCCTACCTAGCTGGGCCGGCCCACCGGCGGCCAGTTTTTTTATTTTTCTTATTTTTTATTTTTCTTATATGATGTATAATTGTCCTAAATAATTATTAATTGTCCTAAATAAATTTATATGATGTATTATTAATTATTGATTGTCCTAAATAATTATTAATTGTCCTAAATAATTATTAATTATTAATTGTCCAAAATAAATGTATATGATGTTTTATTTTTCTTATAATTATTAATTGTCCTAAATAATTATTAATTGTCCTAAATAATTGTCCTAAATAAATTATTAATTATTTTATGATGTATAATTTGTTTTTTGTAATGCAATTATTTATAACGTAATTATTTACAATGCAATTATATATATATGTATGTATAAAAATAATAAACAATTAATATTTACTTTTAATTTAAGTGTCTATGTATATACATTATGCATATGCTAAGTAGTTATTATTTGTTTTTTATAATGCAATTATTTATAATGCAATTATTTACAATGCAATTATATATATATATATGTATGTATAAAAATAATAAATAATTAATATTTACTTTAAGTTTAAGTGTCTATGTATATACATTATGCATATGCTAAGTAGTTTTCAAAAGGAAATGAGGTGATAGAGGATTGAATCAGTTTCCAA
The DNA here is from genome assembly GCF_000003195.3 of Sorghum bicolor. NCBI lineage: Eukaryota > Viridiplantae > Streptophyta > Magnoliopsida > Poales > Poaceae > Sorghum > Sorghum bicolor. Next base: position 21,414,050 of record NC_012871.2, read on the forward strand.
AAGTAACGTTTAGAATTACAGATGTGAGCGCGACAGGACAACCCCTAGCTCCTCCAGAGGCCTTACCTAAGTGGCGTAACGCACTTGGATTCTTAGTTAGGGACCATCTTGACATCACAGTCAGGGAGTGGGCAAAAGTGGACCAAAATGAAATCAGAAGAATGTGGGACAAGCTACTTATAAGGTTTGTTTTACCTCAGGGTTCACAAGACCTAGTAAAGGAGTACACATTGAAGCAGTGGGGAATCATGTTTACGAATTACAAGTCCGAGTTGAATTCTAAGTGGGCAAAGAAAGGGTTGGACCCGACAAAGAGGTATAAAATCTCTGTCGGTCAGTGGGCGGTGTTTCTAGAGCAGAGGAGTACCGAGGAGTTCAAAGCTTTGAGTGAATCCAAATCCGAGCTCGCAAAAATGAACAAGTACCACCACCGCCTAGGCACAGGTGGTTATCAGCGCAAGCTTGCCCAATGGGAGCAAGAGGATGAAGCGCAGAGAGCTAAGGGTGTGCCAGCGCTCCCTGACCAACTTGGTCGCAGGGGCTCGAGGTGGGTTCGTGCTCGTGTACCGGTAAAGGAAGCCAAGTCTGGCTTATCATTTTCTGACCCAATGGTCGAAGAGGTAGCGAAGAATATTTTCGCGGTGGCAGCTAAGCAGCAAGCGGGCGAATTTAAGCCTCAAAGGGAGAAAGATGTCCTTACAGTTGCTTTGGGTAACCCAGAGCATCCTAGTCGTGTACGAGGCATCTCATCCAAAGAAGGATGGAAAGAAGGATTCGGACCAGAGTGGGAAGCAATGTATAGGAAATGGGATCGCTAAAAGGAAGAAATGTCTAATTATTTTAAAGAGGAGGCTAAGAGAGAAGTCAAAGAGGTGATGTCTAAAATCCTCTCCAATCCTCCTCCTGAGTTGATGCAGCGATTGGCGACCGCAATGTCTAGCCAATTAAGTGGCCAGCAGCCTCCTCAAATGCAGCTAGTCGTCGCCCCGACAACAACAGAACAAGCTCCAGTCGTCCCAAGTTGTATTGCGTCTACCGGAGACAAGGTCCGCTATCCAGTTCATGAGATCGATAGTCCTGTGCCTTGCTCCCTAGTCATAAGGTATGGTTTTAACAATAACCGTACAAAGGAAGTAGCCACAGGACTTGCGATCCCGAGGTGTCAATTCCATAGTAGTGAGATCTCTGAGGACTACTCCAGGGTGGAAGTGTTGACAGTTGTTCAAGGATATGAGGACGACATGCTAGACATTCCCGGTCCCGAGGGCATTGAGAAACTGGGACAAGCTATCAAGAATTTTATTCTTTGGCCTCGACAGGACGTCCTGCTATCTCAGCTACCAGAACCATCACCCCGAGAAGTGCCGCAGACTCAGGAGTCGTCCCATCCCACATCTCTTCCCACTCCACCAACCTCTCCAATCTTGCATCCACAATCCCCACCGCCACCATCACCAATAATCCCTCAACCACCATCCCCACCACCATCACCAATAATCCCTCAACCACCATCCCCACCACCATCAAAACCCACTCCCCCACCATCACCTAAACCTCATGCTTCAACACCACAATCTTCCACACCACCGCCACCCAAAAATGATGATAAGACACCACCACAACCAAATAAAATAAAATTCTCGATCCCAAAATTAGTTTCCCCGTACGAGCCAAAGAAGAAGGCCGATGGTACGGCCCTATTTTTGTCCGAAATTGCAAGGAGCCGCACTTCAAAACTTGTTGACTTAGCAGAGCATGAGAAGGAGGCGCCGAAAAGCTTTGAAACACGTATTGTCAATATTAAGCCACCAATGAAGGATGATTACAAATTTGTCCCTACTAAATATGAGCCAGGCAGACCACTACCTAGTTGGGACAAACTCAAAAAGCTCCCAGCTAGTATAAAAAGGATGCATGACTGGTATATGAGAGCAGCTTCTGTAGGCATTGACACGACCAATGTGATTATACCACCAAAAGCATTCAACGGTGAGCGTACAAAGGCAATCGTTACCTTTGAGGACATGTGGCTAATGATGAACCTCCGGAGACTAGACGTGCAGCTGGTAACCATGTTTGCATTGTAAGTGTCACTCGTACTATCTTGTGTTATTATTCATGAGTTGCATCAACTTTCAACATCTAACATACAAGTGCTCCTTGCACAATGAATTTTGAACAACAAGAGATGCAGTACGGTTCGGATCCGGATAGGTCTGCCAGTAAAACGGTTGCGTATCTGAGCCCGATGAAGATATGCAAGGAGCAACACAACTTCAGAATTGGAGACAAACACGACTCCTTACAAGGTTTGGATCCCGCTGAGCGTAAGAAGATAATAGATGAAAATCGACTAGATTATGAATGTAAGTACGACCTCTACATAGCCTTGGCACTGCTCAAGTATCAAGATCGAGAATGTGTTGTGGCCCCATACAATTTTGGGTAAGTGTCAGTTTGTATTCATCGTCGTATTAGTAATTTCAATGGGCACTTGCATCATAAATTCGATTCTCTCAGGGACCACTGGATCTGCCTCCTCATTAATCCTCGTCTAGGATGTGTGCTAGTCCTAGACTCTGCAGACTATGATCCTTCAAGTTATGCAAAATTCATGACACACTTGGAACGGTAAGCTGAGTAAATTAAATATTCATACCGTATTTTATAAGAGTTTCAGAATAACTTGAGGATTGTGTATTCGATACTATAGGGCCTATAGGTACTATAGGATCAAAGATGGAAGGTGCGATTCATCAGAACCGTGGCAACCATTGAGATTATTTTATAAATGGCCGGTACGTACCAAAATATCACAAGCTGTCTTTTATAAATATAATATGCATATGACGATGTTGCAACTAATAAATATCCACTTTTTTGTCATACATCAGTGCCATAAGCAACCAGTCGGATCGGTCCACTGTGGATTCTACGTCTGCGAGTTCGTGAGAGAGACCGGAAAATATGTAACTAACCCTTCTAAGGTAATGCTCTAATAGTCGTTTATATAATTGTGTCATTTTTTGTTGCGAAGCATTTGTTATGAACTATAAATTTATGATGTTCTAACTTCCTCCGCAGCAACATGAGTTGGAAAAGGCGAAGAGCGTGACTCAAGTTGTTCTATACAACATAGTTGAGGACCTCTGCACTTTCCTCTTGAGAGAAGTCATTCCCACCGAAGGGAAATATCACGACCCGACCAGCATCCTAGCAAAGCCTGAGTTTAGAGCGCTAAGAGATATTAGTAAAGCTATCTCGATCGGGTTATTAGAGCAGAGGTTTCATATGTGAAACCTCATATGTCTATAAACAAAAAACTTGATGTGTGATGTTTGTAATTAATATAATTTTATATACAAAGTAATGGTATATATAAATATATTGCATGTTGCATTGGTTGAATCCTCTAGCCTAACATAGTTTCAATACTAATACTAAAAATAGGGTTTGCAGAGAAAATTTTGAAATTGGGTTAAATTGGAAAATCTTACCACAGGCGGTGTGTTTATGAGAACCGCCTATAGAAATGCATTTCTACAGGCGGTTCACATAACCGTACCGCCTGTAGAAATGCATTTCTACAGGCGGTTCTTAACCGCCTGTGGAAACATTTATTTCCACAGGCCTATAGCCACTGGCGGTTCGTCAATCCGCCTGTACAAAGAGGTTGCGAACCGCCTGTATAGTACCTCTCTGTACTAGTGACTTTATCTCTTGTTTATATCTTTGCTATTTATTTTATGGATAACATCAACTAGTAACTGCAGAGATCATGAAGGTTAATCTTTGTTGGAGTATTGTTTTATTGATTTAGAAATTGTTTAGTAAGCAACAACATTATTAAGATGGGACAGTTTGGCTGCAGCAGCCATCTGCTGCTGCTACAGTGCCCACTAAGGAGGCCTTGCCGAAGTTGCAGCTACTGATTAATGATGAGAATTTTAATCCCTCATGTCTGGGAATAATTTCTCCATATTTTCACAAGACACAAAACACAAGACACAAATGTTCCACTTCTACTAAATGGGAACATGCAAATATCTTGATTTATAAGTATTGGTTCTCATCAGTATAATGCAATTCATACTATTGTGACCTGTAAATTACTAGCCTCTCTTTGATATAATTCAACTTGTGCAATCACTAAGCTCAGTGGGTTCTGAATCATGCATACAAATATGCTTTTCTTGAATATGTATAGTAATAATAATATTACTAGGTGCTTTGTACGTTCACTTCATCCTTAATAGGCCTTAGCTATTTCTTCTACTATGTCTTGACTAGAACATGTTGTAGGTGCTTTGTATGTCCATTTCATCCTTAATAGGCTTTAGCTATGCTTCTACTATGTCTTAACTAGAACATGTTGTTCACTACTGCCAGCTCTGTACTTAATTGCAAACTTTTAGCTACTCAAATATGACTTTTGAGTAGCTAAAAATTTGTAGCCTTGCATCTTTTGCTAATTAAGTCTATTGATATTTGTGTGCGAGCTATGCAAGTGAGGCAGCGGAGTGTCAGGTGCAGGCTAAGGTGCTATGTTGAGTGATGCAATAGGGAGTATCCAGGTTTAGGCTATGGAAAATGCAAGTGACGAAGCTAGAGTTTGAGTGGAGCATACAAGTGATAGGATCGCCTGTAGTGATGTGTAGGCATCTTATATGTTTTGGCATAGGAACAAATGTTTTGGATATCTTTGTTTCAATAATGTGTGTGTAACCTAAGTTTGAACATGGATTATTTAATTCTAGATGTGAACAAATTAAACAAGTTAGTATTTTGGTTTGATGGTTTTATTCAAATGGTTTGTTGATATCTATTGAGTTTCCAATTAATTAACAGTGTTGCAATATTGTCTGGTGGCACCAAAGCAAAATCATTGCGCAAGTGGCAATTGGCAACCAAATTTTCTATGGTAATATATCATATAGCAATGAACAATCCATGTAGCAATAGCGACTATACCATATAGCAACGACAATGCGAACGTGGCAATTGCCCATGTTGCCACTGCTTCTTGGTGTTGCCACATAGGTGTTGTTGCCACACTCATTATGCAATGCAATAGAGGCTAAACCTCATAGCCACGACTATACGATTGTGGCAATTACACATGTTGCCACCACTTCTTGGTGTTGCCACATAGGTCTTGTTGCCACACTCATTATGCAATGCAATAGAGGGGCACCTTATAGCAATCAAACCTTAGGCGTGGCAATTGCACATGTTGCCACTACTTAATGTTGCGACATAATCCTTGTTGCCACACGTGTTATGTGTGGCAATATATTGTCTTGCAACACACGTTCATCATTGCTACTGCACCATTTGCTACGATAGGGACAAGTTACCATTGCAAGGTCTAGCAATGCCTAATGCATTGCCCTAGTTGTTTTTGCCACACCTACAACCATAGCAAAACCTTATGTTGCAATGCCTCAGTGTTGCAACCAAAACACAATTTGCAACGCTTCCCAAAAAAGCATTGTCCAAAGCTTTACCCACGCAAGCGCCTGCAATGCCTCCCAACAAAAAAAAGTGTTACTATTTCTGCTATTGCAACTATTTTGGGCCTATTGCAACACTTTTTGGGCGTTGAACCATGGTCAAAATTTAGTAGTGTTGCTAGCGGTGACCTGCAAGTCACACTCTCCTACGTGGAGTGCTTACCACAAGCTCTAGCACTTGACCCAGCTGGACTACTTGTTGCCCTTCACATCTCGCTCTACTAGAGTTGCTCTTCACGATTCCCACGGAGTGAATACCATACGCCTCACAAATCCTCCTCCTCAGCACCGCACAATCTTCTTGCATGCTTCAACGGAGTCACAAGCCATTTAGGAGATAGCAACCTCCAAGAGTAACAAGCACTACCGACTTGCAACATGAATACATGGGTTAATCTATGCAATCTCCCAATGCAATCGCACTAGAATCGCTCACTCACTATTGATTCTCACTCTTGCAAGCACAAGTGAGTTAGAGGGGTCCTAAGCACTATCAAGCAAGGACACAAAGTCCCCTAAGGTGCTTAATCTCAATCGTGGCTGATACCCTAGTCAGGGGCGTTAGACACGCTGACAGCAAGGCATTAGACATGCCTCAACGTTCGATGCTACTTTGCCAGCAACTCTCGATTGCTTCCATGTGCCCTCAGTTAAACGTGAGTCATCGATGCTAGTTTGCTAGCAACTCTCGATTGCTGATGCGCTAGGTTCCACCACACACTAGACGCGCTTACCTCTCATTGGACGCAGTCCAGAGAGCTCTCAAACCATTTGAAGATGCATCAAATGCATCCTAGTGTATGCCATCGGATGCACCTCAGTGTCCGACGTGTACACTTCATGAAACCTTGAGAAACGCCATGTGCGTCGGACGTGCCAACGCCTAAGTGTCACACGCGTCAACGACCCATCGCGTAGTTCTACCAACATTGCATGAGACGTAGGTCCAACATCTGATGAGTATTTCTCAACCCACGACTTCGCCTCCTCTTCAAATCCGCATCCAACGCGGTGGAAAATAGGCATTTCATTTCTACAAAAACACTAAATGCCACTAAGCAAGCTCGGTGGGAGGGAGAGAGGATCCCAAACCCCTCTCTACCCCTCAAAAATCACCTCCTTTGCAAATATGCCAACACCACCATGTGAAAATCACCATGTGCAATTGTGTTAGCATTTTCACAAATATTTTCCCAAAGGAGTAACCTCTCAACTTGCCATGCCACTCGATCCTAACATGTATGCAAAGTTAGATCATTGAAGTGACACTAGATGGCCGATATGCAAACAAGTTTGCCCCTCTTCATAGTACGACCATCTATCCTAAGCTCAGTCATAAACTTCTCTACACACCTATGACCGGTGAAATGAAATGCCCTACAAATATACCTTTGCTTGCGCATTCCATTCCATCACCTCCAATGTTGATGCAACACATGCACCAACCAATCACCAAATGATATGATCCACTTTATATCATCACATGACCATATTGGTTCATCGATCTTGACCTCATTTGTTCTTCACTGTTGCCTCAGTCCATCGACGCCAAGTCTTGCTCACGCTTCACCGTCACACGCGGTCCCTCGCTTCAAAGCCTCTGACTTATCCTTCACACTTGCAACCGGTTCGTCGAGCCAAGCCTCATCTTGATCTTCTCCACCTTGGTTAGATGACTCCATGTCATGTCTCATATGCAATGAGTTCCTCCATCATCACATATTTACTTATGGACTAATCTCCTGTGTATCTCATATAAATACATATTAGTCCACCTAAGGTTGTCACTCAATTACCAAAACAAAATAAGAACCTTTCAGGATCCAAGGGCTAAGAGACAAAGTTTGATGCGAGGCCTCTTACCCGCTCACCCATGCGGCCTCCCCCTCCCACGCCCTCCCCCTCTTACTATGTATGTTAGAGAGTATGTGAGTCGCAAGCAGGGTTCAAAGTCTGGTAACATGAAATTAAAAAAGCAAACCTTGTCCTGCTTGCTCGGCAGTCTGCCGCCACCCCGCCCAAATCGTGCTCTCGCTCATTGTCACTGAGTGGCCATGCCACCATTGTGCAACGATGAGTCGCGTGACCATCTCTGATTTCTGATGGCCAATGCGTATGTTCCCTCACTCTCTCCCTCCCTACCTAAATCCTTCTCTATCCATGATTCAGCTAGGTTAGGGTTGCCCGGGGTAGCAGCGGTGGGATGGAGCGCAGAGGAGATCCCCAACCCCTACTAGGTCCCACTACACCCTCAATTGGTGGCCACTGCTCTTTTGCTACACTAGGTGGACTAGGAGCAGGCGAAGCGAGGGCCAAAGGATGCGGCAGCAAGTCATATTCATCATCTTCTTCATTGCACCACAGTTATCATGGACTCATCAGCACAACCTTTGTGTCTCTGCTTAGTTTGTTGGCCTTGTTTAGTTTCTTGATGTCACTGACTGGGCTAGATGCTATCAAGCATTCCCCTGTTTTGCATCTCTACTGCCCAAGCAGACACTAGTAGCTGAGTTCCTGAATTCCTAAAGCAATATTGCCCCAATGGTGGAGAAGGCAAGAGTTTCTGAAGCAGATGTTGCAGCTCACATCTTCCATGTATCTTGAACAAAAGGTCAAGGCCTCATTAGCTATGTATGCCTCAGCGATGGATCCTTTAGGTCTAGCCCTATTCCTCACATACCCTTTCAAAGTGCCCATTTGATGTTCGATCGGGTACATCCATCCATATTGCACAGGACCTCTTAAGAGTGCTTCATCTGGTAGATGGACAGCCAAGTGGACCATCACATCAAAAAATGCAAGAGGAAATATTTTTTCTAGCTTGCATAGGATCACTGGAATTTCTGCTTTCAGATGTTTGACTACATCAACCTTTAGTTTCCTACTACAAATCTCATGGAAAAATTTACCCAACTCTACTATTGCTTCATATATGTCCTTGTGCACTTGTCCCCAGAGATCGTCTGGTAAAATTCTTTGAAGAAGGACATGGAAATCATGGGTTTTATGCCCTGCACCTTGGAACCATCTGCACTAATGCATCTTGCCAGGTTGGAAGCATATCCATATGGAAACTGAATACCTTTCAGAAATTGACAAAATGTTTCCTTTTCTTCTTTCTCTAAGAAATACCATGCTACTGGCATGGAAACTGAATTGTCATCATCTTGTTTTAATTGCAAGTCTGGTCGTATGCCCATATCCTGTAGATCAAGTCTCGCATTAACTGTATCCTTATTCTTGCCCTCAAGATAGAGTATTATACCTAAAAGGGCATCACATATATTCTCCTGTATATGCATGACATCAAGATTATGTGGCAACTTCAAGTGTTTCCAATAAGGTAGTTTCCATAGAGCAGACTTGCGGGTAAACAACTTTGGTTCAACATCCTTCTGTCCACGCTTCCTTTTCTTTGTACCTTTAGCATCGACAATGGGCTTACTAGGACACACATCTTTTACCTTCTCTAGATACTCCAATGTCTCCTCCATACTCAACTTTTCTGGCTCACCATGGTTTTCATGTTGTCCATCAAAGACCAAGCTTCTTCACCACTTGTGATTTTTTGGAAGGTAGCGACAGTGTCCAATGTAACATATCTTCCTCCTAAGACTCCTTCACAATGGGTCTCTATTACAATGGATACATGCATAGTATCATTTAGTAATTCTCCCTGACAATACACCCAAAGCTAGATAATCATGGATGCACCATAGAACTACAGCACGAAGGTCAAACTTTGAACCATTGAACTCATCATAAGTTTTGACACCCTCCCGAAGTTTTAACAAATCCTCAATAAGAGGTTATAAAAATATGCCAAATTCCTTGCCTAGAGACTTTGGTCCTAGGATGAGCAATGCCATGATGTAGTTGGACGCATCGACAAGAATGATCCTCCAGCAGCTGCATCTATATTCTCACGAGCACTTGTGGTGAGCCCATGATAGAATTTCTACATGAGTAGTCAATCCTCCATCCCATGGTGAGGGCATTCTGATATGTAATCTTAAAAGCACTCCCATGCCTCAGGGATAGATCCATCGTACTGCTATTGAAAAGTTGAGATCTTTGCATGGAGGACATTTGTTTTGCCTACAGGAAAGAACTTTGCTAGAAAAGCAGTGGAGCAGATATTCCATGTAGTGTTTTCTCTATGTTGGTGTAGAACCATGCTTCGCCCTTCCCAAGAGTGAGAATGGGAAAAGGCAGAGTAGTATGGCATCTCTTTCAACTCCTTTGATGGTGAAGGTGCTGCAAATCTCTAAGAAGTGTTGGAGATGGGCACTTGAATCCTCATGTGCTTTCCCATAAAATTAGTTGGCTTGCACCATGTTGATCAAAGCTAGCTTGAGCTCGAATCCTTCATCTCTCACATTGACTACTGGACAAATCCTGATGTTGGCAGTGGTTGGAGCGGAGAATTCATGCAGAGTCTTGAAAGCCATGGCTTTGAACACTGGCATCAAACTCATTCTTGGCTGGTCTTCTTTTGACAAAGTGGTTCGGGATTTCTTCATCCTGAGCTAGGCTCTAGATTTTCTAATTATTTCTTCTAGATCCTCAACGTAGTTTGTCGGATAAATAAAACCAGACATACATTACCCTGTAATAAGATATTCACAACTAGACAAAAGACAGGGTAAGCCTATTTGAGTAAAAGATCAATAGTGCGGCTTGATTATCACATGTGTAAGATTATTCCTACAATTTCAAAATAAATCTATTCTAAACCTCCTTTGCCTTCTCCGACAACGACGTCACAAATGCTTGTTGACATCTCTAACACAATTATAAATAGGAGGGTCAAACCCTTTCCTAGCAAAGGCATTAGAAATATTCATGACATCTCTTAGCATTTCTTAAGCCAGGTTGCCATCCCCAACACAACACCAAAAGATGTGGTTGTACTTATAATCATAGCACTATAGAAAAAGAATAAAGGTTATCCACAAGCGCATAGATAAAATACACTTCTTATAGCATTTCACTGAGGAAAGTTGTAGGTATCGTTATTTATAATTTTACCACTAGGAAGACACTTGGAGGTATAAAGAATAAAAGCTACAACTTACACTTGTGATCAGAGTTCCACTAGATCAAACTCAAAACAAGGATCAATAATATCATAATAAAGGATAATTAATAATATATCAAAGCAATCCTAAAAGGGGTTTCAGTGAGCATTTTCGTACTTGGGCGTGACTATCGAAAGAACTAGAAAATAGAGAGTGACTCATAGGGTTATTCTAAGTATAGGTCATTGAGCTACATTGTTTAGTTCAATTACATCTAGAAATTATGGCCAGGATAACCTCGCATTCATACTCAAGAGACATTGCTAAGATGGGTTAGGAATAGAGCAAGACATTACCCCACAAGTAAGCCTTACTTGTCCTACATTCGGGGAGTAGACTACAGAGGACTCAATGAAGCTATAATAGTCACCTTTACGATCTACCACATGGCTTGGAATATAGGGTGCATTCGTAGATAAACAACGTATAAGCACCACGCTTACACAATATCTACCACCCACCCCTTGGTCATCAGAATAAGTGCTATACGAATAAGGGTATAAACACAAAACTACTCCAACTATATTAAACATATAATCAACATAGGCAATGAACATTATAATTATGAATATAGAATTATAACAAGTCATATCAAGTATTTTGACTCACACACGAACTAGAACAAGAACTATAGGAACACATGAACTAGACGACGAACTAGATGAACTAGAATAAGAACACGATGACTACACGATCTAGATGATGAACTAGAAGAACAATAGATGAACTAGAAGATGAACACAATGAACTAGAAGACAAATAGCACAAATAGATTAATAATGTTGAATACAAGAGAGAAGTACAAGGTTGTACTTAGCCTCCTTGTGACTAGATCCGGAATCCAAGCATTGCTTATTTTCTCTAATTCTTATTCTTATGTTCTAGGTATGCCCTAGTTAGTGGAGCTCTAGGTTATCCTTTTAAGGGACACCTCTGAATTGAACGATGGTGGATTAAATGAATTAATGGATATGAGAGATAGCTCAAGGGGGTCTGCCTCTGCTTATATACCCCGGTGGGGTGAACCGCGGCCCTTGGATCAAACTGACATGAAACAATGGTCAAGCTGCGTCGTAGAGGTCGGTTGGAGACAGCCATGCGAAGGGAGGCCCACTTGGCAGTGGGACCAGGCCAGCCACCTGTCAGCTGTCAGGCTTCCGCTTTGTTCCCGTACCTTCGGGTGTCTTCCACGTCTTTCTAGAGGCACTTTCTGATCCGTTCGCGTAATGTGTCGTGTCGTGGATGGATTCTTTTCTTTCCCAACTTCTGGATAAATCCCTAGAAAATATTATTTCATAAAGCTATGGAGTCTTGTTGGTTTAGTCCCTGGTATTGTTATGATGATGGTTTTAGGGTCTTTTATAGTCTTCTGAGTCGTATTCATCAAAGACTTTCTCTCCGGTGCTCCAAATTTGGCAAATGATATGTCCATCTCAATCGTCTTGACAAGCTCTCTTTGATGGTGTGCTCAGATTCTTTACTTGGATGAGAACAATACAACTTGCGGAACTCATTAGAAATAAACCCCTATAACCCTACTTTACACATTGTTTTAGATCTCTTACTGGGTTAATTGATAGTTAAAAATTGAAGTTAATTACCGTCAATAATTGTGAAGACCATAAGGTACAACCGGGCGCTCAGCTACTGTGATCTACTTGAAATGCATTGATCCCTTAGGCTGTAATTAATGGAATTGAGTGCTTGTGTTGGGTGCTCATTGGAGCATTACCTACCTGCTATTACATACTAACTTTGTGTCGGCAATTTAGCAAGTGATGTGATGCACTGATGATGCATATGAGTAGCATTCCATATGCCTCAGGCATTGGCCTTCAGCCATATTCATTGTGTGTTTTGTCTTTATTGATAATGCGCTTTGGCAATTATAGGATTATGAAACGATGACACCTGAAATCAACCAACAGGCCTTAGAGAGGAGATCACTAGGTTTATTATGGAGCAGATCATCAACAAAGAAGGTGGCTTTCATGCTAGTGATAGTTGACCATGATAACGTGTCGAGTATATATATGTTCATTCCGTCTCTGCATTTGGAAAGAGATGTGAGTTACTCGACAAAAAACTTATGATGAACTATATAAGATACAATTAGAGATGAGATACAATCTGTGTATTGTCTAATGAACAATTTGTGTATTGTAGGCTACAAACTTGTAGGCATGAAACGCGTATGTAGTATTTTTCTTACTACCGATGGGCCTGTGGCCTAGACGCGTCTATGGTAAGAAACATACTATAGATGTGCTGACAAAATAGGAGTCTATAGTGTGCTTCTCACTACAGACATATAATAACAACATATGTTTTAGCATCACAACTACAGACGCATATACTGTACACGCGTCGGTACTATGTTCTTTCAGACAAACATGTTTACCATTGGCATCTGTAGTAGGAACCTACCTTCAAAAGTACGTAGAGCACAAAGATGTTCATTAAAACAGACACGCTTAAAGAACGCATATGTAGTGGTATCCATACTATAGACCCGTGTGTAGTATACATGTCTAAGTGTCATTTGCATAGATGTGTGTTCTATTTTAATCAGTCTCCTATGGGTACACACGTCTGTAGTTGTATTCTTACTACAGACGCTTGCTTTTGCGTGTCTGTAGTAAGCCTTATTACAGATGTCGTATTACAAACGGGTGCTAGCATGTGTGTGATACACCTGAACATTCATATGTTGAGTGTTTTTTTGACATAGTGCATACCTCATCGACAAGGACGAAGTCGCGCGCCTTCACCATCTCTAGGACCTAACTGAGGACCCTGCCTAATACCGGAGGGATCAGGGAGTGGTAGACCAACGGCTTCCACTTCCTCGTTCCTCCGTGACATCAAAGCTGCATGATCTTGTCGCAAAAAAAAAAAAGAGCTGCATGATCGAGCACATGGATGGTTCCCTTGATAGCGTGCTCACGGTAGCTGAGGCCCTGCTCTCCGTTACACCTCCACACTTGTTGTAGAGCCGGGTCAGGCTACCGAGCGTGGAGGACAACGCACCATTGTCCTAGGAACAATGATAGTGACCGGGAGGCAGGCCTTGACGTTGAGGAGCGCACCAACAACAACGTTGGTCAAGGCAAGGTGCGCCATGGTTGACCCACATAGACATGGAGCTGGGAGCTGGGCTTCCACACAACTGGTGCCAGCACCCTATGCCTCTACCGCCATCCGTGTGTGCCTCCACAAACCATGCCTTCCAAGCGTGCCCCAGAGCTCGCCAACGAGCCGGTCCACCGCCGAAAACTTGATGAAAATAATAATCTGTTGTGACGCACAAGCACTTGTGCTAATATATTGATAAACTCTTGAAACGAGTTGACGACGAGTCGGCCTGCCCAGACATCTGGGTGATCGACCAGCCCAGACTAGGCGGTCCATGGCTCAAAGAGGTGCGTTAGGAGCAGAAGATTAATAATGCTTGGGAAAAATCATTAAAAAAAAGGAATGCATGAAACAAGAAGAGGATACGTGAAATCAAAGGAAAGCAATC